>NC_069800.1:33160987-33474145 GCF_027406575.1 Nycticebus coucang | reverse complement strand
TTAAAGAGTTGCAGCATTAGGAAGGGTGAGAACCACTGATTTAAGGGGATCCAAAAGAGGTAAATATCAGATTTGTGCCAAGGGAAGGATGGACGGAGAAGGTGAAGTAAAGGCAGAAAGATCAGAAGCCTAGGCTGCCAATGCAGACGAGAAACAGAAGCTGTAGGGCAGCAGTGTGAACAACTAAGGGAGGAAGGCGGGGAGAGAGATGGCAGAGCAGCACCAGTCAGCACCACTCGTGCACACACACAGGCAAGGCACTGGGGTCTCTCTAACCCTGACTCTAAAGATGGCGACAGTTTACATGATAACAATGTTTATTTTATTTTTGGTTATGGAAACACTGCAGACATTTCTTGGAATATGAAAACATAAGTCACGTTCAAAACCTCCCTCTGCAATCCCCACCAAAATGAACCAAAACTACCAGAGGAAAAGAACAGCACTACCACTTGGCAAGTAAGAAAGGTCCCCTAAGAGCGTACAGCACACTCCATGGGTGAAGGGCTCAACTACAACTTGAACTTTACCTACCAAATGTCAACAATGTAACCTAATCATATTAATATGAAATTTTAAAAAAAGAAAGGTCTCAATCTCAAAAGACTGCACCATCATATTAATATGAAATTTATAAAAAAGAAAAGGAAAAAAAGACCTCCATCTCAAAAGGCTCAGAAGTAAGGAACCCTGCCCCAGCCTCGCACACACAAGAATTGGCCCCAGCCTTGCACCCAGGTCCCATGTGGTGGGGCAGGGGGGTGTTGGTCAGTGGACATCAGAGGGGAGTGAACAAACAGAAAGCAGACCAAACTGAGCATTCAAGTGGAGTTAATACCCAATGGGGCAAAATGAATACAAGGATAAAGATAGGGACAGGTGCAGTGGTGCAACCTGTAATTCCAGCCCAGGTTGGGATGATCATTTGAACTGGAGTTCAAAACCAGCCTGAACAAGAAATAAGACCCTATTCTCCACTAAAGAAAAGTTAGCTATGTGTTGTGATGGGTGCCTGTAGTCCCAGCTACTCGGAAGTCTAAGGCAGGAGGATCACTTAAACCCAGGCTTTTGAGCTTACTGTGAGCTAGGCTGACACCATTAACCTAATACTCTGTTTCAAAAAAAAGAAAAAAAAGAGGCTCAGTGCCTGTAGCTCAGCGGGTAGGGCACCAGCCACATTCACCAGAGCTGGTGGGCTTGAATTCAGCCCAGGCTTCCCAAACAACAATGACAACTACAACAAAAAAAATAGCTGGGCCTTGTGGCAGGCGCCTATAATCCCAGCTACTTGGGAGGCTTGAGGCAAAAGAATCACTTAAGCCCAAAAGTTGGAGATTGCTGTGAGCTGTGATGCCACAGCACTTCTGAGGGCAACATAGTGAGACTGTCTCAACAAAAAAAACAAAAAAAAGAAAGAGAAAGAAAATAAAAGAAAAGAAGAAAGAGTGCGCCTTTAAAATAACTCATATCCTCAAGTAAATATAAAAACCAGAGGACAAAAAAACCTCCTGGAAATTAAACATGATTGCCGAAATCAATCTCTTGGTAGATGCACAAGTGAGAACCACCCTTGTGAATTACTGGAATGATTGCACAAACCATCACTGCAGCCAGAAGAACCAGTATCAGTATAGGAGGAAATCCACAGACAAAATACATCGAAGAAACAGCAGGAAAAAATTCCTCACACTGAGGAAAAAACATGAATCTTCAGACACACTGAACATCTCAATTGCTGGGGAAGACACTTCCTAGGGAAATGCCTGAACTCTAAAGATAAAATTTTGAAGCTTCTTGGCAAAAAAAAAAAAGAAACCCAAAAAGGTACAAACAGAAATATTATTTACAAAGAAAAAGTAGTTATATTAATACGACTTCCCATTTTTAATGTCAAAAACTGAAAGAAAAAGTGATGTTTACACATTGTGACAGGAAAGAACACAGACCCTAAAATGCCACATCCAGGCCACCCTTCCAGGCCACTCCCCCCACCTACACTATCGTTTACACATTCAAACAAAATCATCAAAACTATACTGTTTAATAATGACAGGATGTTTAACTGCTCTGCAGCCCTGCTTACAGTCATACAGGAGCTGCATTTATTACAATTATAAAATGCTGTCATGCACCAAGCCCTCTGCACACCTCTGGTTCTTGGAACAGACCCCCTGAAGAGGAATTACTAGATTAAAGGATTAGAAGATTTTTAAGGCTCTTACAACATAAAACAAAATTCCCTTCCAAAAAGGCTTTCTAAATCCTTAATCCCACCAGCAACGAATCTATCCATCTCAAAGTTTGATAGCCCTTAATGTAACATCTGTGTCAGTGAATAATTTTTCAGAGATCTTGTAGCACATTGATTTGAGAGTCTCCCACGTCTGTTGGCAAACCCCCTTCTTCTGGATTTATCTCCTTCAGCCTTCTGCCTATTTTTCTGTAGTGCTTACAGAGCTTTAAGGACATTAATCCTTTAATGCTTTGTTGTATTTGATGCAAACATTTTATCTAGCTGTTCAAGAATTTTGTGGATGACATTTTGTACTATCAGAGCCGTTTTCATGTGTATGTCATCAAATTTATCAACCTTACACTTTAACCACTGACGCCCAGTATCTTCCCAAAATTTGAAAAAATAGTTCGAAAAGGAGCATACCTAAAAATAATTTGCCTGAAGAAGCTATAACCTTGACCACCAGGAGCTTATATTTTTAGAAGATAAAATAGGGGCCGGGTGCGGTGGCTCACGCCTACAATCCCAGTACTTGGGAGGCCGAGGCAGGTGGATTGCCTGAGCTCACGGGTTCAAGACCAGCCTGAGCAAGAGCAAGGGCATTGTGGCAGGTGTCTGTAGTACCAACTACTTGGGAAGCTGAGGCAAGAGAATCGCTTAAGCCCAAGAGTTTGAGGCTGCTGTAAGCTATGACGCGACAGTACTCTACCAAGGGTGACCAAAAAAAAAAAAAAAGATAGAACAGGGAAGAAGAGAGTGAAATATTGGCAGGCTTTTAGAAAGCCACATGCTGTATTCCAAGGAACCTACACAGAATAAACTCTTTGTTCCACATCTGGCCCTGGGGCTATTAGCAGGTCAACAGAGCTTTCAAATCTGACACTTACCCATATCAACCCCAGGGAAAATGATGAGAGTTTTTAATGCAAACTAATAATTACCCTCTTAGGGAAACTTTCCCCTCAGTGTTCAGATACGCATATCCACTGCTTCAGCCAACCCCTCCCCACCAACTCTGTGCAACAAAGTGGGACAGCTCTGTCCAGACAAGAACGCTTTCCAGCAGGTACTCTGTACTATATTTCCCCATTTATCTGACCCTCACAAGCTGTACAGGGGAACCACCGACTCCTTTCTCTGACCTGACAGAGCAGCACTCTTTGGAGTAGGCCCAAAGCTCAACAGAGGATGAGGACAAAGCAAGTACAGGGCAGTGACATTCTGAAAACAGCTATAGGAGCAAGGGCTGCAGAGCCTGGGCAGAGGGCAGCACCCTTTGTCAGGGATGGCAACAAGGGGAGAAGGAAGCAGAAGAAGGAGGCTGCTGAATAAAGAAATACAGCCTTGGAAACTGCTGGACCAAATCCCAGAATGACAGAGCATTCCATACCCTAAAACAGGAGGGTGATGAAGATGACATGGTCAGAAACCATGCACAACCCACGATCAGAGAGCTCATCCACACGGATGAATCTGTGTGGATAAATGCCAAGGCCCGGGGGCACAACCCAACAGACACAGGGGAGCAGTGAGGGCAGAGTGCAGTTTAGGGTCTGTGTTAGAATTTGCGTTAAACCAAACAGCAAAATCTTCCAGGGTATCTGACCAACCCACGGTCCCTCATTAGAGTCCCTCCCTCACTCTAACCCCTGCAAGAGGGAGAAAGAGAGGAAATAAGTCCACCTGCTGTCTTCCCTGGTGTATGATAGGGAGGGCCTAAGAAATTAGATTGTAACAATGGCTTAGCACCCATAGCTTAGTGAATAGGGCGTGGGCCACATACACCAAAGCTGGCCAGTTTGAGCCTCGCCCAGGCCTTTTAAACAACGACAACTACAACCAAACAATAGCAGGGCGTTGTGGCAGGCGCCTGTAGTCCCAGATACTTAGGAGGCTGAGGCAAGAGAATTGCTTAAGCCCAGGAGTTGGAGGTTGCTGTGAGTTCTGATGCCATAGCACTCTACTAAGGGTGACATAGTGAGAGTTTGTCTCCAAATAAATAAATAAATAAATGTCATAATGACAACAATGGTAGTAAGAACAGCAGTTTTCCAGGTGCTAAGTGTCTTTCAGTGCCAGGCACATCTCTGACTTCTCATTAAATAAATGGCAAAGAAAATATTTCTGTCAAATAAATATAGTATTACTTGATTGGCACATTAACTGTACAAAAGGTAGAGATTAGGCTTCAGAGAACAGACTTGCCAAAAGATATACAGCTCTAAGCAGCAGAACAGGATTCACACTGTCAGCAGCCATTCCAACCTGCCCTAACGCTTTTTTTTTTTTTTTTTGGCTGGGGCCAGGTTTGAACCCACCACCTCAGTATATGGGACTGGCGCCCTACTCCTCTGAGCCACAGGTGCCACCCTATTTTTTTTTTTTAAATAAACAAACATCAGTGTTGTGGCTAGCCTTTATTTTATTTATTTATTTATTTTATTTTTTAGAGACAGAGTCTCACTTTATCGCCCTTGGTAGAGTGCCGTGGCATCACAGCTCATAGCAACTGCCAACTCCTGGGCTTAAGCGATTCTCCTGCCTAAGCCTCCGGAGCAGCTGGGACCACAGGCACCTGCCACAATGCCCAGCTATTTTTTGTTTACAGTTTGGCCATGGCCAGGTTTGAACCCACCACATTCAGTACATGGGGCCGGCGCCCTACCCACTGAGCCATAGGCGCCTCCCAGCTACCCAAACGCTATTTATACAAGCCAAACATAACGATGTTCTTTAAGTGCTCAGCTTATAACTGACCTCCCTGGCTGAACATATTCCAGGCCAAAAAATTAACCAGCTGTTGTATCAGTCAGGCACCTGTAATCCCAGCTACTATGGAGGCTGAGGCAGGAAGATCACTTGACCTCAGGAGTTTGAGGTTGCTATCAGCAAACCTGATGCCATGGCACTCTAGCCTGGGGCAACAGAGTGAGACACTGTATCAAAAAAAAAAAAAAATCAATGGCTTATGTGCATTACGACTCACTTGGGAAATGTATATGAAATGAACTTGTAGACAAAAGCTTTTACATTCATTATGGACCACAACTGGAAGCATCCAAAGGTCCACCTGCAGAGGAATGAACACACACCCCATGGTGGGTCCATCCCAAGGAACGCCACTCAGCAATAAAAAGGGAAGCAACTATGCCCATAACAACATGGATAAACCTTAGACCCCACACTGAATGTAAGACGCCAGACTCAAGACTTGCTTGTCTGATTCTCAAAAGGTAAAAATTATCTTCAGTGTAGGAAGCAGACAGTAGAAATAAGGCAGGAACAGAGGAAGGCAGGGAGTGAGGGACTCCTGAGCAGAGAGCTTTGGGAGTGGCAGACATGTGCTACATTTTGATTCTGGTGCCTCTGTGTGAATGCATACCTACTTACCACATGTAAACTCCACCTCAATAATGTTAGGAGGAGCAAAATAATTAAAAACTCCTGTAATACCACCAACTTAAAAAATGTCCCCTCTTCAAATTCTGATTCCAAAGATCTGTGTTGGGGCCTAGGAACAAATACACAAATGTTCTCATGCTGGTGGTCCTCACATCACCCACATGTTAAGGATGTGCAACCCAGGCTGGAACAAATCTCCCCTTGTCTAAGCCTATCTAGACGGGAAAGTATGACTAAGAAGGAAGACTCTGCCATAAAGACACTCAAAACCTCCACCTGCAGACTGGTACTTTGGTCCTTACCACTATACAAACACAAACTTTCAGAGGCTGCCAGCTTCAATGATAAAGCATATTTTAAAAGCCAATGCACAGCTTAAATCCTATCATTAGGGGATTATAGTTCAAATGTGGCTGCTCCATTCTGCAAAATGCTGACATTTGACCCAAACCCTTTTAATCCAAGTCAAAAAGATTGTCAGAACAAATATCCTCAACTTGTATATGACCAACTCCCTTTGAATGAAATCGCTTAACTAGTTACCTAATACAAAGTTCTGCTTTAAGGAGTTGGTAGTTCTGTTGCTGATCCTAGCTCTAATTATTGCATTTAAAGCTCTAAACAGTAATGAATGAACTTATTAAAAATGGTGATCATTTAATTTTTGTGATGACAACTATGTTAACAGGTGTGACTGAAAAAAATCATCTTACAGTCTTCCCCAAACCCTTCAAGAAGTTTTGCTCTTATTTTTCAAACTCAAGTCGGTATCTACTAGAACAGCGGTTCTCAACCTGTGGGTCGCAACCCACAGGAACTGTATTAAAGGGTCACGGCATTAGGAAGGTTCAGAACCACTGCACTAGAGGGTCATGAAATTAACTTAATCAATCTCAACTAGAATTGTTTTGTTTTGTTTTTTTTTTGTAGAGACAGAGCCTCACTGTACCACCCTCGGTAGAGTGCCGTGGCGTCACACGGCTCACAGCAACCTCTAACTCTGGGGCTTACGCGATTCTCTTGCCTCAGCCTCCCAAGCAGCTGGGACTAAAGGAGCCCGCCACAACGCCCGGCTATTTTTTTGTTGCAGTTTGGCCGGGGCTGGGTTTGAACCCGCCACCCTAGGCATACAGGGCCAGCGCCCTACTCACTAAGCCACAGGCACCGCCACAACTAGAATTGTTTTTAAGGTGGAGTATCCATATATGCCTGGACTAAAGTGCCATGGCATCATTATAGCACACTGTAGCTTCTAACTCTCGGGTTCTCCTCCTGCCTCAGCCTCCCAAGTCGCTGGAACTACAGGTGTGTTCCACCATACCTGGCATATTTTTCTTTAATTTGTAGAGACAGAATTTCACTATGTTGCTTAGGCTGATCTCAAACTCCTGGCCTCAAGCAATTCTCTACCCTTGGCCTCCTAAAATGCTGAGATTATAGGTATGAGCCACTGTGCAAACTTCAGAGCACACCTCAGGGTAACCCAGAGTGTCAAGGAAAAATGCTATGCACTGTGGGTCTGTCAAAGAGTCTGAAAGTCAATGGTGTAACTAAATCTCTGCACAGTGACATGAAAGGCATGTTCCAAGGGCCTGATTTAAATCAGGTTATTTGCTGAGAAAGTGGTACAAGATGATGGCACTGGGCCAGGCGTGATGGCTAACATCTATAATCCTAACACTCTGGGAGGCTGAGGCGGGTAGTTTGCCTGAGCTCATGAGTTCAAGACCAGCCTGAGCCAAAGCAAGAACCTCATCTCTAAAAAAATAAAATAAAATAGCTGGGCGTTGTGGCGGGAGCCTGTAGTCCCAGCTCCTTGGGAGGCTGATACAAGAGAATCGCCTAAGCCCAAGAGTTTGAGGTTGCTGTGAGCTGTGACGCCACACCCATTCTATTGTGGGTGAGAAAGTGAGACTTGGTCTCTTAAAAAAAAAAAAAAAAAAAGATGATATGGCAATGATGACAAAATATTGCCGGACCACACTATACTTGCAGAGAAAAGCTTTTATGACCATTATGGCCCCAAACTGGAAGCATCCACAGGTCCACTGACAGGTAAATGAACACTCTGAACCCAGCAGAGTGGCCCTCCTTTATAATTAGTTATGATGACCCCCCCCACCAAGCCCTAAACCAATGACTGCAATCAAAAGAATCTCCTTTGCAGCCAAATGAGCTTTAACTGTCTTGGTTGGTGGGCTTACTTGCTCTCTTAGGAGGAAGAAAATTTAATCAAGAAGCTGGATAAAACCTGGATTTCAGGAAGGGAACCTAGGTTCCATCACCAACTTCCATCTGTAGAGAACCCCAGAAGGAATGATCTCTTAGAGGCCAAACTTCCATGGCTCAAAAGCCGCCCTGATGGCACTAACCTGCTCTGAAGATGGAGAAGGGCCCCGGGGTGAACACCGCTGGGCAATTTAGGAATCATCTAAAAATGGATCCTCAAGTCCTCACCAGTGGGCTAGACCCAAGGTAAAACTTCTGGATAAACAAGGCAAATTTTCCTGCAACAGTAGAGTATGTGGGGAGGATTATCCTTAACCAAAAGCGAGTAGGCTATGAGCACTGAACAAAATGCAGGACTGGTAGGATGAAGACAAGGAAGAACAGGCTTGCCTGCGGAAAGCCCTGTCTGTCTGTCCCAAAGACTCGGTTGGAGAAGCCCTGGTACAGAACAAGCTCTTGTCCCAATCTCAACTCCAAATCCTAAGAAAGCTCTTAAATCCAACCTCAGACGGGCTTCTTGCTGACACCAGTTTGTGTTTAAGCCGTGATAAATGACGACCATGTTCTCCAGATGACAAGACAGTGACTCACTGACTGCTCGGTTAGGGAAGAGATGGAGTCTGCGTACATAAAGTATCAGAGCAGTGGATGCTTTGCGTGGGGGCTTTAAAATACAAAATCATAGCCAATATTTATTTTTATAACCTAATGCTGTAGGTAACAGATGCTACAGTGCCTACTGTGCCTGGATTTTCCAGCAAAAACTTCTTCCCCAAACTTTATTTACATATGTATAAAATTGTAGCACTGAGGCTCGGCGCCTGTGGCTCAAGCAGCTAAGGTGCCAGCCACATATACCTGAGCTGGCGGGTTGGAATCCAGCTTGGCCCGCCAAACAACAATGATGGCTGCAACCATAAAATAGCCAAGCATTGTGGGAGAGAGAGGCAGGAGACTCACTTGAGCCCAGGAGTTGGAGGTTGCTATCAGCTGTGATGCCACCGCACTCTACCTAGGGTGACAGCTTGAGGCTGTCTCAAAAAAAAAAAAAAAAAAAAAAAAAAAGAGAGAGAGAGAGAGAATCCCTTGAGCCCAAGAGTTTGAGGTTGCTGTGAGCTATGACGCCACAGCATTCTACTGAGGGGGACAAAGTGAGACTCTGTCTCAGAATAAAAAAGAAAAAAGACACAAAGGATAAAAGTGTAGCACCTTTCTAATTAAGCCTCATTGTCCTGGCCATTTCTCCCAGATGTTGTTTCCTGCAACAGTAGAGGAGGATCTATCCTTAACCGAAAGTGAGTAGGCTATGGAGCATTGAACATTGAGCATTATCCACCTCCCAGACTCAGGTGCCCCCACAGTGAGCACACAGAGCTCTAGTTCCCAGGTCTGAGTTCGAGAGGCACTCCCTGGGTCTGTTGTCCTGCCTCCATGATTTCACGTCATGTGGCTTCTTGGTCCAGCTCCCCACCACAATGGGATGGGGGCAGCGACACAGTGCCTGGTGTGTAAAAGGTATTCAAATATTCCACTAGCCGATACACACCCAGACATAAAGCCTAATCCCATCCCTGTCCTCCTGATTCATCCACAGAAATCTTGTGGCTGGAACACAAAAGAGGAAAGAGATAAGTACAGCAAAAGGTGCATCCTGAAGGCCAGGATTAAAGTATGAACATCAGGGAAAAAAATTTATGAACATCATATTTTTAAGGATACCAAAGCAGAACTCAAGATGGATTTTACGAAATTCATGGCTACTATGTGATTTAACACACTTTTTGCACTTAAGTTTACTTAAACATTATTTAAAATGTATTGATCAGGCTCGGTGTCCCACATACAATGAGGCTGGGGCGTTCAAATCCGACCCAAGCCAGCTAAAACAATGATGATAACTATAACAAAAATGAGCTGGGCGTTCTGGCAGGCGCCTGTAGTCCCAGCTACTTGGGAGGCTGAGGCAAAAGAATCTCTCAAGCCCAAGAGTTTGAGGTTGGTGTGAGCTGTGACGTCACAGCACTCTACTGAGGGTGACACAGTGAGACTCTGTCTCAAATAAATAAATAAAATGTATTGATCAGTTATCACAAAAGCCATTGAAAAGCTCATTTTGTATGGGATTTTAACAAGATAAAAAGATGTACATAGTGAAATGACTATCAAGTCCAAGATAGGGACCATGATCTCATTCAACCCCTGCAAAATTTCCAGGAAGGGTTGTTAGTACCTCCATGTCACGGATGAGAAACTGAAGTACAGAGAGTGTGATTTACCCCTGGACAAAAGCCCAAGGTAATAGTGGCAGATGTGGCGATCTTCATTCACAACGCCTTCCAGACGTACAGAACAAGACTCTCAAAGAAAGAGCTGAGGCGGCAACCATAGCTCAGTGGGTAGGGTGCCAGCCATATACACAGAGACTGGCAGGTTCGAATCTGGCTAAACAATGACAATTGCAACAAAAAAAATAGCTGGATGTTGAGACGGGTGCCTATAATCCCAGTTACTTGGGAGGTTGAGGCAAGAGAATCACTTAAGCCCAAGAGTTTCAGGTTGCTGTGAGCTGCAACGCCACAGCACTCTACCCCAGACAGCTTGAGACTCTGTCTCAAAAAAATACATAAAAAATAAAAGGAAAGAGCTGAGAGATCATGTCTGAAGGTCAGTTTGGAGGAAGCCCGGGAAAGCCCCCAGTTGCTGTGAGGAAATGGAAAGAAAGCACTTTCCTCTTCCAGGGCTCCAGATGCCCTCAATGACAACTGTAGGGTTAAGGTAACTTCCAAGAGATAGTCCTGCCCCACAATGCCTGGGCTGCCCTGCTCCATCCTCTCCTCCCAGCACAGTTGGTAACTCCTGCCTTTTCACCTCCTGAAGAGGAAGCCCCCACAGAGCACTTGGTCCCTTGCCAGCCACTGTTGCCACCCGTCCCAACTGAGAGAAGCCACTGGTGTTGGCAGAAACATCTCAAATGGCCCCTCACTTCCTCACCTCAAGCTCCATGGACTCACCAGCCCTCTCTGAACTGCTCTTCAGACCACACCATTTCTTATTGGGATGTTCTCATTCTTTTCATGGCCCACAACAGCCAAAGCCGAATTCCTTCTCTCACCTGCACAGAGAGGTCTAGCTCTGCTGTCCCTTATGTCCTAACTCCCTCATTACACCTGCTCAGTTCTGCTGTACCTTGACAGAGAGGTCTGACTCTACTTTCCCTTAGTCCTAATTCCCTCAATTTTACCTGCTCAGTTTTGCTGCACCTTGGCACAGCCGCATAGTTCTTTCAACCACCTGCTTTCTTCCTATCCTCTGGGAGACATTTCACTTGCAAGTCTCCTTTGTGATATTCCCTTTCTCCCGGTCCCCACCACCCACCCCTGCCCTCTAGCTAGTCCAGATTAACAAGAGCTCTGTCTCCTCCCTACAGACTCTCCCAAGATAAGAAAAAGAAAACTCTGAAATTTCACCTGACCTGATTACCCCATGGCTGAAGAGTGGATTTGCCTAAACTGCCCTGCAATTACCCAGGGCTGGGATACTGCAATTCTTCTCCTGGCCAACACCAAGTACACTGTGATCAAAGTAATAGTAAAGCCCTGACCTTCAGTGGTAGCCTTTAAACAATCCACATCTGTATTTTTTACTTTTTTCCTGAAAAGGAGGTTGTTCTTCCTATGTAGTTCATATAAAATATATCTGTTAAATACACACACTGCAATCACTTATGTCTTGCTTTTTCTCTGGTATCTGAACTTGACATTTTTGTAACCCAAAGACTTTAAAAGAATTAAATACACACACACACACACACTCAGCTGCAGAGGAGATTCCAGCTCTCCACAAAACTTTTTGCAGGTATATTCCTTTCCATGTGTGTATTACTTATCATTGGACACCTGAAATTCTAAAAGAAAACATATAAGAACACATGGAGCTTTGGCAGTCCTGTGACTCGACTTGGCTCCAAAAATAAATTAAAAAGCATCTGAGGGACCGGGAGCAGTGGCTCACACCTGTAATCTCAGCCCTCTGGGAGGCCAAGGTGGGCAGATCGCCTAAGCTCACGAGTTTGAGAGCAGGCTGAACTAGAGTAAGGGCCCATCTCTAAAAAAAAAAAAAATAGCCAGGCTGGGGTGGCGCCTGTAGCTCAGGGGGCAGGTGCCAGCCCCATATACCAAGGATGGTGGGTTCCAACTCGGCCCCGGCCAAACTGCAAACAAAAAATAGCCGGGCGTTGTGGTGGAGCTCCTCGGGAGGCTGAGACAAGAGAATCACCTAAGCCCAGAAGTTGGAGGTTGCTATGAGCTGTGATGCCACGGCCCTCTACCAAGGGTGACAAAGCGAGACTGTCTCTTAAAAAAAAAAAATAGTCAGGCATTATGGCCAGTGCCTGTCCAGGTACTTGGGAGGCTGAGACAAAAGCATCGCTTTAGGCCAAGAGTCTGAGGTTGCTGTGAGCTATGACACCACGGCACTCTACCAGGTGTGACAAAGTAAGACTCTGTCACAAAAAAAAAATAAATAAAAAATAAAAAGCATCCAAAAAACAGAATCAGACATTTTGATTGCTACAGATCAAGTTTTTATTGTTACCCTTGCTGACACAGTTAATGAAGGACATAAATAAATGTTCATGCTCAAGTACTAATATTTAAATAGTGTCTGACAGCACTGAGAAACTCTTTGGAGAACTTCTGATAACCCAGCTGGGCAAACGTGAACCTTAGGCTCCTTGCTCACCCACACTGACACAGTCCCAGGCACATGCAGAAAAATCAGAGACACAGAGATGCTAATCAATCTATACAGCCTCAGAACTCATTCCCCAAAGCAGAGATTCCCCAAAGTACTAAAAATGATCTTACCTTCAGAGTGAAACTTCACCCTATCCCCAGAAAGGTCCTTTAATCAGTGCCCCACCCACTGCTTCCGTGCTGGCGTCCCCGCAACCCTGCGATTGTCCTGGTGCTCGGCATGAGTCGCTTTCAGGCGCTGAGGGAATTTCAGCTTTTATAACCTACATGGGCTGGACAGAATTGTGTAACTGCACCACCTCATCAGAAGTGCTATTTGTGTTATACAACAGCCACCACCTGGTTATAAACAGTTACTGCAAGCCTGTGACCATCTCCTTAACATCCATCTGCAGCCAGTCTCCACACAGCGGGCTGGACAGCCTATTGTAGAAACCAAGCAGCTGCAGGGATTATACTTCTCAAACCTGCACTAACAAGGGAAATTAAAGCTCATGTTTCTAAACCCTGCAGTTCAGATGAACAAGTCCACCCACGATGTTTCCAGCTCAGTGAAAAGGGGGATTGATGCTACCTCACTAGTAATTTTTCATTTCCCCAATCAGGGATCCAAAGACAATTGTTTTCAAAGCTCAAAGAATTTCAGAGATCTCAAGGTAGGAGCTCTTCTTTAAATGGCAGGCAAAGCCAAGAAATAACTCACACTGAAGGGCTGATGACAGGAGTTCACCTCAATGTGGCATCCAGTGTGCAGGGCCCCAGTACAGAGGCTCCACTGGACAAATGAAAATACCCCCTGAAGGCACAAAGAAGGTGCGCACGCGCGCGCACACACACACACACACACACAAAACCATAACATCTGACGTCACAGTCATACCTGAACCAGACTCTGACTCCAGGCCAGGGCCTGCCAGGAACCCAGGCAGTGGGCACCTCTGTTGGGATGTGCAACAATATCGGCCTCCATCTCCCCAACACCAGACTGCATTTCACAAACCGGGACAGGGACCACAGGCTTAGAAGACAGCCAGCCAGGCAGAAGGGGCGCCTACCAGCAGCAAAGCACATCACAGAAAATGGGGCCCCCAAGATAAAGGCAGGAGAAGCAGCAGGACAATTCTTAGAGAAGAACAGCTATAAGCTCATGGGAATCTCGGGGAGCTCAGCAGCAGGGACAAGAAGAAGCCGCCACTGAATCAGATCCATCACAGAAACTGGGGAGAAGGTTGGGAGCTACGTGCTTCAACTGCCGGAACAGAGGTCCACATGTGGCATGACGTACCTGACCCATCAGGTCAACACGCCTTGGAAAGCCAAGTCCAAATTCGGGACATTCTGTGAAGAACCTAACCTCAGAGGCAATTAACTGCAGGAGCCACAAGAAAATCTCAAAGAACAACTGGAGTAAAGAAGTAAAAAAATAATTTAAGTTACTACTTAAAATCTTTAAAAAGAGGAAACAAGATTGGACAATTACATGAAGAAAATGGACTGCACCCAAATAACACCAGGCTGGGGTGTGAAAAATTCCCTTAGAGGCATAAACAGGAGTGGCGCAGCGGATGCCCAGAGGGAACAAGGTGGAGGGCACCACAAAGCCACAAGACGGAAAAGCACGGAGAGGAAGCGCTCCCAGATGAGCCCTGTGCAGGGAAAGCAAAGAGCAGAGCTACCACAGGACTCTGCTCTTCTCAAGTGGACTTAGAAACAAAAAAAAGCACGAAAGCCAGTCATGCTGTATAATTCCATTTACACGACATCCTGAAGAGGCAACTCAGTGGAGACAGAATCTTACAGTCGCCAGGGTCTGGGGTGGGGTGGAGGAGGGGGGGTGACTTGTTCAAGAGTTTGGGGTTTCTTCCTGGGATGCAGTAAATATCGTAAAATTAGGCTGTGTTAATGGCTGCACAGCTTTGTAAATAACCATATCTTAAAAATCACCAAACTGACCAGCAATAACCAAGTTGAAAAAACAGTCAAGGACTCTATTCCTTTCACAATAGTGCCAAAGAAGATGAAATATTTGAGAGTATACCTAACAAAGGACGTGAAAGATCTCTACAAAAGAGAACTATGAAACTTTAAGAAAAGAAATAGCTGAAGATGTTAACAAATGGAAAAACATACCATGCTCATGGCTGGGAAGAATCAACATTGTTAAAATGTCTATACTACCCAAAGCAATATATAATTTTAATGCATTAAAGCTCCATTGCCATATTGAAAAAATAATACTTTATTTTATATGGAATCAGAAAAAAACTCGAATAGCCAAAACATTACTCAGAAATAAAAACAAAGCAGGAAGAATCACGCTACCAGACCTGAGACTATACTATAAATCGATAGTGATCAAAACAGCATGGTACTGGCACAAAAGCAGAGAAGTAGATGTCTGGAACAGAATAGAGAACCAAGAGATGAATCCAGCTACTTACCGTTATTTGATCTTTGACAAGCCAATTAAAAACATTCGGTGGGGAAAAGATTCCCTATTTAACAAATGGAGCTGGGTGAACTGGCTGGCGATCTGTAGAAGACTGAAACTGGACCCACACCGTTCACCATTAACTAAGATAGACTCTCACTGGATAAAAGATTTAAACTTAAGACATAAACTATAAAAATACTTGAAGAAAGTGCAGGGAAAACTCTTGAAGGAATCGGCCTGGGTGAATATTTTATGAGGAGGACTCCCCAGGCAATTGAAGCAGTATCAAAAATACACTACTGGGACCTGATCAAACTAAAAAGCTCCTGCACAGCCAAGAACATAGTAAGTAAAGCAAGCAGACAGCCCTCAGAATGGGAGAAAATATTTGCAGGTTATACCTCCAATAAAGGTATAACCTGAATCCACAGAGAACTCAAATGTACTACCAAGAAAAGAACAAGTGATCCCATCTCAGGGTGGGCAAGGGACTTGAAGAGAAACTCCTCTAAAGAAGACAGACACACAATCTACAAACACATGAAAAAAAGCTCATCATCCTTAATCATCAGAGAAATGCAAATCAAAACCTCTTTGAGATATCACCTAACCCCAGATAAGAGTAGCCCACATAACAAAATCCCAAAACCAGAGATGTTGGCGTGGATGTGGAGAAAAGGGCACACTTCTACACTGCTGGTGGGAATGCACACTAATACATTCCTTCTGGAAGGATGTTTGGAGAATACTTAGAGACCTAACAATAGGCCTGCCATTTGATCCTATAATTCCTTTACTAGGTTTATACCCAGAAGACTAAAAATCACAATATAACAAAGACATCTGTACCAGAATGTTTACTGCAGCCCAATTCATAATTGCTAAGTCATGAAAGACACCCAAGTGCCCATTGACCCACGAATGGACTAGCAAATTGTGGTACATGTATACTATGGAATATTATGCAGCCTTAAAGAAAGATGGAGACTTTACCTCTTTCATGTTTACACGGATGGAGCTGGAACATATTCTTCTTAGCAAAGTATCTCAGGAATGGAAGAAAAAGTCTCCAATGTACTCAGCCCTACTATGAAGCTAATTTATAACTTTCATATAAAGGCTATAACCCAACTATAGCACAAGAATATGGGGAAAGGGCCAAGGAAGGGGAAGGGGGTGAGGTTAGGGTGGAGGGAGGGTAATAGGTGGGGCCTCATCTATGGTGCATCTTAGAATGGGTACAGGCGAAACTTACTAAAGGCAGAATACAAATGTCTACCTACAATAACTAAGAAAATGCCATGAAGGCTACGTTGAACAGTTTGATGAGAATATTTCAGATTGTATATGAAACCAGCACATTGTACCCCTTGATTGCACTAATGTACACAGCTATGAGTTAACAATAAAAAAAAAAAAAAAAATCACCAAACTTGGCCAGGCCGAGTGGCTCACACCAGTAATCCTAGCACTCTGGGAGGCCGAGGCAGGAGAAAGGCTTGAACTCAGGAGTTTCAGACCAGCCTGAGCAAAAGTGAGACCCTGTCTCTATTAAAAATAGAAAAAAATAAGCCGGGCAAGGTGGCAAGCACCTGTAGTCACAGCTACTCAGGAAGCTGAGGCAAGAGAATCACTTAAGACCCAGAGTTTCAGGTTGATGTGAGCTATGATGCCACTACCCAGAGCGACAGAGTGAGACTTTGTGTCCAAAAAAAAAAAAAAACCAAATTGTATACTTTACAATGGTGACTATGCTATGTAAGTTATATTCCCATAAAACTTTTTTTTAAAAGAACAAATGGAACAGAGTTAAAGCCATAAACAAAATAGCAAATAAAAAACTATTCTGAGATGAAGAAAAATTGAGTACAGAGACTATAAAAGCACTCCAGGCTCATGTAAAATTGGACAGAAGAAAGCTATACTTGGACACATCCTGGCAAAATAACTGTAAGGATGAAAGAATTGTCGACACACCAAGGGTGAAGGAAAAAATGTTTGGTTTACTTAAGCAGTAGCACAGATTAAAATTAGCCTCAAGATTGTCCTTGGCAATATGAAATGCCAGAAGACCCTAAATCATGAACGTAGGAAAAGGGTTTTCTCCAAGAATTGTATACCAGGTAAGGTGCCCTTCACGTCTGAAAGCCAAACAAGGCAATTTCAGACAGGCAGATTCAGAAACAAAGAGGGGAAAACGCTGGAGGCATGAGAGGCAAAATTCAGAGAGGTTATCAATAGACAAGATTGCTCAGCGCATACCCCCAAACTATCAAGATAAGGAAACAATAAATAAATGATGATTATAAACCCGGTTACAAAACTGAATCCAAAATGTAATGTAGGCAGCGCCTGTGGTTCAAAGGAGTAGGGCGCTGGCCCCTATGCCGGAGATGGCAGGTTCAAAGCCAGCCCCAGCCAAAAAAATAAATAAATAAACCAAAATATAAAATGTAATGTAAAAATTGTAATTAAAAAACAAAACAGACCAAACAAGATTACACAAAGAAAAGATTAAGAACCAGAAGTAAGAAGATGCTATAGCCCTTCTTCCAGACTGACAGGGATCAAAAACAATACCATTAGGTCCTAACTGTGACAGCTGGAGAAATTTAAAAAATGGTTTTCCTCATTTGTACAGTGGTGATAAAAATAAAAACATGAGTAAAAAAATGAAAATAAAATTTATATTTTTCACTTAAAAGAAACTACAATTAATGCGAGAACTAAAAGCAGAAGTCTAAAACACAAATTAAACCTGCAAATGAGTTAAATTCATTTAACTAAGAATTTTCTCAAATTATATCAAAAAATAAAATGCTAGTCCTCCAAAGATAGACCTTAAAGTGAAAAAAAAAAAAAAATTATAATAATTCTGACTTTTTTTTTTGTTAAACATCAAACACATTGGCATCCATGTTAGAAAATATTAAGTGGTAGGCGAGGGAGGTGGCTCATATTTGTAATCCTAGCACTCTGGGAGGCTGAGGTAGGTAACGATCCCTTGAGTTCAAGAATTTGAGACTAGCCAGAGCAAGAGCAGGATATGCACACTCCACTGCAGGTCTTTTCTAAATATAGAAAATTAGCCAAGCGTTGTGTTGGGTGCCTGTAGTACTAGCTACTCAGGAGGCTGAAGCAGGAAGACCCCTTGAGCCAGTGAGTTGGAGGTTGCTGTGAGCTAGGCTGATATCATGGTGCTCTAGCCTGGGCAAGAGAGCGAGAGTCTCAAAACAAAAGAATTAAATGGGAAAAAGAGGGTCATTTCACATTACTAAAGTATAAAATTCACGAAAAATATGATGTTAACCTTTATGTTCTGAATGTCCATTTGCTGAGATAAAGCCCATAATGTTTACAAAGAGAGAAGAAATGACCAATTCTTCATGTATATCTGTCTCCAAGAAGATAAGGGCAGGGAAATACATGGGCATGGGCTCTACCTCTATATTTATTTTATTTTGTATTATTTTGTATTATTATAATCTGACCAATATAACAAATACAGCTAATTAGGTATCAAACTTTGTACCCCACAGAAAATAAGAGTCTGAGCTTAGCCCAGTGGCTCACTCCTATAATCCCAGCACTCTGGGAGGCAGAAGTAGGAAGACTGCTTGAGGTTTGGAGTTCAAACCTAGACCAACCTAGGCAACACAGCAAAACCTCATCGCTACAAATGTTTCTTTTATTTTGAGACAAAGTTTCACTATGTCACCCTCGGTAGAATGCCGTGGCATCACAGCTCACAGCAATCTCAAATCTTGGGCTTAAATAGTTCTCTTGCCTCAGCCTCCCAAGTACCTGGGACTACAGGCGCCCACCACAATGCCCAGCTATTTTTGTGTTGCAGTTGGCATTGTTGTTATAGCAGGCCCGGGCTGGGTTTGAACCCGCCAGCCTTGTTGTATGTGGCCGATGCCCTACTCACTGAGCTAGAGGCACCGCCCCCACAAATTTTAAATTAGCCAGTTGTCGTAGTCCCAGCTACCTGAGAGACAGAAGCAGGAGTACCCCTGGAACCCACACCTCTGCACTTAGTCTAGGCAACTGAGAATGTCTCAAACAAACAACAAAAGCCACACACAAACCACAGAAAGAGCGAGAGTTTCATCTCCAATAGCTAAAGAGTAGTTGTGAAAACCGAATTATCATGCCATAAGGATAATTTCAACCCCCACACAAAAGAAACATACATATTTTTCATTGCCTGCTGTGATGCTAGAAAGATAAAAATAATTATTATCAAGAAAGAAAGTCAACTTGGCGCCTGCACCTTAGTGGCTAGAGAGCCAGTCACATACACTGGTGCTGGCAGGTTCGAATCTAACCCGGCCAGGCCTGCCAAACAACGACAACTACAACCAAAAAAAAAAAAAATTCTGTTGATTATTTTCTAACTATTTTCTAACACTGCCGGTGTTGTGGTGGGCACCTGTAGTCACAGATACTTGGGAGGCTGAGGGAAGACAATCGCTTAAGCCCAAGAGTTGGAGGTTGCTGTGAGCTGTGATGCCACAGCAGTCTACCCATGGTGACAGCTTGAGACTCTGTCTCAAACAAAAAAAAAAAAAGAAAGAAAGAAAGTCTAGACCAGGTGTGGTGGCTCATGCCTATAATCCCAGCACACTGGGAGGGCAAAGGGGGGAGGATCACTTGGAGTTTGAGGCTGCAGTGAGCTGTGATCAGGCCACTGCATGCTAACCTCAGTGACAGAGTGAGGATTTGTCTCCAAAAAAAAAAAAAAAAAAAAATCCCACCCACCAGGTACAATGCACGGTATATTGCACACTTCCTGGATGAAGGGCACAATTACAGCCAGTCTTTAACCTTACAAATGCAAACTATGTAACCTAATCGTACATATCCCCATATTAATCTGAAATTTTTAAAAATTAAGGAAAAACTAGTAAACCTAATAACTTCAAAATCTTAAATTTTCTCCCAAATAACCATTGGATCAGTGGTGAAATTTTCACACACACACAAAAAAAAACTCTAACATTAAACAAGAAAAAAATAAGGAACAAAATATACTAAGGTTAAAAAGAGAGAGGGAGGGAATGAGAAAAGTTAGTTAGAAAATAATCAACAGAATTGATAAATTTGATAAATACATCTGAAAGGGCACTTAAGCCTCTGGAGTCCAAGAACAAAGATCTTCCACTATATCTCTACACATCAAGGTAGAGTCACTTTCCATGCTTCAAAGTATTGGAAAAGGATGAGGAGTTTCTCAGTTAGTTTAGAAATGAAGCAACACCCTGATACCAAACTTGACAAAGCACCAGAAAGAGATCAATGCTAACGGCCAGGCACCCAGGTTCAAACCCAACTCTCTCGGTGTATATGGCTGGCACCATAACCACTGTGCTATGGGCGCTGAGCCAATATATTTTCCTTTATGGACAATGTCTGAAGTGTGTTTTTATTCAAATTCCACCAGCACCATCCATGTAGGTGGCTCACACCTATAATCCTAGCCCTCTGGGAGGCTGAGGCAGGAGGACTGCTTAACTTCAGGAGTTTGAGACCAGCCTGAGCAAGAGTGAGACCCTGTCGCTACTGAAGATAGAAAAACTAGCCAAGCCTCATGGTGGGTGCCAGCTACTTGAGAGGCTGAGGCAGGAGGATTGCTTGAGCTCAAGAGTTTGAGGTTGCTGTGAGCTCATACTGATATAGGTACATACATCATCCACAATTTATTAATAAGTAAAAAGAGCAAGAGTAAGACATAGTAAGACACTGTCTCAAAAAATAAATAGATAAAATGCTAAACTTGAACAAGAATTAGGGGGGGTTAATTCTTCAGAAATAATTATGCATCTAAAAGTATCTAACTTTACTAATGTAATCTCTCATTTTCTTTTTCTTTTTTTTTTTGGAGACAGAGTCTCACTATGTCACCCTCGGTAGAGTGCCGTGGTGTCATAACTCACAGCAACCTCCAACCCTTGGGCTTAAGCGATTCTCTTGCCTCAGTCTCCCAGGTAGCTGGGACTACAGGCGCCCGCCACAACACCCGGCTATTTTTTGTTGCAGTTGTCATTGTTGTTTAGCTGGCGTGGTCCAGGTTCAAACCCAACTCTCTCAGTGTATGTGGCCGGCACCACAACCACTGTGCTATAAGAACCAAGACAATATATTTTCCTTTTATGGACAACGTCTAAAGTGTGTTTTTATTCAAATTTCACACTTGGTATCTAACTCTGCCTTTCCAATTAAATGTTAGATATTGACATTCAGTGCCCCAACTGATATAAAACTGGGAAAAACAACAAAAGAGATTTAGGACAAAAATTTCCTGATTTTATAATAAGACAATCGAGGAAGGAGAGTCTAAAATTCTTAAAAGCAAATGAATTAACTAACAGCACCCTCTAGTGTTATATCATGTAATTGATCCTAAAATATAAAACTTCAAAAACGTATTTTGGAAAATTTCAAACATACATAAAACTAGACAATTAAAACTTTTTTTTTTTTTTTTTTTTTGAGACAGAGCCTCAAGCTGTCACCCTGGGTAGACTGCTGCGGCATCACAGCAACCTCCAACTCTTGGGCTTAAGCAATTCTCTTCCCTCAGCCTCCCAAGTAACCGGGACTACAGGCATCTGCCACAACGCCCAGCTATTTTGTTGTTGTTGTTGTTGTTGTTGTAGTTGTTATTGTTTGGCAGGCCCGGCCAAGCTGGATTCGAACCAGCCAGTTCTCGTGTATGTGGCTGATGCCTTAGCAGCTTGAGCTACAGGCACAGAACCTACATTTTCACTTCATATCCAACTAAGGATTACTGATTGTTTTTATCATGTGGCAACTTCTACATTTCATCAACAGAAACATTAGCGACCACTAGGCATCTCCTAGGGCCATTCTCTGTGGATAAATAATTCAAGTAATAAAATCCTTGGTTTTAACATGGGCATACAACCAATGAAATTAAGGCAAAAGACTCAGAGCCCGTAGCTCAGTGGCTAGGGCGCCAGCCACATACACAGGAGCTGGTGGGTTCAAATTTAGCCCAGGCCTACCAAACAACAATGACAACTACAACCAAAAAAATAGCTGGGTATTGTGGCAGGTGCCTGTAGTCCCAGCTACTTGAGAGGCTGAGGCAAAAGAATCGCTTAAGCACAAGAGTTTGAGGTTGCTGTGAGCTGTGACACCATGTCATTCTACTGAGGGCGACATAGTGAGATTCTATCTAAAAAAGAAAAGAAAAAGAAATTAAGGCAACAGTTCCCAACCTCCCTTGAGGCTAGATGCAACCAATCTGGACCAATGGGATGGGGGTGGAAGTAGGCCCTCCCTTCTCACTTCCTTCTTCCCACTGGCTCCAGGAACTATCTTGAAATAAATCAATATCCTAGAAATGAAGGAAAAAGGGCCAGATTACATAAGAAGGAAACTTCTGTTGTATTATTTAGGTATGTTAGAATAGCCAAAAATATACCCTTTAAAGAAAAACCCACAAAAAAAATTTTCTATTTAACTATAATGCATACATTTTAAGAATAAAGAAATAGGATTTAAAAAAAACCACACATGTAGAGAGAATCAGAAAAAAAGCACTGCAAGGTAACACATTTGGAGTAACCCCAGTCACCAAAATTTTTAGAGGAAAGACTAGATCAATACATATTTTAATCCTAGGGGTGTAGTGGAGTTGGGGGAAGAGCTGAAGTTATTTTCCTTCATAAGGACCAAATCAAAGGTTCATGATACAGGGTAAGTGCCTGGGTGAGATGAATAAATTCGTTGTTCACCAAAAATTATTAAATTGGCTTCTTTGGTAAGAAGAAGCCTCTCTTACTGTAAGACTGGCCTCTCACCCATAATTTCAAGGCATGATTCAGAATGTGTGCTGACAAGCACACAGCAGAATTTAAGCAAAACGGTAAAAACAGTTCATCCAACTATCAGTAAATCCACCATGAGAACTGCACCCTTCAAACTCAAGACTCATATTACAATGTGTCCTGGTTAGAGCCCTGCAGTAGGACATGAGGGTTAATGGGAAAACAGCACTGAACCGGGGAGTCTGGAACCTTCACCATAGACCACAGTGATAAGTGCAGTGGGCCATAAATGTCTCTGTAAAATAAAAGTATTACCCTATACCTGTGGTTTTTGCATTTCTGTTTTTTTTGTTTTGTTTTGTTTTGTTTTTGAGACAGAGCCTCAAGCTGTCACCCTGAGTAGAGCGCCGCATCAAAGCTCACAGCAACCTCCAACTCCTGGACTCAAGAATTCTCCTGCCTCCGCCTCCCAAGTAGCTGGGACTACAGGTGCCCGCCACAACACCCGGCTATTTTTTGGTTGCAGCCGTCATTGTTTGGCAGGCCGGAGCTGGATTCGAACCCGCCAGCTCAGGTGTATGTGGCTGGCACTTTAGCCACTTGAGCCACAGGCGTCGAGCCTGCATTTCTCTTTTTTTTTTTTTTTGTAGAGACAGAGTCTCACTTTATAGCCCTTGGTAGAGTGCCGTGGCCTCACACAGCTCACAGCAACCTCCAACTCCTGGGCTTAAGCGATTCTCTTGCCTCAGCCTCCCGAGTAGCTGGGACTACAGGCACCCGCCACAACGCCCGGCTATTTTTTGGTTGCAGTTTGGCCAGGGCTGGGTCTGAACCCGCCACCCTCAGTATATGGGACCGGCGCCTTACCGACTGAGCCACAGGCGCCACCCGAGCCTGCATTTCTGTTTTTAGAAATGGAACAAGCATCCTCAAATTAACCCTCATTCAACTACACGAAGCAAGAGGAATCAAAAGTACATGGACTGTGTCACTCACATGGAGAACTAACATGCTTCACAGCTCACAGCATCCTACAGCTCTTTGGGATTAGGCGATTCTCTGCCTCAGCCTCCCAAATAGCTGGGACTACAGGTGCCTGCCACAATGCCCAGCTATTTTTTTGTTGCAATTTGGCTGGGGCCAGGTTTGAACCCACCACCCTCAGTATATGGGGCCAGCGCCCTACTGTAAAATAGTAACAAGTACTTTGGAGAACTATGGGTCACTTCTTATCAAGTTAAACATAGATTTAACCTAAGAATCAGCAATACTACTCCTGGGTATCTGCCCAGTTAAATGAAAATTTATGTTCAGACAAGAACCTATGAATATTTTTTGTTGTTAAGCAGGCCTGGGCTGGGTTGGAACCTGCTACCCTGGTGCACAGGGCCGGTGCTTTAACTACTGAGCTATGGGCACCCAGCCTGTGGCTTTATTTCTATTAACTATGGAACAGAACATACTCCATATGAGATATTTTATGTAAAATTTTAAATCATGCAGTCTATACTACATTTTGATTTATAGATATAGAAACATGTAATGCATTCCTTTATAGATGTGAATTTTAAAAAAAAAAATGGACAAGCATGTAACACAAAAGTAAAAACACGGACTGCAGGGCGGCGCCTGTGGCTCAGTTGGTAGGGCGCCGGCCCCATATACTGAGGGTGGCGGGTTCAAACCCGGCCCCGGCTGAACTGCAACCAAAAAATAGCTGGGCGTTGTGGCGGGCGCCTGTAGTCCCAGCTGCTTGGGAGGCTGAGGCAGGAGAATCGCTTAAGCCCAGGAGTTGGAGGCTGCTATGAGCTGTGTGATGCCATGGCACTCTACCGAGGGCCATAAAGTGAGACTCTGTCTCTACAAAAAAAAAAAAAAAAAAACATGGACTGCAAAATTAGCTGGGCATCATGGCAAGAACCTATAGTCCCTGCTACAGGAGGCTGAGGCAGAAGGATCTCTTGAGCCCACGAGTTAGAAGTTGCTGTGAGTTATGACACCACAGCACTCTACCCTGGGACCACAGAGCGAGACTATGTCTTTAAAAAAATTTTTAAATAGGGCAGCACCTGTGGCTCAAAGGAGTAGGGCGCCAGCCCCATATACTGCAGGTGGTGGGTTCAAACCCAGCCCCGGCCAGAAACTGCAAAAACAAACAAACAAACAAAAAATTCTAACCAAGACCATCTCCAGGAGGACCCACAATGTGAACATAGCAACAATGTATGGCTGCCTCAGAGAAGGCAGCTCTCTAGACCTGTCCTCATGCACCTTTGGATTGTACCATGTAAACAATTTTTTTTTTAATTACAAATAAATTTCATCCCATCATTACCTCCAATTACACCTTCCTCTGGCAGAAGGAGGGTCTATCATATTTAAAGTACTTTTATTTCAGATAAGGAAAGGCCACTGAAGACGCAACTATGCAACTAATGAGTTCTCCTACCTTGGGAGGTGACTTAACCTACCTGCTTTCGAGGGTCACCTCCAAAATCCTATCTTCCATGAAAACACAACATAACTATCAGGCAAAAATGAGTTCCAACTATGCCACAGGGAGTGATAAGCATTTTCACATAACCCTAGTAGGAAAACTTTCAGAATGTCTCAGGACAGCTCCTTGCAGACCATGTATAGTGACTGCCTCACAGCCTCCATGGAGTACAGTGGACAATTACCATAACGCAATGCAACACACCACGGGGCCGGGGGAGTACTTATCTAATGACTTCTTTTCTTGTTCTAATGAACAAAGGTCAAGGTTGAGAGTAAAAAGTCTGGGCATGGGCAGTTACCTCTGGGAGGAAGAGAATAATAAGATTAGCAAGGTAGCTCAAATATTTTCTTAAATAAGAAAAATCTGAAGAAAAAATAACAGGTTTTGATTTATTAGATCTGGGCATCTATGGCAGAGATCTGGACAGAGATGGCCATGGGCAAAGGAGTAAGATAAATAAAAGGACATTGCAAGAAAAATTTTTTTTCTTTTTTTTTTTTTAGAAAATTTTTTTAAATTAAAAAAAAAAAAAAAAACCAAGGTCCAGCTCTGAGCCCATAACCATAAATGTGAAACGGAAATGCAGAAAGTCTCCTTGTTATCTGGTTTATCTCCAGTGGAGTTCAACTGATTAAAAAGAAAACAGAAAAATTAAATAGCAGGATGGTAGGGCTGGGCCACTGAGAGAGTTTGACAAGTTACAAGGACAGCTCAGATTGTGAGAACACAACACTGGTAAAGTGTTAGTCACAGTGATTACCTGTGTGATCGCAGCAGTAAGAAGGGCGAGGAAGCCAGGAGACATCGAAGGGCCAGAATGACCCTGGAGAAGAGGAACCAGAGCTAAGGAAGGACAGAGACGAAGCTCTCCAAGCTCATGATCCCAGAGAGCCATCTAAGAGATGACAGAGCTCAGGAGAGTTACAGTGAACTGAGTAAAGCTTCCTGCAAAGATGAAGATGATGGCACAGTGAAGTCCAATGGCCAGATGAGTCAACAACTCAAGTGGAAAAAAAGACAGCAACACAGGAGCCAATATCCAAGCAGCACAAAGCGTGACCAAGAAGTTGGTAAAGGTGGCAGACAGGTAAAAGGGAGGGAGGAATCTCAGACTTACGTAGACCTCAAAATTAACAGGTGTTGCTGAAGTAAGGCTGCAGAACTAGTCTTACATCAGATATGTTGAAGTATCAATTCCTCAGCAAATCCTTTCCAGACCTGCGAGAATATAAACTGTTCAATGCACCCCTTTGCTGTTCCCAATATAGGAGCTTAATTCATGCAAGCACCCTTCCTTATGCAAATTTATACTTTTATCAAATTCATGCAGGGAGGGATCTTTTTCTAGATCCTTCTCCTTCTTAAACTGTGGCTAGCAAAAACTAAGTGTTCAAAGAGTGAAAGACGTATCTAAAAATGCATCCAGCAAGCTGCTGGGTCAGAAAGGCAAGCTCTCTGGCATGCTGGTTGCAGGACCCCTCAGCCACACACACCTAAAAGCAATCTGCCTGGCAGTGAGTATTTCTGCCACTGTCAAGATTCTTTTGTTTTATCTTTTTCTTTCTTTTTTTTTGAGACAGGGTCTCACCTCCCTCTGTAACCCTGGGCTCTCTGCAACCTCAAGCTCCTGGGCTCAAGTGATCCTCCTGCCTCAGACTTCTGAGTGGCTGGGGCTACAGGCACAAGCCACTGCAACCAGCTAATATTTTCCACTTTTGGTAAAGATAGTAAAGATACTCTTCCTCAGGCTGAATTTACTTATTTTAAGACACAGGGTCTCTTTCTCTGTTGCTGAAGCTGCAGTACAGTGGCACAGTCAAGTGATCATAGCTTATTATAACTCTGAACTCCAGATCGGTCGCAAGCAATCCTCCTACATGATCCTCCTGCATCAGACTCCTGAGTAGCTGGGTTTGCAGGTGTACGCTATCACACATGGCTAATTCTTTCTTTTTTATTTTAGAGACAGGGTCTCACTCCATTACCCTTAGTAGAGTGCCTTGATGTCATCGTAACACATAGCAATCTAAAACTCTTGGACCTAAGTGATCCTCTTGCCTCAGCCTCCCTAGTAGGTAGGACTACAGGCATTTACCACCACACTCGGCTGGTTTTTGTATTTTTTTTTTTTTTTTTTTTGAGACAGAGTCTCAAGCTGTCGCCCTGGGTAGAGTGCTATAGTGTTACAGCTCACAGCAACCTCAAACTCCTGGGCTTAAGCTATTCTCTTGCCTCAGCCTCCCAATAAGCTGGGACTACAGGCGCCCGCCACAACGCCCAGCTATTTCTTTTGTTGTCGTTGCAACTGTCATTGTTTTTACCAGCCTCAGTGTATGTGCCTGGTGCTCTACCCAACTGAGCTAGGGGCACCGCCTAGTTTTTCTGTTTTTAGTAGAAATGTGGTCTTGCTCTTGCTCAGGCTGGTCCCGAACTCCTGAGCTCAAGCAACCCTCTACCACAGCCTCCCAGAGTGCTAGGATTACAGGCATGAGCCACTGCACCTGGCCTAATTTTTTTAAGAAATTAGGTCTCCCTATGTAGCTCAGGCTAGTGTCCCAGCCAAGATTCCTTTATTTTGAGTCTGTTTTACTGAACGGAATATATGATCATGTGTAAATGTTCCTACCAAATAAAAGATCCCCAAAAGAATAAAACATGTAATTTATAACTCATTCAGTTCACTCAACAAGTTATAAATTTACTAATTTTTTTTTGTAGTTTCACTTTATGGCCCTAGTAGAGTGCTATGGCATCACACAGCTCACAGCAACCTCCAACTCCTGGGCTTAAGCGATTCTCTTGCCTCAGCCAAGTAGCTGGGACTACAGGCGCCCACCACAACACCCGGCTATTTTTTTGTTGCAGTTCGGCCGGGGCCGGGTTTGAACCCGCCACCCTTGGTATATGGGGCCGGCACCTTACTGACTGAGCCACAGGTGCCACCCAAATTTACTAATTTTTTTTTTGTTTGTTTTTTGTTTTTTTTTGTAGAGACAGAGTCTCACTGTACCGCCCTCGGGTAGAGTGCCGTGGTGTCACACGGCTCACAGCAACCTCTAACTCTTGGGCTTACGCGATACTCCCGCCTCAGCCTCCCAAGCAACTGGGACTACAGGCGCCCGCCAGAACGCCCAGCTATTTTTTTGTTGCAGTTTGGCCGGGGCTGGGTTTGAACCCGCCACCCTCGGCATATGGGGCCGGCGCCCTACTCACTGAGCCACAGGCGCCGCCCAATTTACTAATTTTTTAATGTCCCTTTAGCAGACTGAATATACCTGAATCTAATGCTAGTGGGAGGAGTACTTAGCGTAACATGTATAGACAGTCATTTATGGTCAATCAAAAGTTCTAATAATACACATAACTTTTGGGCTTGACCCAACAATTTTACTCTTGAGGAATTTATCCTATTAAAATAAGCTCGATTTTTTTCATTATGAGAGTGTTCATTAAAATAGTGCCTAGCATAACTTGAAACTAGAAAATATTAATGCCTAAAAATAGAGACTTGGTTGGTTTAAACTTAGGTACAGTCTAATAATAGAATATTGTAGGGATTAAAATATCAGTTACTAAAGGGGTACAGTGGCTCACGCCTGTAATCCTACAACCCTGGGAAGCCCAGGAGGAGGATCCCTTGAGCTCAGGAGTTCAAGACCAGCCTGAGCAAGAACGAGACCACATCTCTACTAAAAACAGAAAAACTAACTGGAAGTGGTGTGGTGCAAGCCTGTAGTCCAAACTACCTGGGAGAGTAGGCAAGAAGATTGCTTGAGCCTAGGAGTTTAAGGTTGCTGTGAGCTATGATACCAAGGTACTCTACCCAGGGTGACAGAGTGAGACTCTTGTCTTAAAAAAAAAAAAAAATCAGTAACTGGGCAACATGGTGAGCATTATCAATTATCACTGAGTGGGAAAAAGGGCAAGTCACAAAACACACCTGATAATCCTATTTCAGTGTGAACCTCAAAAAGAAGAGGGTGACACCAAAATGGTGATTATTTCCAGATTTGTCTTTATTTTTCTATAATGCATATGTATCTCATTGTCTAAGAACAATACTAAAATAAAAATACAAGACAAACTAGAAAAGAAACTGAGACACTCAAAGCTAGAGCTGGGAAAGCAGCCCCCATTGACAATTAATATGCCCCTTGTGACAGCAGCAGCGGCCAGCGTTTCCTAGTAACCAGACGCTTAAGTCTCTCATTTCCAAGACCTTGCTGGCAGTACCTAAGTAACTAAGAAAACAAAAGGTGCAGTCAGAGGTATGCACTTCGTGTTCTGCAGACCCACAGGATTCAAGGATGTTTTTGTATCTCCTCTAATTCCTTTATCCTTAGATCTCAACTCTTCCAAAGGTCATTTTTATCTAACTTTAGTTACTATACTGCTTCACAATTACCTGTCTTCAATTCTTTATTTGAAAAAACATGAGACTCATTTACTGGATACTAAACTTTAACCTGTCTAAACTTATAAGAACATATCTGTGATTTGGGAGTAAACAAAATTACTAAAATATATGTATTGATTTAAAATATGTTAAGATGTTTTTTCTTGGGTGGTACCCGTGGCTCAGTGGGTAGGGCACTGGCCCCATATACCAAGGGTGGCAAGTTTGAACCCAGCCCCAGCCAAACTGCAACAAAAATAGCTGGGCATTGTGGTGGGTGCCTATAGTCCCAGCTATTTGGGAGGCTGAGGCAAGAGAATTGCCTAAACCCAGGAGTTGGAGGTTGCTGTGAGCTATGATGTAACGACACTCTACCGAGGGCAATAAAGTAAACTCTGTCTCTAAAAAAAAAGATGTTTTTCGGGCGGCATCTGTGGCTCAGGAGAGTGGGGTGCTGGTCCTATATGCTGGAGGTGGTGGGTTCAAACCCAGCCCCAGCCAAAACTGCAAAATATAAATAAATAAATAAAAAGGTGTACGTTTAAAAAAAAAAAAAAAAGATGTTTTTCTTCTTGGGGTGGGGAGAAGATCAATGTACTTGTTGAAATGGTTCAGAAGCACTTACCAAGCAGTAGAAAACCTCTAAATTTGACAGGAAAAAGGTGAAAAGAGGGAAGCTATAGGTACATCGTCTAACTATGACTTCATCTTGTTCCACAGTCGCTGAAGCAGAAGTGACCTGTTACGAAATACCTAAAAATCCAAAAGCTTAGAAGTTGAAAACAGATTACTCTGTGGCAAATAAAGCACTGTGGGTCTACCCAAAGTGTGCCACCCAAAACAGAAGCACCAGCCCCAGGGCTCTATTGAACACCCGGCATGTGTCAGTGCAACTGATATGTATCATGGGTGCAAAATACACATTTTTTTTAAAGTGTTACTACGAAAAATAAGCATGTAAAATATTTCATTAACAATTTTTATACCAATTACATGTTGAAATACTATTTTCACATACTAGCTTACAAAATATATTAATAACATTAATTTGACCTATTTCTTTTTGCTTTAATGTAGCTACTAGAAAATTACAATTTAATTGTATTAGAAGGCACTGGCCTAAAGAAAATGGATACTATGGAAAGAGAAAAGAAAATGCCATTTCAAAAAGCATCTGTAGTCCCAGCTACTGGGGAGGATGAAGCAGGAGGACCATTTGAGCTCAGGTGTTCAAGGCTGCAGTGAGCTATGATCATGACACAGCACCCCAGCCCAGGAGACAAGGAGAGACCCTGTATCTCAAAAGAAATGGCTATTTCAGAGCACACAACCATGGTAATCATGATTAGACTACATCTCCAGTGTGTGAACTTCTAATCCTTTGATTTTATACACACACATACACACACAAGGCCATTAGCTCAGTCCAAACATTAAAACAAACCATGTAATGAATAATGGTGGGGAGCAGATGCCATACCCTAATTTTTCACACACACACAACTGGGAAGAGAGAAGGAACCCTATGGAAGGGAGGCCAAAGCAGAAATCTACATGCTAACGACAAGCACATGCTAACAACAAGTACAAACTGAGAGGTCAAAGGGGCCGGAGTCAGGGCCCAGAACCAGTACACAAAATGTAAATAAAACACAATGCACATCCAAGGGTAAACACTACTCAAATCCAGCAGGGCTTTGTAACCACTGAATTGCAGGTTCCAGCTTTGTATGGCAAACTTAAAACAAAATAATACTTGTATTTAAAAAGGATTACCATTAAATGTCATGGGACTAGTTTATTGATGAGATTTTTTTCCATACTATATAGAAAGTCAGCAAACAACTCAGACATTTTATAAACATCTGGTCTTAATCCAATGCTAATAAAATATCTGATTGAAAAGGCCAGAGTTGTTCTAATCTGCTTGGAATCTCTTTCATAGTAACCGTTATACAACTGTTCCATCTTCTTTCCTTACCTTCTTACATAAGCTCTGTAATGACTATCAGTGTTTACATAGGTTTTTGAAACTAACTGATCTCTCCAGTAAATATTTAATTCTCTTGTTGCTATTGATCAAACCATAAGGAACACAACATTTTTATAAAACATGTTTGGTAATGAGAAAGCGAGACACTGACGTCAATAGCATACACAGTCTGTAAAACAAAAACACTAGAACTTCCAGATACAGCAAGGCTTCTTGGAAATCAGGCACCAATAAAACAGAAATTTCTCTTTACTGACTTAAGTTTTTGATTCAATTTATGCCCCAAGTCCCACTGCAGCTGTGGTAGCTTTTAGCAGCTTCTAACATGTACCTGAACCAGAATGAGGCACCCAGTCTGCAGGCTCCAGGCACTAGGCAAAGCAGGTGTTCTCAACTCTGAAAACCAGGCACCCACCTGTCACCTGTATGTTCTTAATAACAAAAATGTAAGGTACAAGCAAGCTTTCTCTTTTCTTAGTTTAGTGACAGCTTGATATTTTAAGATTTGAACCAATAATCTCAAAGCAAATGGAATGACACCAACCATTCAACTAGTTTCCTGACCACTGACAATGGTCTAAGCCAATATTTTTCAACCTTTTTTTTTTTTAATCAAACAGCACACTTGAACCTACAGATAAACTTTCGCGGCACACTTAAATTACGTTGACAAAAAAAAAAGTAAAAAAGGGCGGCGCCTGTGGCTCAGTCGGCGCCGGCCCCATATACCGAGGGTGACGGGTTCAAACCGGGCCCCGGCTGAACTGCAACCAAAAAGTAGCCGGGCGTTGTGGCGGGCGCCTGTCGTCCCAGCTACTCGGGAGGCTGAGGAAAGAGAATCGCTTAAGCCCAGGAGTTGGAGGTTGCTGTGAGCTGTGTGATGCCATGGCACTCTACCGAGGGCCATAAAGTGAGACTCTGTCTCTACAAAAAAAAAAAAAAAGTAAAAAAAAAGAATATACTTACTGTGCTTTGAACATTTTTCAAAAATAATTAATGATCTTTAAAATTTTTCGTGGTACCCCTAAGATCCTCTCATAGCTCATGGGTAGAAAATCATTGGTCTAGGCAGTAGATAAAAAAGACACACCTGAAGCAATGTGACACCTACCCAACTGGGACAACTGGTAAATAAGAGAAGAAATGCCTAACAACACTGAATTGTACATGAGCTGAGGGAAACAAGAACTTCAGGCTCAAAATTGCCAGAAATGACTTTTAGGAAGTGGGATTAGGGTCGGTACTTGGAAGACGGTGAAAGTGCTGAGACAGGCCAGACGAAGGTCTGGAGGTGGGGGGCACACAGTGAGTCTCGCAGGCACTGACCACACCAGCCTGACCACAGCACCCCTGCCAGGACCAAAGTCAGCTTGGACAGCAAATGTAAATGTGACATAGCTTCATGAAACCTGAGTTTCTGGGTAGGTGAGGAGAGCAGCACTCCATGAAGGATAATTTCAAAACAGAAGAGCAAGAAGCTGTGATTTAATCCAAGGAGAAGAAGATTGGCAATGGGGATGAAGGACGCGGCAATGAGAAGAAAGGATGAATAAAGGGAGTGATTTCAAAAAAACAAAGGGATGACATAGCTGGGCACAGTGGTTCACACAGTAATCCTAGCACCCTGGGGAGACTGAGGCGGAGAATCACTGGAGCCCAGGAGTGTGAGGTAGCAGTGAGCTATAATGATGTCACTATACTCTATTCCAAAAAATAAAGTGAGTCCCTGTCTCCAAAAGACCCCCTCACCAAAAATCAACCCAAACATGCCAATTGATGATGATGGCTTAAAGGAAAAAAACCTATACACAGAAAGCAAAAAGTGGGAAAAATAGTCCAAAAATGTCCCTGGTGGTATCATTAGGTAGTAGGATCAAGGATATTTTCTTCTTCTTAACTTTTGTGATTTCCCAAGTGTTTTGCTATTTTTTAAAAATATTATTAGTGACTGGGAGCAGTGGCTCACGCCTGTAACCCTACCACTCTGGGGGGCCAAGCAGGTAGATTGCTTGAACTCACGAGTTTGAGACCAGCCTGAGCAAGAGTGAGACCCTGTCTCTACTAAAAATAAAAAACTAAGGCAAAAGGATTACTTTAGCTCAAAAATTTGAGGATGCTATAAGCTATGACACCACGGCACTCTACAAAGGGCAACAAAATGATACTGTCTCAAATATATATATATATACACACACACATATACATAGGTATATGTGTGTGTGTATATATATATTATTAGTAATTGCACTTTGTTTTATTAGAAAACAAAAATAGGGTGGCACCCATAGTTCAGTGGGTAAGGTGCCAGCCATATACACCGAGGCTGCTGGGTTCAAACCTGGCCCAGGTCTGCTAAACAACAATGACAACTGCAACAAAAAGACAGCCGGGAGTTGTGGCCAGTGCCTATACTCCCAGCTACTTGGGAGGCTGAGGCAAGAGAATCGCTTAAATCCAAGAGTTTGAGGTTGTCGTGAGCTGTGACGCCAAGGCACTCTAAGGGCAACACAGTGAGGATCTGTCTAAATAAATAAATAAAACAAAAACAAAATATATGCTCCCCTTTACATACTGGTAAAACTTCTTATAAGTATACTCATAAATGTGATTATATAAAAGTAAATAAAATAATATTGACATAACACAGTACATCTACCATACTGAACAAATTCAGTTTTGACAAGACAAAGCATCTGAGAGAACATATCAGTAGGAGTGCAAATTCTTACAACTTCTCTGTAGGACAATGTGCCAATATCCATCAAAATTTTACAAATGTGGCTCATCACCCGTAGTTCAAGCGGTCCCAGCCGCATACACCAGAGTTGGCGGGCTTCAATCCAGCCTGGGTCTGCCAAACAACGAGGGCTGCAACCAAACAACAGCCGGGCGTTGTGGCGGGCACCTGTAGTCCCAGCTACTCGAGAGGCTGAGGCAAGAGAATCACTTAAGCCCAGAAGTTGGAGGTTACTATGAGCTGTGACACCACGGCACTCTAACCAGGGCAACAGCCTGAGGCTGTGTCTTAAAAAAAAAAAAATTTTTTTTAAATACATAAATCTCGGGCGGTGCCTGTGGCTCTAAGGAGTAGGGCGCCAGCCCCATATGCCAGAGGTGGTGGGTTCAAACCCAGCCCTGGCCAAAAACTGCAAAAAAAAATACATAAATCTCATGCACTAAGCCCAAAAGTCTTACCACTAAGGCTATTATCCTGAGAAGTTTCACAGAAATAACAAAAAAGTCCTTCAAGCTTTGTGATGAGAAAGAGGGTACAGAAAGAAAAAAGCTTAGTCTCACTAAACTGCAAAGTACGCCTGGAAAACGGTTAGGGAATGAATTTTTTTTTTTTTTTTTGAGACAGAGTCTCACTTTCTCTCCCTTGGTAGAGTGCTGTGGCATCATAGCTAACAGCAACCTCAAACTCCTGGGCTCAAGTGATCTTCTTGCCTCAGCCTCCCAAATAGCTGGGACTATAGGTGCCCACCACAATGCTCAGCTATTTTTAGAGATGGAGTATCATTCTTACTCAGGCCAGGCTCTTGCTCAGGCTGGTCTCCAACTCCTGAGCTCAGGCAATCCACTCTCCTCGGCCTCGCAGAGTCCTAGGATTACAGGCGTGAGCCACCGTACCCCTCCGAATGAATATTTCTTAAATCTCTCTACCCTCAGGGTCCTCACGTGTAAGCCTATGGGCCCCAAGGGTATTAAGTACTCAATTAATGCTTGCTGATGATAAAAAGGTCAAAAGCCTGGAAAGAAAACTTAAAATATTTACTTCCTACTTTGCAATTAACAAGTGGCAAGACTATGCCTGTTTATTTTCTAGTTTAAGCTACTAACATGGAATTTGGCCTAAAGAAGTTCATTACCTTATCATTAACATTAACCTAACAATTTATTATTCCTAGGTTGCACATTTAAGACTGTTCCTGACATGCACAAATGTACAAAGCAAGAGGTCAAACACAAAACGGTTCTAACCGTTAAGGGCTGTCAGTACTATTCTACCACGAAACAACTGATGATTGTGTTTTAGACGCACCTAAATGACGTTGCGTAGACCTGTCCATATGCTTTCCGTTACAAGTTGCTGAGCTATATTTGCTTCGGCACTGAGGTCCAAGCTCAAAGCCACATGAGGAATCCCGATTAGTGGAGTCAAGACCTAGCTAGAGAAAAACAAATGGTAAATTAATATTAAATATAATAATAAAACTAACAGGAGTGCTCTCCATGAATGGAGTCTATTTTTCACTCAACTACACCCAATTCTAAGAACTCACTCTATGACTTCTTCACTCTTATGGGATGCCTCTGAGGCCTCAGCACATCCCTGGCAGGCTCACAAACTACACCCTTACTTCCTTAAGAACACACACTCCGTTTGCATAAAATATTTTGGAAGACAGCATATTAGAATGCCTGTAAAAAAAGCAATTTTGCACTCAGGCTTTCTTCACTGATTAAAAAAAAAAAAAAAAAGAAAGAAAAGGAAAAAATATTGAGACAAAGTCTCACTTTGTTGCCAGGGCTAGAGAGCCATGGTGTCAGTCTAGCTCACAGCAACCTCAAACTCCTTAGTTCAAGAGATCCTCCTGACATAGGCTCTTGAGAGCTGAGACTACAGGTGCCCACCACAATGCCTGGTTAATTTTTCTATTTTTAGTAGAGACAGGGTCTCATTCTTGCTTAGGCTGGTGTCAAACTCCTAAGCTCAAGGCATCCAGCCCCTTCTGCCTCCCAAAAAGCTGAGATTACAGTTGTGAGCCACTGCGCCTGGCCCTTCATTGATAATTTTTTATCTCCATGTTTCCTACCTAACGTAGGGCCTTGACTTTAAAAAAACTTCTAAAGACTAAAATAGTCAACATGCCAAGCACTGTGCTATGTGTCTCAGCCTCATCATTTCTCCTTCACAGGAACCCTCAAGGAACTACTTGGTCCACACATTACAAGTAAGAAAATTCAAGAGGTATGAGGCCTCCTGGTCAAGGTTCCAGAGCTTATCAGAGGGACACTGGACAGGGTCAGAGCCTTCGCCTTTAATTACCACTCTATATTGCCCCAAATGCCAGCACTAACTAGAATAACCTGAAAAGTGCTGTTGGGGGTGAAGGGTCAGGGCAGAAGGAAAGACTACTCAAAAATCACCTTCTTCTAAAACCTCTTAAAAAGATATTAATATATGGGGAAGATGCATCTCAGAAGGCTAACTATGTTTTACTTCTTATGCTGTGATATCAGAGGCACATAGATGTTCCTTTCATTATTTATGAAATGAACATGTTTTATACACTCCTGTATTGGGCATGCCCAGAGCTGAGTCAGGGGCTGTCTCAGGAACAGCCAGTGAAGCCCTAGCCATAAGCCTGGCCCTCCACTGTGAGGAAAAACACAGGCAGCAACTACAGTGTGGCCAGATTCTGGCTGGAAAATACTTTCAACTCTTCCATTTGCTCTTGGGCAAGTTAGCATCAGCATTCACCAATGGCCCTGAAGTAAATAAGCCCCAGTTGCCATCAGACATGAACCAGTACAGGTTTCAATGAGCCATTGGTGTGCCTGTACTTTGTTTTACTTCAGAAAACTAAACACTGATCTTTTGCTGTTTGGCACAAAAAGAAAAAAATTACTCATTTTAAAGATTATAATAATATAAATGGAGAAACTGATGTTTTTCCCCTTCTAAACAGTATTTCACTTATAAGACAAAAAACAAAAAGTAACTTATGTCTCAACATCTTCATAATCACAAATTTTAAACTATATTTACTAAGAATTTACACAGTCAGGCCAGGCATGATGGCTCATACCCACAATCCCAGCACTTTGGGAGGCTGAGGTGGGAGGATCATTTGAGGCCAGGAGTTTGAGATCACTCTGGGCAGCCCACCAAAAAAAACCCCACAAAAAAAATTAAAAATTAGCCAGGTGTGGGAGGCTGAGGCAGGAGAACTGCTTGACCCCAGAGAGTCCAGGTTACAAAAAGCTGTGACTATGCCACTGCATTCCACCCTGGGCTTTTAAGACCCTGTCTCTTAAAAGAATAATAACAAAATTAAATTAAATTAAAATTTACAAAGTCAAAAGACACAAAGGTGACATCCATCACTGCAGATTAGTCAAGAAAAATAATGCAAAGAACATGGAAAAAAAACACTTTAAGAGAATGGTTTATTTTCAGTTAAATAAACTATAATAATGTATGTTGTTCTTTGAAAAATGCAGGTTGCACAATACATGTAGTATGAGTCCTCTTTTATTAAAAAGATAATTATATAGTGCATATTTGTGTACAGAAAAAAGAGCTGGCAAGAATACACACAAAGCTGCTTTGAAAGGTGGGTGGTACAAGAGATTGTGTGACTTTCTCAATTTATGCAATTCTGACAAGCTGAATTATTTTCCAACATGCATATGCTTCTTTTGTAAACCACAGAAACTAATAAACATTAATTACAAAAGGTTCCATGAGGGCAAAGTTGCAAATTAACAGAATACCATTTTAGCTACAAACCACTGAAAAATTATGAAAGAGCGAAGGAAGGTACTGTGACTCTTAAAAGATTTATTTTTGGAAAGAATTTTTCTAAGTTGATTGGTAAAATGAGTGTTAGGAATGACTTGGCTTTCTGCTCTCCTAAATAAGTATTCCTCTAGAACAAACCACAGAACTGGGTCAGAAGGTCTAATATAGGGAAAATGTGAATGCAATTTTGAGAAAGGAATCTTTGAGGAAAGAGTTAAGGGAGGAGAAACCACCACTCAGCAAGGACAAGTTTTCGGTAAGCATCCTTGAACTTTTAGCAGAATGCCCACACTCTGGAAATATGAAAACTGCCCTTGGCAGACAAGGCCACAGGGCTAAGATCGAAGTCTGGCCCATGGAGTAGGTCAGGGGAAACAGCACACAGATAGCCACCTGACCGTCCCCCATAAAGGCCATGATAACTCACAAAAACTGCTCAGTATTTAATGTTGCTTCTTAATTGGAATCTGCAAAAGTAAGGACTATGAGATGTAGATTCCAGATTTAGATTTCACATAGAAAAAAAAATTTCACCAAAAAGTTTGGGAAGAAATAACAACACTGTCATCTGTATTTTACCACGTTACTTAATATCAACCATTGACGCTCACCATCATTTCCTCAAAAAAGGATGTTACCTCTTCAAAAGCAGGACAGATAGAACCCCAGAGCCATTATCGTATATATACAGACCAGGACCTCTGAGCAGCAACGAAATCATTCTATCAATTCAATAGATGCCAAAAAGGCTGATAAAAACATCTCCTCCTGACTTAAAAAACAAAACTCATTTCAATGCAAATTAAAAAGATGTCTCCTGAATCTGACAAATAATTCTGAAAACGGGGGCCAACACAAAACACTATCCTCCACATGCTGTTACTTTCTGCTTGTACTTTAAAGGACTTACAAAAGAAGCACAGGTATGTACCTGAAACTCTTGAGGAAATGGGCAATTTTTGTTTAGGTATACTATTCTTTGAAAACTTGAGTAAATAACATAAACGAATGGAGAAAAATCACAAAAGCAATGAATTCTCCTCAAAAAAAGATGCTAGATTCAGACAAATTCACAGGCTGATTATTTCCCAACACTCCTGGTAAGAAATGGGAAATGGCAGTTTCTCAATTCCTTCTGGGAAAACTGACAAAAGCTCAAGGAAATAAAACTTAAATGTGTTAACCTCACTTGCCATTCCTAGGCTTTTAATTTTTGCAACTATAACATTTAAAGAATGACATCTGGTTTTCAATCTTGCTTTCTTTGACCCATGTGCCTATAGTTCTTTTATGAACTGTGTCTTTTGCCCAATTTTTTCAGTACGTATTTGGTTTTTCTTTTTTTTTTTTGCAGCTTTTGGCCAGGGCTAGGTTTGAACCCGCCACCACCGGCATATGGGGCCAGTGCCCTACCCACTTTGAGCCACAGCACCTCCAGTGTTTGGTTTTTCTTATTCATTTGCAAGAGCTCCTGATAAGTTCAGAACATCAACCTTTAGTTTACTACAAATATTTTCCCCTGAAAAAACAAATGACTGCTTTTTCCATTTTGTTTACACTACTTGAAATAAAAGGACATTTTTTAAATCTCTCTGAAGTCATTATCTAGCATCTTTTTGTGATTTCTTCTATCATTTTCATGCTAGAAAGCCCTCCCGCCATTACAAAAAAAATCGAAGAAATATTCACCATCATTTTCAGCTAGATTTTGGTCAAAATCACTATAAACTGTTTAACACTCATACTTTAAAAAATGCATATCCAACAAAATCACTGTTGTGAGAAAATTAACTAGATGAACGTAACTATATTCAGGCTCGGTGTCCATAGCTCAGTGGTTAGGGTGCCAGCCACATAGAACAAAGCTAGTGGATTTGAACCCGGCCTAGGCCTGCTAAACAACAACAACAAAAATAGCCAGGCATTGTGGTGGGCACCTGTTGTCCCAGCTACTACGGAGGATGAGGCAAGAGAATCGTTTAGCCCAAGAGTTTGAGGTTGCTGTGAGCTATAACATCACCGCACTCTACAGAGGGAAACAAAGTGAGACTTTGTATCAAAAAAAAAAAAAAATTACAGATAACCTTTCCTTCATTTAACATATTTAATTCCATATTATAAATGGGGCCAGGCATGGTGGCTCATGCCTTTAATCCCAGCACTTTAGAAGGCTGAGATGGGAGGGTCACTTGAGACCAGGAGTTAGAGAGTAACCTAGCCAACATGGTGAGACCCCTGTCTGTACAAAACATGAAGAAAGTTAGATGGGGGCATGGTGCCAGACACCTATAGTCCCCGCTACTCAGGAAACTGAGACAGGAGAATCACTTGAGCCCAGGGGTTCTAAGCTGCAGTGCTAGTTTGGAAAATGGTACACTAAAAGCCCTCACTTCAGCATTAATACATCCATGTAACAAACAAAAACACTTGTACCCTCTAAATCTAATGAAATTTTAAAATATTTCTAATTAAGTGCTCAAATTATTTATGAACACAAAAATGAATCAGTTTTCCAGGCAAAAAGACGTGCTGGAATGATTGTGTAATCAACTGAATAAACTGTATGACAAAAAATAAAAATTTAAATTTAAAATTTTTTTTAAATTTTTGGGATGGCGCCTGTGGCTCAAGGAGTAGGGCACCGGTCCCATATGCCAGAGGTGGTGGGTTCAAACCCAGCCCTGGCCAAAAAAAAAACCACCAAAAAAAAAAAATTTTTTTAAATTTTTAAAAACCAAAGATACAATAAATGGGATAATAAACTCTCAATTCACAAAAACCATAGACATTGCCTGTCCAAATTACATGAAGATGTAAGTATAATGCCCAGATTTATATTCTTGGCTAAATAACAAAGTTAAAAACAGAGTCCAGTGGCAAGTGGTAATGGGTGGTTGATAATAAGTGAAACTCTGCTAAAACAAATGGCTCTATTTTTCTCTTGTTAAACTGTGTCTTTGTATGTGAATAAGACTATAGACCTTCAACTAAGCTGAAAAACCTATTTTATGTACACTAGCTCCAAAACTTTCTAAGATTTCTCAAATGTCTAGTGATAACAATTAGATTAACCGGAATAAAATGATTGAAGGTCTAAATTTTTTTTTTTTGTTATTGTTGTTGTTGTTGCCATTGTTTGGCAGGCCGGGGCTGGGTTTGAACCCACCAGCCCCACTACATGTGGCCGGCACCCTGGCCACTGAGCTACAGGTGCCGAGCCTAAAGGTCTAAATTCTGAACTCAGAACATGGTCACGCCTAAGTCTCAGACAGGCTAGGCTGCTTCTGTGCTGTGTCCCAGCACCCTACCCAAAGATGATGATGAAGGAGAGGCCGAGCACAGTGGCTCACTCCTGCACTCCCAGCACCTAGGAGGCTGAGGTGGGTGGATTGCCTAAGCTCACAGGTTGGAGACCCCCCTGAGCCAGAGCAAGATCTCATCTCTAAAAATAGCCAGGCATTGTGGTGGAGCCAATAGTCAGTTACCTGGGAGGCTGAGGCAAGAGAATCAATCGCTTGAGCCCAAGAACGTGAGGTTGCTGTGAGCTATGACATTGTCTCTCCCCCGTCCCGCCCCCCCCCCCAAAAAAATGAAGGTTGGAAGGAATGAACAGAGGTTTAGAAATTGGCAGCTCCACCCTCTGTGGGCAGTGGAGGGCACAGAGGAGAAAAACTGAGACTTGCGCACCGCAGCATGAGAGCCAGAACACAAACCGTTCTCATTTCTCACAGAACTGTCAAGAGGAAAATGCCAGGACATGTACATATAGGGGCTTTGAAACCTGTTTTTTACTTAGCAATATATCTTAGAAATGTGACTAAATCATTAGATAGTCCTTTAAAACATGATTTTTAACAGCTCATTTGTGCTGAATGCATGTTTTATTTGATAAATCCTTCTATTGGCTTATGAGCCATTATTTTGCTGTGATGGACTTGAATGAATGCAGGATGAATCTGGCATCTATGTTATACATCAAAGCCTTAGAAATGCAAACGATGTCCCTTCCAAAAATGCAGTCTAAAAAAATAATCAGAAAAACGTAAATTTATCAACAAAGCTGTTCACCATTGAATTATGTCTATCACAGCATGAGGATCACTTGAGCTCAAGAGTTGGAAGTTGCTGTGAGATAGGCTAATGTCATGCCACCCTACCCACGGCATAAAGTAAGACTGTCTCAAAAAAAGAAAAATCGTCACATAAAATTTTTCAGTTAAAAATATGTAACTCGGCGCCGGTCCCATATGTCGGAGGTGGCGGGTTCAAACCTAGCCCCGGCCAAAAACCAAAAAAAAAAAAACAACGATTTTAACACAGAAGCAAATTCTGCCACCGTGTTGTAGCGCGATACAATGTGAACTCACTTTTTTTTTTTTTTTTAATAAATGATGTTCTTGTTCTGCCAAAAAAAAAAAAAATATGTAACTCGGAGGTGGCGCCTGTGGCTCAGTGGGTAGGGCACCTGTCCCATGTACTGAGGGTGGCAGGATTGAACCCAGCCCCAGCCAAAGTGCGATAAAAAAAATAGCCGGGCGTTGTGGCAGGCACCTGTAGTCCCAGCTACTCGGGAGGCTGAGGCAAGAGAATCGCCTAAGCCCAAGAGTTGGAGGTTACTGTGAGCTGTGACACCACAGCATTCTACCAAGGGCGACAGAGTGAGACTCTGACTCTAAAAAAAAATTTTTTTTTTAATTTTTTTTTTTTATTGTTGGGGATTCATTGAGGGTACAATAAGCCAGGTTACACTGATTGCAATTGTTAGGTAAAGTCCCTCTTGCAATCATGTCTTGCCCCCATAAAGTGTGACACACACCAAGAAAAAAAATTTTTTTTTTTAATGTAATTCGGCAGAGCCCATTCTCGTGGGTAGGGCGCCTGTCACATACACTGATGCTGGTGGGTTTGAACCCAGCCCAGACCAGCTAAAACAATGAACACAACCACAACAAAAAAATAGCCGGGCATTGTGGTGGGTGCCTGTAGTCCTAGCTACTTGGGAGACTGAGGCAAGAGAATCACTTAAGCCCAAGAGTTTGAGATTGCTGTGAGCTGGGATGCCAAGTGAGACTCTGTCTCAAAAAATAAAAATAAAAAATGTAACTCTTGGTAATACTACACAAACTGATCTACAGACTCAGTGCAGTCACTATCAAAATCCCATCCACCTTTCAGGAAAAACTGACAAACCAATCCTACAATTCATATAGACATACAAAGGACCCAGAATAGCCAAAATAATCTTAAAAAACAATAAAATTAGAAGACTCAGCTTTCCCAATTTCAAACTTAACACAAAACTAAAGTAATTAAGACGATGTGTGTAAGGATATACATAAGTACTGGGATAAGGAAAGGCATATCCGTATAGATGAATACAACTGAGAATCCAGAATAAATATAATTTTCAACATGAGTGTTATGACAATAACAGAAACCGTAGTCTTTTCAAGAAATGGTGCTGAGACAACTGGATGTCCTCATGTAAAAAAAAAAAAAAAATTTGGACTCCTATCTCACAACATATACAAAAATTAACTCAAAATGGACCACAGACCCAAGTCTAAGAGCTAAAACTATGAAACTCTTAGAAGAAGCCAAGCACAGTGGCTGAAGCCTGTAATCCCAGCACTTGAGGCTGAGGCAGGTGGAATGCCTGAGCTCAGAGGTTCAAGACCAGCCTGAGCAAGTGCCAGACCCCATCTCTAAAAAATAGTTGAGCACTGTGGCAGGTGCCTATAGTCCCAGCTACTTGGGAAGCTGAGGCAAGAGAATCACTTGAGCCCAAGAGTCTGGGGTTGCTGTGAGCTATGACACCACAGCACTCTACCGAGGGCACTCTATCAAGGGTGACAAAGTGAGACTCTGTCTCAAAAAAAAAAAAAAAAAGGAAGAAGAAAAAAAAGGCCAGATTACAGTACCTCATTCCAGTAATCCTAGCACTCTGGGAGGCCAAGACAGATGGATAGCTTGAACTCACGAGTTGGAGACCAGACTGAGCAAAAAGAGAGACCCCATCTCTACTAAAAAATAGAAAAACTGAGGCAAGAGAATCGCTTGAGCCCAAGAGTTGGAGGTTGCTGTCAGTTATGACACCACGTCACTCTACCCAGGGCCACAGCTTGAGACTCTGTCTCCAAAAAAAAAGTGTAAAGACAACCCACAGATAGCCGGGCGTTGTGGCAGGCGCCTGTAGTCCCAGCTACTCGGGAGGCTGAGGCAAGAGAATCGCTTAAGCCCAGGAGTTGGAGGTTGCTGTGAGCTGTACGAGGCTACGGCACTCTACTGAGGGCCATAAAGTGAGACTCTGTCTCTACAAAAAAAAAAAAAAAGACAACCCACAGAATAAAACAAAATATTTGCAAATTGCATATTAGATAAGAGACACGGGGAAAATATTAGGAACTTTTTTTTTTTTGGAGACAGAGTCTGACTATGTCACCCTCCCAGGTGTCACAGCTCCTAGCAACCTCCAACTCTTGGGGTTAAGCAATTCTCTTGCCTCAGCCTCCCAAGTAGCTGGGACTACAGGTGCCCACCACAATGCCTGGCCATTTTTTGTTGCAGTTGTCATTGTTGTTTAGCTGGCCTGGGTCAGGTTCAAACCCTCCAGCCTTGGTGTACATGGCTGGTGCCATAACCACGGTGCTGAGGGCGCCAAGCCAATATTAGGAACTTTTGTAACTGAATAGTAAGAAGACAACCCAATTAAAATGTGCAAAAGAATGTGAAGACATTGTTTCAAAGATGGCATACAAATGGCGAATAAGCATATGAAAAGGTGTTCACGTCATTAATCAATGGAGAAATACAAATCAAAACCCCTACAAACCAGTCAGACAAGGTGGCTCAAGCCTGGCTCATGTCTGTAATCCTAGCACTTTGGGAGGCCTAGGCAAGAGGATCACTTGACATCATGAGTTTGGGACCAGCCCAGATAACAAGGGAGAACCCATCTCTAAAAAACAAAAATTAAGCAGGTGTGGTGGCATGTAGCACAGTCCCAGCTACTCAGGAGATTGAAGCAAGAGGATCACTTCAACCCAGGAGTTCAAGGTTACAGTGAGCCAAGATTACGCCATTGCATTCCAGCCAGGCTAACAGAATAAAACACTGTCTCCACAAAAGTAAAGGTTATGTAGTGTGAAACTTGTTTGACACACACACACACAAACACCCTGATGAGTTTATGTGTACGTATGAGTAAAGATGAAGAGTGGGTCAGTCGACACAAAAGGTCTGAAAAATATTTTAGGAGCTCACATCACCAATTCAAAAAATAAAACATTAAATGTGAGATCTTGGAGTCAAAAAACAGAAACTAAAATAATGCTGAGGTCACTTTGAAACATCATCCTAAGATGATGTTTGTTCTTTTCATTAAACTAAAAGATCAAAAAATGTAAACTTGACCCCATGTCTACTTTGATGGATCAGGTCAAGTAATGAAACAAAATTCCCTATCCCATCCATCTCACAGGCCTTCTGAGACTCTGAGAAAGGCTGAGGAACTTCCTACTCCCACTAAATCCCAGGCTCCTGCTGTAGAGTCTGCTGGAGCAGACCCCACTGGGAGCTCAGGAGGGAAGGGTACACAGATGAGCCGCAGGATGGGCAGCCTAGAAATGCAGGGCCCAAACTCTTGGGTGCCAAGAAGCAGGTGCACAAAGGAGAACCTCACCAGCAGCCAGGTGCCGTACCTGGAGAAATGATCACGTCAGCAGCATGTACACTAAAATTTAAATGATACAGAGATGTTTAGTATGGCCTCTGCCCAAGGATGACAAGCATATTTGTGACTTAACTGAAGGAACGAGAGGAGAAAAGAGCAAAATAGTGCTCACATGATGAGTTTATCTTCTCATGGATGAAAGAATAAAGGAAGAATAACAAGAGCCCATAAAACTTCTTTGAGAGATCATCATCTAACTCTGCGGGTCAGAATCTCTGACGCAAAAGACGCAAGCAGCTCAATAGATAGCCCAAGTGAAAAAATAGAAGCCCTTTGGGCAAAGCGGAGGAAAGATATCAAACTCATGTAATTCCTTATAGCAAGAAATTTGAGGTCATCTTCAAATCAGCAGGGAAATTAAACTTATTTGGAGAATTACCACAATAGTAAGGACAGATTCTACCAAGAATATCTATGAAGATACCAGGGCCAATGTCATCGTAAGGAGCTCTGTTCATTAAAAAAAACACTATGATATGGTAATTAGGACACTCTTTAACTACCATTAAAGATTATATACAATAGGCGGCGCCTGTGGCTCAGTCCGTAAGGCGCCGGCCCCATATACCGAGGGTGGCGGGTTCAAACCCGGCCCTGGCCAAACTGCAATCAAAAAATAGCCGGGCGTTGTGGCAGGTGCCTGTAGTCCCAGCTACTCGGGAGGCTGAGGCAAGAGAATTGCTTAAGCCCAGGAGTTAGAGGTTGCTGTGAGCTGTGTGACGCCACGGCACTCTACCGAGGGCCATAAAGTGAGACTCTGTCTCTACAAAAAAAAAAAAAAAAAAAAAAAAAAAGATTATATACAATATTGCATTCCAATAAAAATTGAGAATAAGAAAAGGACCACTATTCGCTCGGCGCCTGTGCCTCAAGTGGCTAAGGCGACAGCCACATACACCTGAGCCGACGGGTTCAAATCTAGCCGAGGCCCACCAAACAATGATGGCTACAACCAAAAAATAGCCAAGTGTTGTGGCGGGTGCCTGTAGTCCCAGCTACTTGGGAGGCAGAGCCCAGGAGCTGGAGGTTGCGGTGAGCTGTGATGCCATGGCACTTTACCCAGGGCGACAGCTTTAGGCTCTGTCTCAAAAACAAAAAAGAAAAGAAAAGGACCACTATCGATTAAGCCTGTTCTGCAAATACCCTATAGTGCCTTAAGAAAAAGAATTGTACTCTGGGAGGCTTAGGCAGGCGGACTGCTTGAACTCAGGAGTTTGAGACCAGCCTGAGCAAGAGTGAGACTACCCCCACCCCCATCTCTACTAAAAATAGAAAAAAACTATGCATGGTAGCACATGCCTGTGGTCCCAGCTGCTCCAGAGGTTGAGGCAAGAGAATCACTCAAGCCCAAGAGTTTGACAGCTATGATGCATTCTACACAGGACAAGATAGAGAGACTCTGTCTCCAAAAAAAAAAAAAGACTTGTAAAAAAGAAAAAAGAGAAAAAATATATGAATATAAGAATGGAGGGGGAAAAATAACAAAATCATCATTTGTAGCCACAACTTGAACATCTCTTATCTAAAATGCTTGGGAACAGAAGTATTTCAGATTTTTTTTTTTAATTTAATATTTGCATATAATGGGGGCACCCGGAGCTCAGTGGTTAGAGTGCTGGCCACATGCATGGGGGGCAGGTAGGTTCGAACCCAGCCCAGCACTGCTAAACCAAACCAAACCAAACAAACAAACAAATAAAAAAAAACTGGGTATCATGGCAGGTGCCTGTAGTCCCAGGTACTAGGGAAGCTGAGGCAAGAGAATCGCTTGAGCCCAAGAGTTTGAGGTTGCTGTGAGTTATGACGCCATAACACTCTACAGAGGGCGACAAAGTGAAGACTGTCTCAATTTAAAAAAAATTGCATATAATAAGATATCTTGGGGATGGGAGGCAAGTCTAAAACACAATATTCTCTTATATTTCATATATACCTTCTAAACATACCCTGAGAGTAATTTAGTATAATTTTTTTTTAATAATTTTGTGCATTAAACCCAGTTCTGACTCTTCTTTTTTTTTTTTTGAGGCCAGGTCTCACTCTATCCCCCATCCTGGAGAGGAGTATCATGATCATGGTTCACTGCAGCCTCAAACTCTTGGGCTCAAGCGATGCTCCCACCTCAGCCTCCCAGGTAGCTGGCCACCACACTCAGATAATTTTTTAATACACCAGGGTGTCCCTTTATTGCCCAGGCTGGTCTCAGAGCTCCTGGCCTCAAGCAATCCTCCCACCTCAGCCTCTCAAAGTGGTGAGATTACAGCTGGGATCACAGGCATGAACCACTGTGCCCAGCCGTGACTACATTTCCACTGCAACTCATCATATGAGATCAGCTGTGAAATTTTCTTCTTGTTGCATCATGTCAGTGATCAGAAAATTTCAGGTTTTGGAACATTTCGGATTTTGGATTTTCAGATTAGGGATGCTCAACCTATATCATGCCTGCCTATCTAAGAAACTCAAGCAAATCCACTAAAAAATAAAGACTAACAGTTTGTTTAGACAGGACAGCAGACTCGGTGCCATTTCACTTTCCTCACAGATATAGAAAAGGACACCACTTCCTAGCTCCCCTGCATCAAAAACAGAGGCCAACAGACTGTGGAAGAAAATACTACTACTTCCCAGCTTGACCCATAAAAGAAATCTTCCATGCACAAAAATTCCATGGTAAACTTAAGAAGCCATGTTCTGTAGTCAGTTGTATTTTAAGATGGAAGAAGCCTAGATCCCTAAATCGCCACTTAGAGAACAGTCTAAAAAATGTGAGCCGACCCCATATACCAGAGGTGGAGGGTTCAAACCTGGCCCCAGCCAAAAACTGCAACAACAACGACAAAAAATCTGAACAAGAAATAAAAACTTTGGCTCGGCACCTGTGGCTCCAGTGGCTAAGGCGCCAGCCACATACACCTGAACTGGAAGGTTTAAATCCAGCCCATCCCGCCGTTGTCATTGTTGCAGCAATGACAGCTGCAACCAAAAAATAGCCGGGCATTGTGGCAGGCACCTGTAGTCCCAGCTACTTGGGAGGCGGAGGCAGGAAAATTGCTTGAGCCCAGGAGTTGGAGGTTGCCGTGAGCTGTGATGCCACAGAGTTGGAGGTTGCAGTGAGCTGTGATGTCACAGCACTCTACCCAAGGCAACAGCTTGAGGCTCTGTCTCACAAAAAAAAAAAGAAAGAAAAATTTTGTTAGGCCACAGTCTTGGGCTAGCATTAACTACCCTAATACAAGTGGTCAGTTATAAGACACCTAGATTCCAAGCAATATATTGCTTGTATTTTATATACTGCTTCATATTTTCTCTGTAACAATTAGGAAATTGGAGATTAAGAGTGCCATGAGAAGAGATAATCTCAATCCAAATACTGGCACTGGCCCCACATACCAACGGTGGCGGGTTCGAACCTGGCCCCAGCCAAACTACAACAACAACAACAAAAAAAGCCAGGTGTTGTGGCAGGCACCTGTAGTCCCAGCTACTCGGGAGGCTGAGGTGGGAGAATCACCTAAGCCCAGGAATTGGAGGTTGCTGTGAGCTATGATGCCACAGCTCTCTACTGAGGGCAATAAAGTGACACTTTAATTAGTCAGGGAGGTGGCTGATGCCTATAATCCCAGCACTTCAGAAGGCTGAGGTGAAAGGATCACTTGAGACCAGGAGTTTAAGACCAACCTGGGCAACACAGGGAGACCCTGTCTTATAATAAACAAAAAAATAAACTGAAAAAATAAATCTTAAAACAGATTGATTGGTTGATTAAGCTGATCTTTTAAGTTAATAAATAGTGAGTAAATGATGCTAGGAAAAATGTAAACTAGGGGAAAAAAGTAATACTTCATATTGCACTCTAAAATCAGTTCTTCTTAATAAAGTCTATAATCTAAGAAAATGTCTGTGAACGTTTATAAAATCTTGGGTAGAGAAGGCATGGGACATAAAAATAGATTGACAGATTTGAATTCAAAGCATAGAAAAAATATTTGCAATATAGGACAAAATACAAATCTTTTTTTTTTTTTTTAGCCAGAGTCTCACTATGTGGCCCTAGATAGAGTTCTGTAGCGTCACAGCTCACAGTAACCTCAAATTCTTGGGCTTAACCGATTCTCTTGCTTCAGCCTCCCAAATAGCTGGGACTACAGGCACCCACCACAATGCCTGGCTAGTTTTTGGTTGCAGCTGTCATTGTTGTTTGGCAGGCCCGGGCGTTGGATTTGAACCCACCAGCTCCAATGTATGTGGCTGGAGCCCTAGCCACTGAGCTCCAGGCACCAAGCCCAAAATACAAATTTTAAATCCAAAAGTTTTTAAGTGCCAACATTACAAGCCCAAAGAAAATGCTCATGGAGCATTCTGGATTTCAGATTTTTAAATTATGGATGCTCAATACGTATAATGCAAATATGTAAAAATCCAAAGAAAAAATCCAAATTTCAAAACACTTGTCACAAGCACTTCAAATATGGGATATTAACCTGTACCATGTTTTTCAAGCAGGTTGCACCCAAAGATCAAATACAACATACCTAGTACATACTTCACTATTTTATTTAATTTTTTGTTGGTGATGGGGTTTTTTTTAAGACAGATTCTCACTCTTTCGCCCTCAGTAAAGTGCCATGGCATCAGAGCTCACAGCAACCTCAAACTCTTGGGCTCAAGCAATTCTCTTGCCTTAGCCTCCCAAGTAGCTGGGACCACAGATGCCTGCCACAATGACCAGCTATTTTTAAGGATGATGTCTCGCTCTGGTGCAGACTGGTCTCAAACTAGTGGACTCAGGCGATCCACCCACCTTGGCCTCCCAGAGTGCCAGGATTATAGACGTGAGCCACAGAGCCCAGCCCAACATGCATAGTATATACTTTACTCAAGATTGTAAGAGGCTCGGCGCCTATAGCTCAGTGGCTAGGGCGCCAGCCACATACACCAGAACAGGTAGGTTCGAATCCAGCCCAGGTCTGCCAAACAATGACAACTACGACCAAAAAATAGCCAGGCGTTGTGGTGGGCCCCTGTAGTCCCGGCTACTTGGGAGGCTCAGGCAAGAGAATTGCTTAAGCTCAAGAGTTTTGAGGTTGCTGTAAGCTGTGATGCCACAGCACTCTACCGAGGGCGACAAAGTAACACTCTATCTCAAAAAATAATAATAATAAATAAAAAAGTAAAGATTATAAAAGAAAGGCTCGGTGGGTCAGTGGTTAGGGCACTAGCCAATACACCAGGGCTGGCGGGTTTGAGGTTGACCTAGGCCTGCTAAACAATGACAACTACAACAAAAACAGTCGGTGTGGGTGGCACCTGTGGCTCAAAGGAATGGGGTACCAGCCCCACATACAGGAGGTGGTGGGTTCAGGCTCGCCCCAGCCAAAAACTACAAATAAAAAAAAAAAAAAAGCCGGTGTTGTGGTGGGCACTTTTAGTCCTAACTACTTGGGAGGCTGAGGCAAGAGAATCTCTTAAGCCCAAGAGTTTGAGGTTGCTATGAGCTGTGACGCCACAGCTATCTAAAAAAAAAAAAACAACAACAAGGCTCGGCACCTGTAGCACAGTGGTTACAGCGCCAGCTATAAAGGTGGCGGGTTCAAACCTGACCAGGGCCAGCTAAACAACTGCAATAACAACCAAAAATAGCCAGACATTGTGGTGGGCACCTATAGACCCAGCTACTTGGGAGGCTGAGGCAAGAGAATTGCTTAAACCCAAAAGTTGGAGGTTGCTGTGACGCCACGGCACTCTACTGAGGGCGACATAGTGAGACTCTGTCTCAAAAAAAAAAAAAAAAAAAAAACCAGGGCAGCGCCTGTGGCTCAGTGATTAGGCCCCCATATACCAAGGGTGGCGAGTGCGACCCCAGCCCCAGCCAAACTGAAACAAAAAAATAGCCGGGCATTGTGGCAGACACATGTAGTCTCAGGTACTTAGGAGGCTGAGGCAAGAGAATCACCTAAGCCCAAGAGCTGGCGGTTTGGAGGTTGCTGTGAGCTGTGGTACCACAGCACTCTACCGCAGGCAACGAAGTGAGACTCTGTCTCTAAAATACAAACAAACAAGATTATAAAGGAAAAATGTTGGGTGGTGCCTGTGGCTCAAGGAGTAGGGTGCCGGTCCCATATGCTGGAGGAGGTGGGTTCAAACCTCCAAAAACAAAAAAGGAAAAATGTTTCATATTAAAATAAGCATCGATGTTTCTGGAATAGAATAAAAAATTCACATTAATTTTAGATAAAACAGAAGACTGTAAATTAGTGCTGTGCTTTTTTTATATTCCTAAACACTTTGAATAGGCATATAATCCCACTATCATCTGTGGAATAAGTTGTGGAAAGTGCCTTAAAATATAGAGCTTTTTTCTTTTTTTGTGGTTTTTGGCCAGGGCTGGGTTTGAACCTGCCACCTCGGGCATATGGGACCAGCGCTCTACCCCTTTGAGCCACAGGCACCACCCAAGAGAGCTTTTTTTTTTTAGAGGCAGACTTTATTGCCCTCAGTAGAGTGCCGTGGCATCACACAGCTCATAGCAACCTCTAACTCCTGGGCTTAGGCGATTCTCTTGTCTTAGTCTCCCCAGTAGCTGGGACTACAGGTGCCTGCCACAACGCCCAGCTATTTTTTTGTTGTTACAATTTGGCTGGGGCCAAGTTTGAACCCACTACCCTCGGTATATGGGGCTGGTGCCCTACCCACTGAGCCACAGGCACTGCCCTATACAGAGCTCTTGATAAAAACATGTGAACTCAAGAGAAAATTGTTAGCACTGATCACATAAATGTAACTGTGAATCAGGGGTCAATAAACACTGTCCATAAAGGGCCAGACAGCAATTACTTCAGGCTTACAGGTTAATGCAGTCTCTTGAGACATCATGGCTGTATTGCAATACAACCTTTCTTGCTAGGACAGGTGCTGCTGGTTCCCCAAACAGAAGCATCCTAGTCACATGTGAACTTGTTACAAATGCAAATTTTCAGCCCCCCCGCCCCCCCAAAGCTTCTGAAGGATTAGCTCTTTTTGAGATTTACCAGGTTAGACAAGGAAGAGTTTGTAATAAACCCCCAACCAGGTGATTTGCCTTTGGAGAAAGCAAAGGATTTTTAGCCAGCTCTGCAGAGAAGTCAATAAAGCCAAACCAAATTTCAGGCTGAAATCCCAACTAAAAAGTAGAATACATGACAGGTGGCATTTCCTCCCTGAATGGCAAGGACACACAGCAGTGCTCTGACTTAGGAGCAGGGTGGAGAAGAACATCCTCAGAGACACAAGGCCAAGGCATATGAGCTGAAATGATGGTCCGGAATGAAAAGGCTTGTTCAAACATACTGGGATGAAGCTGGAGGTACGTATGTATGTATTTACTTGAACAAAGGGGAGCGGTGTAAAAAAATGAAGAAAGTGTGAGTGTTGCTCTTCCTCGGTGCTACCTACGGAGGTGGCCGCCATCTCTTATTCGGCATCATGGCCGCCCTCAGACCTCTTGTGAAGTCAAAGATCATCAAAAAGAGGACCAAGAAGTTTATCTGGCACCAGTCAGATCGATTTGTCAAAATTAAGCGTAACTGGCGGAAACCCAGAGGTATTGACAATAGGGTTCGGAGAAGATTCAAGGGCCAGATTTTGATGCCTAACATTGGTTACGGGAGCAACAAGAAAACAAAGCATATGCTGCCCAGTGGTTTCCGGAAGTTCCTCGTCCACAACGTCAAGGACCTGGAAGTGCTGCTGATGTGCAACAAATCTTATTGCGCACAGATTGCTCAAAACGTTTCCTCCAAGAACGCAAAGCCATTGTGGAAAGAGCAGCCCAGCTGGCCATCAGAGTCACCAATCCCAATGCCAGGCTGCGCAGTGAAGAAAATGAATAGACAGCTGATGTACACATGCTATTTGTGTTTAAATAAAACCATAAATACTGCCAAAAAAAAAAAAAAAAGAGGGCGGCGCCTGTGGCTCAGTGAGTAGGGCGCCAGCCCCATATGCCGAGGGTGGCAGGTTCAAACCCAGCCCCGGCCAAACTGCAACAAAAAAATAGCCGGACATTGTGGCAGGCGCCTGTAGTCCCAGCTGTTCGGGAGGCTGAGGCAAAAGAATCACGTAAGCCCAAGAGTTAGAGGTTGCTGTGAGCTGTGTGACGCCACGGCACTCTACCCGAGGGCGGTACAGTGAGACTCTGTCTCTACAAAAAAAAAAAAAAAGAAAGCGTGAGTGTTGAGGTGAGGGAGTGGGACAGAAGATTCCTACAGGAAAAAGAGGGAGAACTAACAAAAGGAATCCAGACAGTGTGGCTCAAGGAGTAGGGCACCAGCCCCATATATCAGAGGTGGTGGGTTCAAACCCAGCCCTGGCCAAAAACTAAAAAAAAAAAAAAAAAAAAAAAAGAATCTAGACAGGGTGCACAAAGGAAAACACTAGCCGGGAATAAAACACAGGCAGACAAGGCAGGGTAAAAGGGGAAGGGGCCTGCTGGCCTTCAGCCTCCCTCCACCCTGTCCCCGTTTTCTAAATGTACATCTAAACAAGACACTCTTCTCCTGGCAATCTTCCTCTGGCCTTCTAGACAAAACCAAGCCCCATGATGCAGTGTCAAAGGACCTTCCTACTTCATCGCCATCATGTCCTCAATGTCCCTCCAACTATCCAGACCCAGTCGCCCCCTCACAAGCCTCTTCACCTCTGCCCTTTGCTCATGCTGACCCCTCCACCTGGAACATCTTTCCGACGTTCTCAAGCCCAATCCTACCTTCAATCCCAAGTCCCTGAAAAGCATCCTGGAATACAAAGGTACAGCAGCATGAGCACAATCCAACGTGGAGGTTGGCAACCCACCAGCCTAGAGTCAAATCCTGACTCTGCTACCTGGTGGTACCATGACCTTGGGCATGGAGCTGCCTTCCGACACCTCAGCATCCTCTGCTATAAAATGGCAAGAATTGATAGTTGTCCCACAGAGCTCCTGTGATTGAACGACTTGAGTGAACACAGAAGTGCCGGGCAGAGCACCTAGCACCCAACTGATGCTGGCTTCTCTGCCCGAGGAACTTAGAAACCCAGAGCTTTAGACAAGATCTGGGGTGGCATTCTACAATTAAGGCCCCATGCTCTAATGGAGCATTAAGAGTAGAATTCAATAGCCGGGCGTTGTGGCGGGCGCCTGTAGTCCCAGCTACTCGGGAGGCTGAGGCAAGAGAATCGCTTAAGCCCAGGAGTTGGAGGTTGCTGTGAGCTGTGTGATGCCACGGCACTCTACCGAGGGCTATAAAGTAAGACTCTTTTTTTTTTTTTTTTTGTAGAGACAAAGAGTAGAATTCAAGGCTCGGCACCTGTGGCTCAAGCAGCTAAGGTGCCAGTCACATACACCTGAGCTGGCGGGTTCGAATCCAGCCTGGACCCGCCAAAAACAATGACGGCTGAGACCAAAAAATAGCCAGGCATTGTGGTGGGCATCTGTAATCCCAGCTACTTGGCGAGGCGGAGGCAGGAGAATCACTTGAGCCCAGGAGTTGGAGGTTGCTGTGAGCTGTTGATGCCACAGCACTCTACCCAGGGTGACAGCTTGAGACTGTGTCTCAAAAAAAAAAAGAGTAGAATTCAAGACCATGGAGTTCACCTAGAGAAATTAACCACCCTTCTTACTGGTGGTCAGAACTAGCAATAGTCCTGTACTCAAGTACCCAGTACACAAGTATCCATACTCAAGATGCCACCACTGTTTCACTGGGCTTATCACATGGAACTCACTGTCTTGTCTCTCTAGGGCCCCTTCTATTGCTCAGGGAAGCTCCAACAGCCTCACATTCACCTGAGAAGATGAGGAGACTGCATTCACATCTATGAGTCACACAACATAGAAAACAGGTGGGGGGTGGTGGATAGGTCAAGTGGCTCAAGCCTGTAATCCTAGCACTCTAGGAGGCCAAGGCAGAAGGATCCCTTGAGCTCAGGAGTTCAAGACCGGCCTGAGCAAGAGACCACATTTCTACTAAAAATAGAAAAATTAGCTGGGCATTGTGGCAGGCAACTGTAGTCCCACCTACTTGGGACTGAAGCAGGAAGACCCCTTGAACTCAAGAGTTTGAAGTTGCTGTGAGCTAAGTAGACACCATGGCACCTCCACCAGGCACTGGCTGATCTCCCTGCTCTGCTGCCTGCCATCCATTCTCACACAGCACCAGCCAGAGCATGATTGTCCAAAGCTACATCAGTGCACATCACTCTTCTACTCACAACCCTCCAAATGGTTCCCACCACCTCACCGCAGAGTAAAATCTATAAGCCTTATTTTCTTTCCCGCCTCAGGGCTTTTGCATCTGACGTTTCCTCCATTCATAATGTTCTTCAGGAATCCACATGCCTCCATTCCTTCACGATTTTAGTCAAAGATGTCATGCCCTCCCCTATGAATGGAATTGTGCCCCCCCCCCAAAAAATGATTTAGATCAGCCACAATACTAAAAAATTAGTTTTAGTCATTTAAGGCCCCCCAGTCTGAGGTATGTAGTATATCATTATGGCAGCCAAAGCAGACTAGCAGACCCTCCTTGCCTATCCTTCAAAAATTTTAGCTCCTGGGCTGAGCACAGTGATTCTCACCTGTAATCCTAGTACTTTGGGAGGCCAAGGCAGGTGGACTGCCTGAGCTCACAGGTTCAAGACCAGCCTGAGAAAAGAGCTGATCTCGAAAAATAGCCCAGCATTATTGTGGGTGCCTGTAGTCCCAGCTACTTGGGAGACTGAGGCAAGAGAATTGCTTGACCCTAAGAGTTTGAGGTTGCTATAAGCTGTGACACCATGATGCGCTCAATTAAGAAAAACAAAAAAAAATTCAGCTCCCATACCAACACTTAATGCCTCTTAGTCCTGCCAAACTTCTTCATGGCACTAAGTCCTATTACCTCATTGTCCAGTGGGAGATCCATGTGGGCAGAGAATCTCCCTGTGGCATCCCAAGCACCAACAATATACTGATGGGAACAAATTAGGCCCTCAACATATTATAAATGTGAAAGGCCTACAAAAGGGACAAGCTGACAGCAAACTTCAGTTACGGGAAAAACAACAACCTAGAACCTGTGACCAAATAACAGGCTCTAAACAGCAAAGCTAGGAAGAAAATCAGAGAACCGCAATAGAGCAGCACAAAGGGCTCGTTGAAATCCACAGGCAGTAATGCACAGCTTAACCTGGAGCAGGCAAGTCCCTTACCGAAAGAGTAAAACAATGTCCAGACGCCAGGCCCTGTGAGAAGAGAACTGGAATAACAGCAGGGTGTGAAAAGGAATTAATGAAGTTACCCTGCATTGGGAACCAACAGACTGGTATGCAGAATTTTATAGGCAAGGCCTAGAAACAGGTCAGGGAGATGTAAGATGTTTAAATTAAAAAAGCCTAAGAGGATTAAATAAAAATACGTTTTGTAAAAGCTTTCATTTACAAGCACAAAGCACCATAAAATTTCAAATTATTACTGCCGACTTAATCTCTTAACCAAAATGGGAAAATTCCTTAAGCTACCAGTAGTACCAGAAATGGGTCCCCAAATCCATCCCAGGTTTGCCTTCAGGCTTCTGAAGAGAATGCCAATAGGCAACTCTGGATTTCCAACGCCCAACAAACTTGACCTGTAGCTCTGGGAGGGGAAAAGACTGTTTTATTCAACAATGATTTGTTCAACAGCACAAGTCAAAGTCAGCACCCACAGGCACATGGACAGAAGGATCAATGGATGGCTGCATGAGCTTGCCCTGGGCCACATAACTCACTTCTATAATGCTAGGTCCACTAGACTTTACTATAACAATGAGATAGGTAGGGCGACGCCTGTGGCTCAGTCCTTAAGGCGCCGGCCCCATATACCGAGGGTGGCGGGTTCAAACCCGGCCCCGGCCAAACTGCAACCAAAAAATAGCCGGGCGTTGTGGCGGGCGCCTGTAGTCCCAGCTACTCGGGAGGCTGAGGCAAGAGAATCGCTTAAGCCCAAGAGTTGGAGGTTGCTGTGAGCTGTGTGAGGCCACAGCACTCTACCGAGGGTGGTACAGTGAGACTCTGTCTCTACAAAAAAAAAAATGAGATAGGTAGTGTGTCATGAAGACTAGCAAAACCCTCTACAAATTCTAGCCAACTACTTTCATAACCACTTTTTAAAGATCCTGAAGATGTTTAAATACAGCTTAATTGACTGTGTCACAGAGAACACAACTGCATTCTACAAAAACTGTCAACACAAAAGGTTCCTGACAGCTAAGGCGCCAGCCACATACACCTGAGCTGGTGGGTTCGAATCCAGCCCAGGCCCGCCAAACAACAGTGTTGGGTGCAACCAAAAAAAAAAGAAAAAAGAAAAAATAGCCGGGCATTGTGGCAGGCACCTGTAGTCCCAGCTACTTGGGAGGCAGAGGCAGGAGAATCGCTTGAGCCCAGGAGTTGGAAGTTGCTGTAAGCTGTGATGCCATGGCACTCTACCCATGGTGACAGCTTGAGGCTCTGTCTCAAAGAAAAAAAAAGTTCCTGAAATACCTATTTTTCTTAAAAAAAAGAAAATAAAAGAAAAAAAAGAAAGAGAGAGCGAAGAAAAAGAAAAAAGTCATTCTCCAAGCAAAGAAACCAAAAAAAGAATTGACTTTTAGAAAAAAGAAGCTGGTCGCCATTTTGGCAAAAGAAATAGTCTAGAAAGCAGATACCTCATGCTCAGATGTCATGTGGAACAGGTAGCGGCTGGACATACCCACCACCTCCTTTTGACTAACAGGTGTGCTGAAAGGGTTTACACTGCATACAAGTGCCCAAAAGCTATCTAATTTTAGATGAGTAAAAAGAACAGTAGTAGTACAATCACAAGTGACCCTAAGAGAGCCAACCATAACCCAGTACAGAATTCTGAATTTTGGAGCTGAAAAGGCCCTTTATGAATCTCACCAGAGTCAAACACCTTTAGGGAAAGCAGGCAAAGTCATATGCAAAAGCGAAAAGGCAGGTGTAGACAAATGGAAATGGTGAGGCCTGAACCCAAGAATTCTCAAATACAAAAACATAATAAGGAAAATGGTCCAGCCATCCTGATTCCAGCCTTTAGCTTCAGAGAGGAGGAAACTGGCTGGGGGAGGTCACATGGCCAATTAATGACAGCTCAAACCAGACTGTCTCGGGATGCCCGTCCCAAGTCCTGGCACATCCCAGGCCTTCTCTGCACACAGATGACCCAAATGTCAAGGACAGCATCACCTCAGGTCTCCCAGCAGTGCAAGAACAAAAGTAGCACTACTCCAAATGGCCCAGGGGCATAAAGCCTTTATTAGGTGACTTTCTTCCACCTGCAGTTGCCCTCATTTACCCTTTGCCCTGACAAATGATGACTTCCTATCAGTCACGCTTAAAACCCTACAGCCTGAAGGCCGAGTTCTTATCAGCCACCCATCCAAGGAGACGCCCAGGGCCAAACGAAGGAGAAAATTATGCGCTCTTACAAGTAATCACACTGGAAACGTCAATTTCTTCCCCTCCACCCCCCGAAAGGGGTCAACAGGGGGCCCTGAGATCCCGGGGGTGGGGGGGCAGGCCAGAAAGAAAGGCCCTGGGTTGGAGCAGAAGCTTCTAAAATTACTTGGCGCAGCCTCTGTAGGAAGGAAGAAAGCAAGAATGTAAAAGGCAACCCTCCCCGCCGCCTCTCTTGATGACCCTGAATTCCAGGGGGCGCGGGGATTCCGTATCACTACCTGGGGAGGAGCGGGGCGAGCACTCCAGGACTCGCGGGCGCCAAGCCTAAGAAGAGACGGCGGTGGCCACTGGGACCCCGGGGGGACCCCGTTTGCCTCCCGGCAGCACGGCCTGAGGCCCCGAGCGCGTTGCGGTTCCCGAGGCAGACAGGGGTGGGCGCCCCGGGGCTGGGCCAGGAGGGGCGGCAGAAGCCACCGGCGGCTGGACATCGCGATCCCCGGGGCCAAAGTGGCCAGCAGACGCGGGGCCTCGGGAGGCGAGTCGGGGTGGGGGCGCAAAGGCCGCGGCGCAGGGCCGGTGACAGCGCGTGGGGGCCGTGCCAGGCCGGCCTCGTGGGTGCGGCGGTCACCTCACGGCCCGGCCGGCAGGTGCGTCCCGCGGACCGGGTGTGGGGCGCGGCGGTCGAGCTCTCACCTGGCTGTTCCTCTCTGGGTCCGGGTCCCGGCCCCGCCGCCTCGCCCCGGCGCCGCAGTGCCAGCTGCCGCCGCCGCCGCCTCCGGTCCCAGCGACAGCCGCCTGCAAAATGGCGCCGCGGAGGGGCGGGCCGGGGGCGGGGAGCCGCGGAGCCGCCCGCCCCCGCGCCGGCCTGGGGCCCACCCCCGCCCCGCCCCCGACCCCTGCCCTCCGGCCTACCGGCCCCTAGCCCCCGCGTCCCAGCGCCCCTGGGACCGCTCCCGCGAGTTCTCTGGGCCTCGCACTCAGGGCTCCCTGCCCCTTCCTTTCCTGTCCCTCCCAACGCAGAAAGCGCGCCCCCCTTCTGGACCCTTCCGGCCAGTCACACCTGCTCCCTGGGCCCACCTGAAAGGCACGGCGCTAATCCCCGAGTTTTCTCCTCCAGATCCCCCCTCTCCTCTTTACCCTGCGTGAAACAGAGCACAGTCATCGTTCCCGGTGATAATCAGGCAGTTAGCCGTGCGTCCGGCTCCAGGGGTTGGGTGTTTTAAAACAATTTCATCGCTTCTCCGGCTAGGCTGTCAGGTTATTTTAACTTACTGACGAGGAGGTCCCGGTTACGTTAAGCAGACGCAGCAATGTAGACCAAGGCTTCTCACACTCGAAACCCTGGGCACGGGTTAGGGGGCAGGTTCTGAGTTACTGAACGTGGGGTGCCGCCCGAGATTCCGCGCTCTCAAATGCCTCCAGGTGATGCCAAGGAGAAAGTCCTCACGCCGCCGAGCGAAAAGGCCTTATGTAAATCTGTGGCCCTCACTTTTGAGCGCCCCGCCGCCTCACCTGGAGGGCTTATTAAGATGCAGATTGTGGGCCCCACCCCCAGAGTTGCTGAGGCTGTAGGTCCAGAGTGTAGCTCCAGAATTTGCATTTCTGACCGGTTCCCGGTTGAGGCCGATGATATCGGTCCAGGGACCGCACTTTTTGAGCCACAGCTGAAATAATTTGAATACATAGGGGAAAAAATAAAATCTAATTAGCTCACTCTTACCTTCCATCTTGAAACCAATGTCATGGTTGCCTTACTAATCTAACCGAATAATGTTTCAATATTTTCTAGAGCAACTCTTGAAAGACATAAATGGTGGACATTGACCTCACATGGTGAGAAGCAGCTTTGATTATCGGAATTGCGTGTTTTACACAGTTTTAGGAAGTGACATCACACATATCGATGGGGGAGGGGGATTTTATAACTAGGCAAGTGTGGTTGGTGCCTTTGACAAACCATAATGTGTCATCTCACTTCTCTAATAACTTTGTATTTTTTAAATATAGACATTGGCTTGCAAAATACAGTGGAAAGCTAGGTGTTTTTTATCCTCACTGAGATGTAGAAAATGAGACACAAAGATTCTGTGACCAGCACCCAGAGAAAAACACACTGCCCGGGAGCTATCTCTGTACACGGGAGAGAGCATGAGAGCGTTTCTCAGTCTTTCTTTATTTTTCTTTTTCTTCCTTTCATAGTATATGTTCTGTTTAGTAAGGAAGGTGGAGTCTTCTGGAATAGATGAAGGGCAGTTCAAGGTCAAGATCCCCTGAGCTTTTAAGTCTATCCTCTCCCCCATTGTTATTCCATTAACTGTGGCATCTTCAAAGTCTCCCTTTCCCTGGTCAGACAGTTTTTCTCAAGTCTAAAAAACCGTCCTGGGTCCCAGTCTTTCCCAGCATCCTCAACTCTCTTCTTCCCCTACGAATTCCCCAATACCCCTCAGGCAATGTCACTCTCTGTTTTATCAGATTCATCTGTGACCTTCAAATTACCAAATATGTTAACAATCCTTTTCTTCTTTGATGGCTCTGTAACATTGCATTGACCTCTATGATAATATCAGTGTCTTGCTAACTGTCCTATACTTCTTTCCCTCCCAGTGATGTTAAGAGTGGCTCTGGCTCAACACTAGAAATGTTAGTCTTCCCTAGCATCTGCTTTCTCTCTATCTGTCCCACTTTTCTCTTCTTCTCCAAGGTCAGCCATCTCCTCTTGCTTTCCAAACCTCTCCCTCCAGACCAAACAGTTGTCTTTCTGAACTTCTAGACACATATTTTCAATGTGCAGTAGACAACCTTTCCCATATTTTCTCCAGGAATTGTATATAGGACATCACCACTACTAGACTCATTGTTCTCCTCCCACAAACTCATTTCTTATTTGAGTTCTCTCATTTTGCCACCAGAAACTTTGAAGTAGTTTTTGACTCCTTCTCCCCCCACCCGCATGTGCACTCTGTCACCTGTGATCAACCAGAGAAGTATCTCTAGATTTCTCTTTTCATCCAGCATAGGTACAGACCCTCATTTGTTCTTTCCTGGACTATTGAAAAAGCTTCTCTCTGGCCTGTTGGCCTCAAGAGTTATCTCCCAAAGCCATCCTTATTACCACCCCAAAACATAGAACTGACCACTGCACACCCCTTCTGAAAATCTCTCAGGGCCTCCCCATCTAAAGAATAACCTGATTGTGCTTGATTCAGCAGGATGTTTACTAAAATTGGACCGATACAAAGAAGATTAACATGGTCCCTGCAAGGATGACATGCAAATTCACGAAGCATTCCATATTTTAAAAAATAAATAAATAGGGCAGCGCCTGTGGCTCGAAGGGGTAGGGCGCTGGTCCCATATGCCGGAGGTGGAGGGTTCAAACCCAGCCCTGGCCAAAAACCACAAAATAAATAAATAAATAAAAAGAATAACCTGGTAAAAGAAACAGAATATAGGCTCTTCACCAATATTGGCATTTAAGGCCCATAACTCTCTAATCTCAAGCTTCTTTTTTTCTAGGCAAAGTACTACTTTCTACTGCTGGCAGACTAGAGTTGATATCAGGGGCAGTCCTGACTTCAGCTTCTCAGGGTTCATACAAGAACTAAATATAAGCGTTGCCTGTGGCTCAATGAGTAAGGTGCCGGCCCCATATACCAAGGGTGGTGGGTTTGAACCCGGCCCCAGCCAAACTGCAACAAAAGAATAATTGGGCGTTAACACAATAACTAAGAAAATGCCGTGAAGGCAGTGTTAACCAGTTTGATGAAAACATTTCAAATTGTATATAAAACCAGTACATTGTACCCCATGATTGCATTAAAGTACACAGCTATGATTTAATAATAAAAAAAACATACTGTTTGGTATATCAAATGTAGAAGGTAAAACTAGAAGAAAGAGCAAAAGAAATTACTATCACAAACATCAGAATATGTTTATCTTTGGTTGGAAAAAGGAAAAAGCGTTTGGGAAAACGAACGAAGAACTGGGGAGATAGTAGTGCTGTTTCCTAAGCCTGATGAGCAAATTTCTGTTCCTATGTTATTATTATCAGTATTATTATATGTGCTAGGTGCTATCTACTTTCTTTTTTTTTTTTTTTTTTGTAGAGACAGAGTCTCACTGTACTGCCCTTGGGTAGAGTGCCGTGGCGACACACAGCTCACAGCAACCTCTAACTCTTGGGCTTACGCGATTCTCTTGCCTCAGCCTCCCGAGCAGCTGGGACTACAGGCGCCCGCCACAATGCCCAGCTATTTTTTTGTTGCAGTGTAGCCGGGGCTGGGTTTGAACCCGCCACCCTCGGCATATGGGGCCGGCACCCTACTCACTGAGCCACAGGCGCCGCCACTATCTACTTTCTTATACAAGAATATTTCAAAATTTAAAAATTCACAATAAAAGAACAGGATATACTAAAAAAAAAAAAAAACATTGCCAGGCATAGTGGTGGGCACCTGTAGTCCCAGTTAGTCAGGAGGCTGAGGCAAGAGAATCGCCTAAGCCCAAGAGCTGGAGCTTGCTGTGAGCTGTGACGCCACAGCACTCTACTGAGGGTGACAAAGTCAGACTCTGTCTCTTGAAAAAAAAATTAAATATATGTAATGAAGTGCTCATTCAGTACTTGGATATATAGGTGTTCAAAGTCATTTTGTTCATATGATTATTTTTATCATCATTATCAATTCACAAAACATACGAACATTTTCCTATTCATTTATTTTTCCTTTTCTTTTCCATTCCTTTTTCTTCCTATTACAGCTGATATAAACCAGGTTTTCTCTCTCCTTAACTTCTCTAAACTTAATCATCAGAATATATCAAGAACATTTGTGACCTGGTTAATTTGATTGAAATTTCAGTCATTTCCAGGCTGTGTTATTTTTGAGAGGTAATTGTAGCTTAGGCTATTTCATCTTCATACAGTACTTTTCAACATTTTTTTTTGTTTGTTTGTTTTGTAGAGACAGAGTCTCACTTTATGGCCCTCTGTAGAGTGCCATGGCCTCACACAGCTCACAGCAGCCTCCAACTCCTGGGCTTAAGCGATTCTCTTGCCTCAGCCTCCCGAGCAGCTGGGACTACAGGCGCCCGCCACAACGCCCGGCTATTTTTTGGTTGCAGTTTGGCTGGGGCCAGGTTTGAACCCACCACCCTTGGTATATGGGGCCGGCGCCTTACCTACTGAGCCACAGGCGCTGCCCTTCAACATTATTTTTGACATCTCTCTGGAGTCTAGAACAGGAGTACACTTTCTGGAAAGGACCAGATAGTAAATGTTTCAGGCTTTGTGCATCAAGAGGCAAAAATCCATAATATTATATAGATAGAGTACTTATATAATGCTAAAGAATTAATTCCCACAGATTTTTAATTAATGAAATTCAAAATATAATAATAATAATTGAGGGTGGCACCTGTGGCTCAGTGGATAGGGCGCCGGCCCCATATACTGGGGGTGGCGGGTTCAAACCTGGCCCGGCCAAACTGCAACAAAAAAGTAGCTGGGCGTGGGCGGCACCTGTGGCTCAAAGGGGTGGGGTGGCGGGTTCAAACCCAGCCCCAGCCAGAAACTGCAAAAAAACCCAAAAAAGTAGCTGGGCATTGTGGTGGGTACCCATAGTCCCAGCTACTCAGGAGGCTAAGGCAAGGGAATCACCTATGCCCAGGAGGTGGAGTTTGCTGTGAGCTGTGACACCGTGGCACTCTACCGAGGGCGATAAAGTGAGACTCTGTCTCAAGAAAAAAATAAAAGAATACTTGTTATAGATAAACATTGTGATCAATATGATAGGACACATTGACTTTGATTGAACCCCAGTTAAGCAAAGCCTTATTTTCTTTCTTTTTTTTTTTTTTTGGGAGACAGAGCCTCAAGCTGTAGCCTTGGGCAGAGTGCCGTGGCATCACAGGTCACAGCAACCTCCAACTTCTGGGCTCAAGCGAGTCTCCTGCCTCTACCTCCCAAGTACCCTGCTTCCCCGAAAATAAGACAGTGTCTTATTTTAAGGTGTGCTCCCAAAGATGCGCTAGGTCTTATTTTTAGGGAACGTCTTATCTTTCCTGTAAGTAGGTCTTATTTTCGGAGGATGTCTTATTTTCGGGGAAACAGGGTAGCTAGGACTACAGGCACCCGCCACAATGCCTGGCTATCTTTTGGTTGCATCATTGTTGTTTGGCAGGCCCAGGCTGGATTTGAACCCGCCACCTCAGGTGCATGTGGCTGGCACCTTAGCCACTTGAGCCACAGGTGCCGAGCCAGCAAAGTCCTATTTTCTTCATCCCCTGAATTCTATTCTTCTTATTAGTAGACCTGCATATAAAAATATAATACTCAATTATTATTTATTTATTGATTGATTGATTTTAGAGATAGAGTCTTACTTTGTTGCCCTCAGTAGAGTGCTATGGTGTCATAGCTCACAGCAACCTCAAACTCTTGGGCTCAAGCAATTCTCTTGCCTCAGCCTCCCAAGTAGCTGGGACTACAGGTGCCTGCCACAACGCCCATCTATTTTTATATTATTTTTCTTTTTTTTTTTTAGACAGAGTCTCACTTTGTTACTCTTGGTAAAGTGGTGTGGCGTCACAGCTCACAGCAACCTCAAAGTCTTGGGCTAAAGTGATCCTCTTGCCTCTAGCCTCCCAAGTAGCTGGGACTCCAGGAGCCTGCCACAACTCCCAGCTATTTTAAGAGATGAGGTCTTGCCCTGGTTCAGGCTGATCTCGAACCTGTGAGCTCAGGCAATCCACCCTCCCAAGTGCTGGTTTTATAGGTGTGAGCCACCGCAACCAGCCAGCCTGGCTATTTTTAGAAACAAAGGTCTCTCTCTGGCTCAGGCTGGTCTGGAACCCATTAGTTCAGGCAATCCACCCACCTTGGCCTCACATGTGCTAGAATTACAGGCGTGAGCCACTGCACCTGGCCCTATAAAGAGTATTCTTAGCTGGTACAAAAATAGGCAATAGGACTTAGTTCGCTAGCCCCCCCAATCTAGATCATAACTCCTCTTACTTTGTTGTCTCTCTCTCTTTTTTTTTTTTTGTAGAGACAGAGTCTCACTTTATGGCCGTTGGTAGAGTGCCGTGACCTCACACAGCTCACAGCAACCTCCAACTCCTGGGCTTAAGCGATTCTCTTGCCTCAGCCTCCGGAGTATCTGGGACTACAGGCGCCCGCCACACGCCCAGCTATTTTTTGTTGAATTTTGGCTGGGGCTGGGTTTGAACCCGCCACCCTCGGCATATGGGGCAGGTGCCCTACTCACTGAGCCACAGGCGCCGCCCTGTTTCTTTGTCTTTTGTTTTTTGGGGTTTTTGTGGGTTTTTTTTTTTTTTTTTTTGAGACAAAGTCTCACCACGTGGGCGGCGCCTGTGGCTCAGTGAGTAGGGCGCCGGCCCCATATGCTGAGGGTGGCGGGTTCAAACCCAGTCCTGGCCAAACTGCAACAAAAAAATAGCTGGGCGTTGTGGCAGGCGCCTGTAGTCCCAGCTGCTCGGGAGGCTGAGACAAGAGAATCGCGTAAGCCCAGGAGTTAGAGGTTGCTGTGAGCCGTGTGATGCCACGGCACTCTACCCGAGGGCGGTACGGTGAGACTCTGTCTCTACCAAAAGAAAAAAAAAAACAAAAACAAAGTCTCACTACGTCACCCTCAGTAGAGTACCGTATCGTCACAGCTCACAGCAACCTCCAACTCTTGGGCTTAAGTGATTCTCTTGTCTCAGCCTCCCAAGTAGCTGGGACTACAGGCGCCTGCCACAATGCCCGCTATTTTTTGGTTGTAGTTGTCATTGTTGTTTGGCAGGCCCAGGCTGGATTCGAAGCCGCCAGCTCCAGTGTATGTGGCTGGTGCCCTAGCTGCTGAGCTACAGGTGCCAAGCCATGTGTCGCTATATTTGCTCAGGCTTGTCTCAAACCTGTGAGCAAAAGCTATCCACCTACCTCAGCCTCCCAGAGTGCTAGGATTGCAAGCCCCATCCAGCTTTCTACACCCTGGCTGGTTCAGCAGCCCCAGGAGTTCTGAAGCCAGTTATGGAAGTGACCTCTCTCACCCTCAAATGACCTCAAATTCCCTGCCTAGCTATTTCCACCTACTCCCAGCAAATGACATTGCTTCCTGCTTCTGGGCAACTGGTCATGAGAGAGGCATTCACTCATCCCCACATCCCCTTATCCACAAGCCCACTTTCCCCTGGGAGACCCCCATTCCCAACCTTGAGAACTAAAGACCCCTCTGAGAACCCCTGTTAGGTTCCTTCTCTGCATCTCATTGCTGACCACCCTTTCTTTCTAACACCTGCATCCTCCCAGGTCCTGAAACCCTCTCCTTTTCTTATCTTACCTTCTCAAAAGAACCACCTCCAGCCCCTGTTTCCTCATCCTCACTTCTCTCCTCCCTTTACCTTCTAGCAATCTGGCTTCTGTACCTGTATTCCTCCAAAGCTACCCAGGTAAATTAGCCATGTTCTCTCAGTTGCACAATCTGGGGGATCTTTTGTGTATGCCTCTTACTGAACTCTCTCAAGGCAATTGGCACAGCTGGTGCCTTGTTCTCACAAAAATCTTGCCTGACCTGGGTCCTACTAGTTCTTCTACTTCTCTGCGTTTCCTCTTCTTCCTGCCCCCTTCAAATACTACTGTTGGGGCAAGGAGAGCTCGTCTATGTCCATTTCTGTTTTTCTCTAAAAAGTTCTTCAGAGGCATCACCATTTCTACTGCCTGGATGACCTCAACCTCTCCTCTGGAGCGTTCTTGCTCATTAAATCTTAACCTGGTCTCTCCTGGCAATCTCCCAAGTGCCTAGGTTAGCAAAAACATATTCCCTTCTTTCCCCCTGGCATGTATGAAATTATAGAGAAATGATTTGTTTTTTCTTTTCTTTCCCTCCCAAATTGTCAACTCCTCCAGGGCAGAGATCTTGGTTTACACAACCCCATATACCAACTCTTCACATAGTAAGTCTTCAAATGACCTCAGCTGTCAAACTGAACCAGGGGCTGAGAATAGGTGACATGTGAAGGGAGAGAGCCACTCAGGATTAAACCCTGTATTCCTGAAGAACAGGAAACTGAGTTAAGGACAGAGAGGCAGAACCAATAAGAGAGAGGGAGAGAGAAAAGCAGACAAAAGGAAATTAATTATGGGAGTCAGCTCCTGCAATTATGGAGGCCAACAAGTCCTACAATATGCTGCCTGCAAGCTGCAGAACCAGGAAAGCAGGTGGTTGTCATTCAGTCTGAGTCTGAAGGCCTGAGAGTCTGGAGCTCTGATGTCCAAGGGGGAGAGAAAGGAATGTCTCCACATCAGAAGGGAGTGTGAATTTGCCTTTGCTCTGCCTTTTTGTTCTACCTGGATCCTCAGTAGATTGGATGATGCCAACTCATGTTGGTGACAGCAAATCTTCACTCAGTCTACTGATTTAACTGCTAATTTCTTCTGTAAACACCTTTCCAGACAGACCCAGAAATAATGTTTTACCAAATATCTAGGCATCTCTTTTTTTTTTTGGGAAAGTCTCACTATGGTGCCCTTGATAGAGTGCTATGGCATCACAGCTCACAGCAACCTTAAAACTCTTGGGCTCAAGTGATTCTCTTGCCTCAGCCTCCCAAGTAGCTGGGACTATAGGTGCCTGCCACAATGCCTAACTATTTTTTTGTTGTTGTTGTTGTTGTAGTTGTCATTTAGCAGGCCCAGACTGGGTTCGAACCCACCAGCCCTGGTGTATGTGGCCGGCACCCTAACCACTGAGCTATGGGTGCCGAGCCTATCTAGGCATCTCTTAGCCTTGTCAAGTTGACCCCTAAAATTGACCATCCCATAAGCCAACTGGGAAATGGAGATTAGAGACTAAACACAAAGGTGCTGATGCCACGGAAAAATAACTGTACGTTCTTCAGTAAGGAGAATCGTTTAAACCCAGAACCTTATGCCCACATTTAGTCATTGGGGTAAGCGGTCAGACACAGGCAAAAAGCAAAGATCTAGGGTGGTGCCTGTGGCTCAGTCGGTAAGGCACCGGCCCCGTATGCTGAGGGTGGCGGGTTCAAACCCAGCCCCGGCCAAACTGCAACCAAAAAAAAAAAAAAAAAGCAAAGATCTATCAGTCATTATATAAAGATGGAAGGAGGCAAAACTAATTTAAGCTGTTGGAATTTAGGATTCTGTCACCCTGTGGGGGGATAGTGACTAAGAGGAGGCACTGTGGTCTTCTGAGAAGCTGGCCATGTTCTATGTCTCCACATGGGTGCTAAATACATGGGCATATTCATTTTGCGAAATATCATTAAGCGCACATTTATATGCATTTATCTGTATGTGTACTACAAAAAGCTTTTATTAAGCAAATGCAGCAACAAAACTTAAGGGGAAAATTTCAGCAAGCAATCTTATATTCAGTGAGTTGGGTATTTCCTGTTTTAAATAGCATGGTCCTTCTCTGGGCACTGGGGCAGAAATTCAGGCTCTGAGAGAGGAACTGGTCCAAGGTATTGTCTCCAAGAACATGTGTCGTAGGGAAAGAGGTTACATAATGCAGGATGTAAAGGTTTAAGTTCACATGTTCCTTTGATCCTAGAATAAATGAGTCGTATAACTCATACAGCCATGGGGAGAAAAGGCACTGAGAACCTTGCTGGGTGACTTTGAAGAAATCACGTAGGCAAAACACTCATACGTTTGCTAATATGCAAGCGACAGATAATTCCATCTGCCCTATCTACCACCTGGATTAATATGAAGATTAGATGAGATAATTGGTGTGAATGTGTTCTCTGCAAATTTTTAAAAACTTTTTACAGATAGACGGTAATAGCATAAGAGGCCTAATCTAGCTGTGGAACTAAGCCCATAACTGGTTTTGAGCCATAACATCAAACATTTGGTCTTTCCCTAGATGATATTTGCACTCCAACACTATTAAATTCCATTATCTTTGTTTTTGATAAGGTCCCAGTTTGTAAGGTCACTTGGAATTCAGGTCCTTTGTGCCCAGACTGTTGGCTGCACCACTACATCTCATCTCGTTTGTTACAACCACTCCTCATTGATCACATGTCCCCTGGCAAGCACTGACCTAGACAGAATTGACAAACTGCTGGAGAAGAAGCTAACCTCACCTGTCCCCAGTGGGCCTACATGCTGGCAAGTATGAGAAGAAGGAAGAGAAATCATTGTAACCTGGCATCTGGCTGGGCTCCTTGTACTTGGTGGACTTGTGTTCTAGGACATGAGATGGCAACCAAGAAACAAACAAATAAAAAATATTATGTTGCCTGGCATGGTGGTTCACACCTACAATCCTAGCACTTAGCAAGGCCAAAATGGGTAGATTGCTAGAGCTAAGGGGTTAGAGACTTGCCTGAGCAAGAATGAGACCCCACCTCTTCTAAAAATAGAAAAATTAGGCCAGACTCGGTGGCTCACACCTGTAATCCCAGCACTTGGGAGGCCAAGGCAGGTGGATTGCCTGAGCTCATAGGTTTGAGACCAGCCTGAGCTAGAGAGAAACTCTGTCTCTAAAACTAGCTGGGTTTTGTCACAGGCACCTGTAGTCCCAGCCAGCTACTTGGGAGGCTGAGGCAAGAGGATTGCTTGTGCCCAAGAGTTTGAAGTTGCTGTGAGCTATGACACCAGGGCACTCTACCAAGGGTGACAAAGTGAAACTCTGTCTAAACAAACAAACAAACAAACAAAAATACTATTGAAGTATTTGAAGCTATTGATTAGAATTGAGATCAAAATTATCAGAAAGCTATCTGGACCTGGCATCCTGTCTTAGATTAAGAAATAGTGGGAGTCCTACAGTCCTAGCTACTAGGGAGGATGAGACAAGAGAATCGCTCAACTGTTTGAGGTTGCTGTGAGTTATGATGTCACAGCACTTAATCCCAGGGCAACTGCTTGAGACTTGTCTCAAAAAAAAAAAAAAAAGTAGTATACTGCCAAATGGTAAAAGACAAAAATACTACTACTACAGGATGCTTTGAAATATTTTGCTCGGCACCCATAACACAGTGGTTATGGTGCCTGCCACATACACCGGAGGCTGATGGGTTCAAACCTGGCCCCGGCCAGCTAAACAACAATAACAACTGCAACAAAAAAATAGCCGGGTGTTGTGGAGGGTGCCTGTAGTTCCAGCTACTTGGGTGGCTGAGGCAAGAGAATTGCTTAAGTCCAAGAGTTAGAGAGCAGTAATGTCATGGCACTCTACTGAGGGCAACATAATGAGACTCTGTCCCAAAAACAAACAAACAAACAAAAAGAAATAGTGGGAGTGTGGTGGAACTCTTTCTTCCTTTTTTTTGAGACAGAGCCTTAAGCTGTCACCCTGGGTAGAGTGCAGTGGCATCACAGCTCACAGCAACCTCCAACTCCCGGGCTCAAGTGAGTCTCCTGCCTCCGCCTCCCAAGTAGCTGGGACTACAGGTGCCTGCCACAATGCCCAGTATTTTTTGGTTGCGCCGTCATTGTTGTTTGGCGGGCCCAGGCTGGATTCGAACCTGCCAGCTCAGGTGTATGTGGCTGGTGACTTAGCCACTTAAGCCATTTTTTAAATTTTTTATTTATTTATTTTTTGCAGTTTTGGCCAGGGCCGGGCTTGAACCGCCACCCCCAGTATATGGGGCTGGTGACCTACTCCTTGAGCCACAGGCGCCGCCCTAATGTTTCTTTTTTCTTTTTTTTTTTTGAGATGGAGTCTCATTTTGTCATCCTCAGTTAAGTGCTATGGCATCATAGCTCACAGCAACCTCAAACTCTTCAGCTTAAGCGATTCTCTTGCCTCAGCCTCCTGATTAGCTGGGACTATAGGCACCCACCACAATGCCCGGCCATTTTTTTTTTGTTTAGCAGGCCCGGGCTGGGTTCGAACCCACCAGTGCCCTAACCAGTGAGCTACGGATGCTTCCAAATTTTTCTATATTTTTTAGTAGAGATGAGGTCTTGCTTTTGCTTAGGCTGGTCTGGAACTACTGAGCTCTAGTAATCCTCCTACCTTGGCTTACCAGAGTTCTATGATTATAGGCATTAGCTTCCTCACCTAGTCTGTCTTACTCTGTCACTGGGCTAGAATGTCATGGCCCCTAGCTCTCTGCAACCTCAAACTCCTGGGCTTAAGCCATCCTCCTGTCTCAGATTCCCAAGTAGCTGAGACTACTGGCACATCACACCACCATGCCCAGCTAATTTTTCTATTTTTAGTAGAGACAGGGGTCTCCTTGCTCAGGCTGGTCTTGAACTCCTGAGCTTAAGGAATCCTCCTGCCTCAGCCTCTTGGAGTGCTAGGATTACAAGTATGAGCCACTGTGCCCAGCCCTTGCTCTCTTTTGGATCACTCAGTTTGAGGGAGGCTTTCAACCATGTCACAAAGACACTCGAGCAGCCCTGCAGAGGGCTCCACAGCTCATAGCTGTAATCCCAGCACTCTGGGAGGCGGAGGTGGGCAGATCGCCTGAGCTCATGGGTTCAAGACCAGCCTGAGCCAGAGCAAGATCCCGTCTCTAAAAATAGCTGGGTATTGTGTTGGGCTTCTATAGTCTCAGCTATTTGGGAGGCTAGGCAAGAGGATCGCTTGAGCCCAAGAGTTTGAGGTTGCTGTGAGCTATAACACCATGGCACTCTACCAAGGGAAACAAAATGAGACTCTGTCTCATTAAAAAAAAAAGAAACTAAGGCCTCTTGTCTGTAGCCATGGTACTACACCGTCTCAGAAGAGGATGGTTCAGGCCCAGAGAAATTTTCAGCTGCCCACAGGCCCAGCCAATTCTTAAGCTGCACCTTTATGAGCACCTGAGCCTGAAACACCCAGCTTAACTGCTCCTGGTTCCCTGATCCACAGAAACTGTGTGAGATAATAAATGTTTGGGCCGGGCAAGGTGACTCACACCTCAAATCCTAGCACTCTGGGAGGCCAGGGGAGATGGATTGCCTGAGCTCAAGGGTTGGGGACCAGCCTGAGTAAAGGCAGGAGCCTGTCTACTAAAAACAAAAAAATTAGCTGTGGGCAGCGCCTGTGGCTCAGTCCGTAAGGCGCCGGCCCCATATACCGAGGGTGGCGGGTTCAAACCCTGCCCCAGCTGAACTGCAACCAAAAAATAGCTGGGCACTGTGGCGGGCGCCTGTAGTCCCAGCTACTTGGGAGGCTGAGGCAAGAGAATCGCTTAAGCCCAGGAGTTGGAGGTTGCTGTGAGCTGTGTCATGCCACGGCACTCTACCGAGGGCCATAAAGTGAAACTCTGTCTCTACAAAAATAAAAAAAAATTAGCTGTGCATGGTGGTCTGGTGTGCCTGTAGTCTTAGCTGCTTGGGAATCTGAGACAGAAGGATTGCTTGAGCCCAAGGGTTTTTTTTTTTCTTGTTGTTGTTGTTTTTTGTCACCCTCAGTAGAGTGCCGTCGCCTCACAGCTCACAGCAACCTCTAGCTCTTAGGCTAGGGTGATTCTCTTGCCTCAGCTTCCGGAATACCTGGGAATACAGGTGCCCGTGACAATACCTGGCTATTTTTGTTGCAGTTGCCACTGCTGTTTTAGCTGGCCGGGGCCGGGTTTGAACCTGTCACCCTCGGTATATGGGGTCAGCGCCCTACCCACTGAGCCACAAGCGCCGCCCGAGCCCAAGGGTTTGAGGTTGCTGTGAGACATAATGCCACGGCACTCTACCAAGGGTGACAAAGTGAGACAGTCTAGAAAAAAAAGAGGGAGAGAGAGAGAGAGAGAATTGCTTGAGACCAAGGGTTTGAAGTTGCTATGAGCTTTGCTGACAGCATGGCACTCTACCCAGGGCAACAGAGTGAGACACTGTCTAAAAATAAAACACACACACACAACACTAATGGCTTTGGTGGTGACTGGTACGGATGGTCTCTGCCTGAGTTAGCCCTTTCTAATTCACCCATCTTGGGGCCATGGCCCTCAGATTCACTTTCCAAAAGAAAAGCTATTTTCTGACAGTCCTCTCCACTAGAAATGGCCAATGTGCTTTTCTGACAGTCCTCTCCGCTAGAAATGGTCAATGTGCTTTCATCAGTATGGCCTGATGAATCTATGGGACCATTTGGACCTCAGCATCAGAGATTCCAGCTTCCTGGGAATATAGGTTTCAATTGTCACCTCAATGGGACCACTTCATAGAAGAAAAGACTGGTTCATAAAACTTTGCCTGATGTTCTAACAGAACCTTTATGAAATGAAAGACATGAGTTTGTGATGGCACAATATGTAAATGAATTTCAGGGTAATGACTCCCCGTGGAACAAGAAATTAACAGTGAAGAAACTTACGTTGAAAGTGCCAGAGTAGAGTGCGCAATCCAAACATGTCCAGAATTGCTGCGAAGAGATTTTGAATCACTATTTCCAGAAGTAATTAATAACAAACTAATGATTCTGACTGTAACAGAGAAGACTAAGAATGACGTGACTGTTTGGAGTGAAGAGGTAGAAACCGAAAGAGAAATGCTCTTAGAAAAGTTCATCAATGGTGCTAAGGAAATTTTCTGTGCTCTTTGAGCTGAAGGATACTGGGCTGACTTTATTGACCCATCATCAGGTTTGGCATTTTATGGACCCTATACAAACAATACTCTTTCTGAAACAGATGAACGCTACTGACGTCTAGGATTCTCTGTTGATGATCTTGGATGCTTTAAAGTGATTCATCATATTCTCTGGGGTACCCATGTATTTGTAGGAAGTATCTTCACTAATGCAACACCAGAAAGTCATATTATGAAGAAAGTAAGTGGAAACTTGCAGTAATGTCAATTTATTTGTTGAACTGTTTGTAGGTAACATTTGGGTTGATCTATAAACACTGTCAAAGGCTTCAATTTTTAAAAGATACTTATTTCTAAGTATTTATTTCAATATTTGTGAATTTGCAACATTCTCAAGTGATTTGTGATTTTAAAATTGCAAATGCTTATTATTTATAATATCTTTGAATACATGAGCACATCCACATCGTATAGAATGTAGCCAATTAGCATGTAACCAGGATATAATCTCTTATTGTTATTGAAAAGAAAATTCAGTTTTGTTTTGCTCCAAAATAAATCACACATTTGGTTATGAAAACACACTCACACACGCACACAAGTAAATGTTTGTTTATGTTTTCAAATGATTTGTATAGCAGTAGGTTATTAATATGGATAAAATAAAATATCATTTATAATGATAGTAATTATCTGTGGATGGTAGGATTAAAGGGACTTTTCATCTCTTTATTGTAATTGAAATTCTGAAGTTTCTGCACTGAACATGTACTACAATCTTCATATTACCCTTCTCTCTGGTCAATTCTTCCAACTGCTTTTCCATAGCACTCAGGTGAGTTTCCTATCTCATGCCTTAAGTTTCTTGTCTGGTCTACACTATGATGTCTCACTTGAGACACTTTGTTGCAGTTATCCGATTCCTACTTCTATATGTGATCCATAAGGCTAACACATGCATAGTTCACTCACAGAGGTCAAGCACCATGGCACTAAAGAAAGAGACCAGGCCAGACTCCGAAGAGCCTTAGATAGCGTTCTTAGAATGTTCTAAGACTTAATATCTTCTATCAGGTTTCCCAGAAGCAGACCTCAGATAAGGGTTTGTTTGCAGGTGGTTAACAAAGGAAAGGTGCCCAGGAAACTGGTAAGAGTGATTTTAAGTAAAGTTCCAGACTCAGCCTGATCCTAGATGGGAGTTCGGGAATATAAATTATGTCTCCAAGTTTGTTCCCACTCAAGGCAAAGGAGATGGGCCTCATATTCCAGCAGTTATCAGTCAAAACATACACCTCTGTGTTTTTCAGCACAGCAGTTTCAGTAATCTGAAGACAATTCTCTAAAGAGTATAAAGATGTCAGTCCCTGGAAGCAAAAGTACAAAGAAGCAAGGAGAGTGGCGCACAGATATGGCCACAGGGCCCTGGACACCTACACGGTGCTCCGAGAGCGTCCCTTAACATTCCATGTAGGCATTTAATTTTTTTTTTTTTGGAGACAGAGTCTCACTATGTCACCATGGTGTTACAGCTCACAGCAACCTCTAATTCTTGGGCTTAAATGATTCCCTGACCTCAGCTCCCATAGCTGGGACTATAGGTGCCCACCACAACACCCAACTAATTTGTGTGTGTGTGTGTGGTAAGATAGGATTTTATTAGACAGGAGGAATACAGAAGCACCTGAGCCCCTTGCAAAGAGGAAGACCCAAGTCAGAAATCTCTCTGGCATTCTTTGTCTAGGGGTATATACTGTCTGGAGAATTACATTTTGGCTAGGATTTGGCAGGTGGGTTAGAAAAATACCCTTTCAAAGTTGAAGTCAGTCCCTCCCTTGGGACAAAGTTTTTAGGTCTTTGCACTTTTTAGGGAAGGGATTAGAGTACATGTTCCCTACTTAAGATGGAACCACCCCCAAAACGTCTCAGTTTGCTTTTTTTTTTTTTCTTTTTGAGACAGAGTTTCACTTTGTTGCCCTCGGTAGAGCGCTGTGACATCACAGCTCACAGCAACCTCCAATTCTTGGGCTTAGGTGATTCTCTTGCCTCAGCCTCTTGAGCAGCTGGGATTACAGGTGCCCACCACAGCACCCAGCTATTTTTTTGTTGTTGTTGCAGTTTAGCTGGGGCCGGGTTTGAACCTGCCACCCTTGGTATATGGGGCCGGTGCCCTACTCACTGAGCCACAGGCGCCGCCCCTCAGGCTGCTTTCGATCCTAATCTTGTTAGAGCCTAGAAAGTGTAGCCTGGAAGAGCCAGACTGTTTGTGCTTGGAAATGGGGGTCTAAGTTCGGCTGCTTTCGATCCTAATCTTGTTAGAGCCTAGAAAGTGTAGCCTGGAAGAGCCAGACTGTTTGTGCTTGGAAATGGGGGTCTAAGTTCTTTTTTTTTTTTTTTGAGACAGTGTCTCACTTTGTCCCCCTTGGTAAAATGCCGTGGTATCGGGCGGCGCCTGTGGCTCAACGGGTAGGGCGCCGGTCCCATATGCCGGAGGTGGCGGGTTCAAGCCCAGCCCCGGCCAAAAATAAAAAAAATAAAAAAAAAAAAAAAAAAAATGCCGTGGTATCATAGCTCACAGCCACTCCAACCCTTGGGCTTAGGCAATTCTCTTGCCTCAGCCTCCTGAGTAGCTGGACTACAGGCGCCCGCCACAATGCCAGGCTATTTTTTGTTGCAGTTGTCACTGCTGTTTTAGCTGGCCAGGCCTGAGTTCGAACCCAACCACCCTCAGTATATGGGGCCAGCGCCTACCCACTGAGCCACAGGCGCCGCCTAGGGGTCTGATTTCTGAGCTCACCTGTTCCTAACGAATGGGGAATCCCTGTCCAGTCTTGAGTGGGTGAATCCTCCTTCTCCGAATAGAAGCTCTAACTGCTGTTAGGAAGAAGGGGCTCTGACTTCTCCAAACTGCTTCCTGCTGAAGATGGACGGTGATATACGTGGGCAGTTAGAGGTTCCTCAGAAGAGAGTGATCCAGGGTTAATTGGAAGTCCAGGTTAATTCCTCTAGCTCAGGGCGTTCTGTTCATGAAATTGCCCAAGGTATTCTCTTTATGAAATTTTCCAGGCCCAGGGAACTGGGGTCCTTTGTCCAGGCTTAAATGGAGGAACCCTATATCAATAGAAGTAGACAGGCTGGGCACCCATAGCTCAGTGGTTAGGGCACCAGCCACCTGCTCCATGGCTGGTGGGTTCGAACCCAGCCTGGACCTGCTAAACAACAGCAACAAAAAAAATAGCCAGGCTTTGTGGTGGGTGCCTGTAGTCCCAGCTACTAGGGAGCCTGAGGCAAGAGATTCGCTTGAGCCTAGAAGTTTGAGGTTGCTGTGATTCCACAGCACTCTACTGATGTGGACAAAGTGAGACCCTGTCTCAGTTAAAAAAAAAAAAAAAATAGAAGGGACAGTTAGGATCCAAGGGTCCACATGAAGGGTGATCCAAGGGTCTACAACAGAGTCAGGTCTTAGGCTGGAACCCTTTTCACTGTAGCCTGATGATATCATCTCTTACAGGCTTCTAAATAATAACTTCAAATCTTCTCTAGGCTCACAAGTGTAGGTGGACTGTGGCTGATTCTCTTCATGGTCTACTTTTGTAGGTGGTGGGTTCTAGGATTTTATGCACAAATGATGTATCCAGGAATCTATTCCCATAACTTTAACCACTGTGGAAACTGTGGGAGATTTCAGCTTCACTCAGTCTGGGAGGGTCTTCTTTTTTTTTTAGACAGAGTCTTGTCACCCTGGGTAGAGTGCTGTGGCATCACAGCTCACAGCAACCTCCAGCTCTTATGCCCAACTATTTTTTTGTTACAGTTTGGCAGGGGCCAGTTTCGAACCAGCCACCCTTGATATTTGGGGCTAGTGCTCTACTCACAGAGCCAGAGGCACCGCCCTGGGAGGGTCTTCTTAAGGAGAGCTGAGGAGATCTTTTCTTGGTCAGCCATGGACTGCACCTCCCATATTCTTTTTTTTGTTTGTTTTTTTGTAGAAACAGAGTCTCACTGTACGGCCCTCGGTAGGGTGCCATGGCGTCACACGGCTCACAGCAACCTCTAACTCTTGGGCTTACGCAATTCTCTTGCCTCAGCCTCCCCAGCAGCTGGGACTACAGGCGCCCGCCACAATGCCCAGCTATTTTTTTGTTGCAGTTTGGCTGGGGCTGGGTTTGAACCCGCCACCCTCAGCATATGGGGCCGGCGCCCTACTCACTGAGCCACAGGCGCTGCCCACCTCCCATGTTCTGATACAGGAGGCCTCAACTGCATTGATGAGCAGAGAGTGGAAGCCCCCACTGTCTAGAAAGTACAGGGTATGGATGGTTGGCCCTGCCAGGGGAACCGACATTGCCCTTGAACTGGTCTGGCTACTGCTCCGAGTCTAGCAGCATCTTGGCAGCACCCAATAAGGCTTGGGCCCCCAATCAGACTGCCAGGTGCTGCGGCAAGCCCATTTTCACCCCACTGTCAGCCAACACATCCAGGGCCATGAACACATAGGGGGGTCCACTGCCACTGAGCCCTGTGATAGCATCAATCTGGTCCTCTTCCACCTCAGTGCAAAAGCCAACACTGCTCATGAGCTGCTCCAAGAGCTGCCCATCCTCCACCAGGGCATAGGTACCTATGGCATATACTGTGGCACCCTTCCGGAAAACCACAGGTATGTTGGTCATGCAGCGAATCACTTTGGGAACTGACTGGAATACCATCAGCTTTTTTTCCACAGAGCTGATGGTGACACTGTTGCAGGAAGACAAGGCCCAACGGAGAGAAAGAACACCCAAACACCATGTTTATAAGAGGAAGGGTTTTATTCACCAGCCGGGAGCTTACAGCATAGAAGAATTCCAAATTGCCGCACTCCCCAACTGCCTTGGTCTGTCCCTTTTTATTGACAGTCAAAAAGTTCCACCCCACAGGTACCCTTCTCATTGGCCAGTTTGAATCAAGCGGGAGATGCTATTCCTGCCCCTACAGAACTACAGGATTTCACAGAACTTGGAAATTTCCAAGTTTCAGGAAGCTAAGTTTACAAATTCACAAGAGCTGAGTCACCGTGGAGAGGACCCTGCATGTGTATCCTTGTGGTCTCTGTGAGAAGACCTGTTCCTCTAGACCTCAGCCTCTCTCAACACCAGCTGCACAGGAGACCACAATGGGCCTGGCTTACACGTCAGCCCCAATCTCATCCATGGTGAAGGGGACATGTGGCTTCACAGTCAGGAACAGGATGTCACTATGTGTCACTGTCTCCTTGTTGCTTCGAGTCAGGTTCGCACCCATCTTCCTGAGGGCAGACAACATTTCTGGGGAGCTGGCCGTTATTTTGTGAGCCAACAGGATGCCTGTGGCCGTGAAGTCTTGAGCCAGCCCACAGGCCAGCTAGCCAGGACCGATGAAGCCCACGCTCATGGTTCTCAGCTCACATCTCTTGGCACCCGCAGGAGATACCACTAGCGGCAGGCAGATGGTGCAGGGGCCCACCAGCACCTCATCAATGACCCGGGAGTTGCCAGCCGCTCTCTCTATATATATTTTTAATTGCAGTTGTCATTGTTATTTAGCTGGCCTGGGCCAGGTTCAAACCCACCAGCCTGGGTGTATGTGGCTGGGGTCCTACTCACTAAGCTATGGGCGCCGCCCCATGTAGGCATTTAAGCTGTTTCTTAGGAGCCGGGCCTGGTGGTTTTGAGAGAGGATACCCGGGAAGTGTGAGGTCTAGGAGAACAGATGTCTTCTCAATGAGACCCCAAGGATACACCTGCAGGGTCCTCTCCATGGTCACTCAGCTCTTAGGAATTTGTAGACTTAACTTCCTGGGACCTGGAAATTTCCATATCTGTGAAATCCTGTAGTTCTGTGGGGGCTGGAACAGCTTCTGTCACTTGATTCAAACTGATCAATGAGAAAGGTACCTGTGGGTTGGAACTTTTTTTTTTAGGACAGCCTCTCAAGCTGTCACCTGGGTAGAGTGCCTTGGCATCATAGCTCACAGCAACTTCCAACTCTTGAGCCCAAGCGATCCTCCTGCCTCAGTTTTTCTTTCCTTTCTTTCTTTTTTTTAGGTAATTTAAAAAAATTTTTTATTGATATATTTTTTGTCACCCTGGTAGAGTGTTGTGGCATCACAGTTCACAGCAACCTCAAACTCTTAGGCTTATGCAATTCTCTTGCCTCAGCCTCCCAAGTAGCTAGGATTACGGGCATCCACCATAACTCCCGGCTATTTTCTTTTCTTTTTTTTTTTTTGTAGTTGTCATTGTTGTTTGGCAGGCCCAGGCTGGTTTGGGACTTACCAGTCCTGGTGTACGTGGCTGGTGCCCTAGCCGCTGAGCTACAGGTGCTGAACCTTGCCTCAGTTTTTCTATTTTTAGTAGAGCCGGAGTCTTACTTTTGCTCAGGCTGGTCTTGAACACATCAACTCAAGCAATCCACCTGCCTTGGCCTCCCAGAGTGCTAGAATTATAGGCGTTAGCCACCTCGCCTGGCTGGGTTGAAACTTTTTGACTGGAAATAAAAAGAGAAAGACCTAGCCAGTCAGGGAGCGTGGCTGTTTTGAATTCATCTATGCTGTTAGCTCTACTGGCTGAAATAAAGCCATTCCTCTTATAAACATGGTATTTGGGTGCTCTTTCTCACCATTGGGCCTCATCTTCCTGCAACAGTTTACGCCTGTAATCCTAGAACTCTGGGAGGCCTAGATGGGAGGATCCCTTGAGATCAGGAGTTGGAGACCAGCCTGAGTAAGACAGAAATCCTGTCTCTACTAAAAAAAGAAAAATCAGCCAAGTATTATGATGGGTACCTGTAGTCCCAGCTACTTAGAGACTAAGACAGGAGGATCCTTTGAGCCCAGGAGTTTGAGGTTGCTGTGAGCTAGGCTGACACCATCGCCCTCTAGCCTAAGTAACAGTGAGACATGAGACTCTTTAAAAAAAAAAAAAGAAAGAAAGAAAGAAAGAAAAATAGATGTTTCTTGGGAAGCTCACTGAAGCTAAGTGTGGAGGATGAAGAAATATGGGAGAAGAAGATGGAAAGAAGGTTATTTAGAAGGTGAAAAAGGTTAAGAAGCAATGAATTAATGCTGTGGCAATGGGAACATACAGCAAGAATCAGGCAGGAAAAACCCAGCTATGTGAGCGTGGAGGAGTATCTGGGCATCAGATTCCTCTCCCGTAAAATGGGTCAATGACAACAATAGCAAAAAAGCAATAGGCCGGGTGTGGTGGCTCACACCTGTAATCCTAGCACTCTGGGAAACTGAGGCTTATGAATTGTTTGAGACTAGCCTGACCAAGAGTGAGACTGCATCTCCACCTACTGAAAATAGAAAAACTAGCCAGGCATGTGGCGGGCTACTCAGAGGGCTGAGGCAAGAGGATCACTTGAGCCCAAGAGATTGAGGTTGCTATAAGCTATGATCTCACCATGGCACTCTACCCAGGATAACAAAGTGAGACTCTGTCTAAAAATAAATAAATAAATAATCATAGTGGTAATAATGTTTATTGAGCACTTGACCGTGATGAAGGCACTGACTATTCCAAAGACTTTACAGTTGTCATTTATTTCTCGGTTAACTCTCACAACACCATGAGACAGGCACGTTTATCATTCTGGTCTGACAGATAGAGCCACTGAGGCTCAGAGAGGTTAGGTGACTTGCTTGGGGTTCCACAGCTAGTTCCTCCCTCAAATGATTGTGGAAAAGATTAAATGGCAGCCTGAAATAATAGTCATCATTACTTCTATTATTACTGCTAGTAGAAATTACAGGATTAGACTCAGAGCAAAAGGCCATGGATGAAGATCACCTAAGAGCCCAATTTGGTGGCTGCTTGGCTGTTGTCCTCCAGATGGTTCCTCGTACTGGAGACACGGGAGTGAGTGCGAGTGGAGATTTGAGGTGCTGGAGACCAGAGGAGGGGAAAGACTTCATGCTCATTAAGATCTGCATGACTGTGGGACACCAAACTAGGGATTCCTGATGACATTTGGACAGATGGGTCAGGAGCTTGGGGCTGAAAATAAAGACTTGACCACCATTTCCACAAATCCACGGGAGGGAGTTGGGGGGGGGCCATAAGAGCAGCAGGTCTCTAGCACAGAGCCTGGCCCCCACTTGGAAAGGTAGGAGGAGGAAGAGCCAGGGCAGGTCTGACCTGGGCACATGGGCCTCAAAACTTTCTGATTCCTGTTTCTGTTGATCTGAAACTCTTAGTTACCACTGAGTTCTGAGATTTCTCATCGGCTCCAGTCAACTAATCTTGCTGACTGTTCTCATTATCGAGAGACCTTGCACTTCCCATGTTCCCATGTCCCCTTCTGCCACCCCTCAGCCTCATCTAAGCTCTTTCATAAAACTGGCCTCTTCCTTTTTTTTTTTTTTTTTTTTTTAAAGAGATGAGGCCTCACTTTGTTGCCCAGGCTGGAGTGCAGTGGTGTAATCATAGCTCATTACAGCCTTGAACTCCTGGGTTCGAGTGATCCTTCTTCTGCCTCAGCCTCCTGAGTAGCTGGGAGTACAAGCTCACATCAGCACCCCTGGCTTATCCTCTCCTCCTTTGATTCAACAACAATGACATCAATAATAGACCCCATTTTATTAACAGCTGCTATTTACTGATGCCATCAATATTGATGGAAGGCTTGCTGCAGGTTGGGGACTGCGCTAATCCCAGGGTTGTTGCAGGACTCAGGACAGACATAGTCCTGGCCCTTCAGGAGGTTGCAACTAATAGAGTCAAGGACAAGTCAGCATATACAAGGGGGAGGTCATTCCAGGTCAGAACTTGGCAATCAAATGGAGCAGAATGAAAGTGAGTAGGGGTGGGTGCTAGGTTGGGCAAGGCATCCAGGAAAGGACTCTCTAAGGAGTCACCACTGGCCCTGCGTCCAAGAGGAGGCAGGTGTGCAAAGACCTTGGAACAGGGCAGAAGGAAACATGAGTCAGAAAGCCCTCAGGAGTGAGTGCAAGATCCCCAGCCCAGTGCCAGGTTCTTTATACACAAATTTTCCTTTTCATCTTGTAAATCCCTTCCTTCCTATAAATCAAAACTCCTCTTAAATCTTCCTGTGTATAGGGCATCACCGAGTAGCTGCCCAGAGCCCCAAAGGGCCAGCTGTAGCCCAACTTTGAAGGCAGAATAGCCACCTTTTTTTGACTGTGCTGCACATAAATGCAGAGTATGGGGTCTTAGCCCAATAAGAAGTTGTCAGCAGGCCAAAGCCCAATATTATTGAAATTTTTGTTGAGGTACAATTCACATATAGTAAAATGTATAGATCTTAAGGCTAAGTGGGGTGGCACATACCTGTATTCCCAGTACTTTAGAAGGCTGAAGTGGGAGGATCACTTGAGGCCAGGAGTTCAAGACCAGTCTGAGCAACATAACAAAATTCTATCTCTACAAAAATATAAGAAAAATCAGTGCATGCATGGTGACACACACCTGTTGTCCTAGCTACTCAGGAGGCTGAGGCAGGAGGAACATTTGAACCCAAAAGTTCAAGGTTGCAAAGAGCTGTGACCATGTCATCATGCCACTGTACTCTAGCCTGGCTAACTGAGCAAGACCCTACCTCCAAAAAAAAACAGTACAGGGCGGCGCCTGTGGCTCAGTCAGTAAGGCGCCGGCCCCATATACCGAGGGTGGCGGGTTCAAACCCGGCCCCAGCTGAACTGCAATCAAAAAATAGCCGGGCGTTATGGCAGGCGCCTGTAGTCCCAGCTGCTCGGGAGGCTGAGGCAAGAGAATCACTAAAGCCCAGGAGTTGGAGATTGCTGTGAGCTGTGTGACGCCACGGCACTCTACCGAGGGCCATAAAGTGAGACTTTGTCTCTACAAAAAAACCCCAAAAAACAGTACAAATCTTAGGTATACATCTAGATGAATTTCAGTCCATGTATACACCCAGGTTAACCACCACCTCATTCAAGATATAGAATGTTTGCTTCACCCTAGAAATTCGCCTCAGTCCTTTACCATCCATCAGTTTTGCATATAAATGAAACCATACGGTCTTCTGTGTCTGGCTTATTTTACTCAGTATATGGCTTTGAGGTTTAGCTTTTCTGTTGCATGCATCAATAGTTCATCCTTTTTACTGCTGAGAGATATTTATCATATGGATCTATTACAGTTGGTTCATTCTTGAGCTAAAACTAACTCTTTGGAGTTATTTTGGGGTTATTTTTCCAATTTTTGGCTCTTAAAAATGACTACTATGAATATTCATTTAAAAGTCTTTTTACAGGGGCTCCTGCCCATAGTACAGTGGTTACAGCACCAGCCACATGCATCATGGCTGGCGGGATTGAACCAGACCCGGGCCTACTAAACAACAATGACAAATGCAACTAACAAAACAAAACAAAAATAGCTGGGCTCTGTGGCCAGTGCTTGTAGTCCCATCTACTTGGGAGGCTGAGGCAAGAGAATCACTTAAGCCCAAGAGTTGGAGGTTGCTGTGAGCTGTGACACCATAGCACTCTACCAAGGGCGACACAGCGAGACTCTGTCTCAAAATAATAAATAAATAAAAGTATTTTTACAGATAAATATTTTCTTTTCTCATGGATAAATACCAAAAAGTATAATTTCTGGCTATGGGGTAGGTATATATTTTACTATATTAGAAACTGTCAATTAAATTTCCAAAGTGGGGTGGTGCCTGTGGCTCATTGGGTAGGGCGCCAGCCCCATATACTGAGGGTGACAGGTTCGAACCCGACTCCAGCCAGCAAAAACAGCAGTGTCACCTACTGAGGGCGACAAAATAAATAAATAAATAAATTTCCAAAGTGGTTGCACCATTCTAGACTCCCAGTAGCAGTAAGGGAGTATTCTATTTGCTGCTTTTTAAAAAATTTTTAACTATTCTAATAAGTGTAAAGTGGTACTCATGGTGATTTTTTTTTTTTTTTTGAGACGGAGTCTCACTATGTCGCCCTCGGTATAGTGCTGTGGCATCACAGCTCACAGCAACCTCAAACTCTTGGGCTTAAGTGATTCTCTTGCCTCAGCCTCCCAAGTAGCTGGGACTACAGGTGCCCCCGCAACACCTGGGTATTTTTTGGTTGTATTTGTCATTGTTGTTTGGCAGGCCTGGGCTGGATTCAAACCTACCAGCTCCAGTGTATGTGGCTAGCACCCTAGCCACTGAGCTACAGGTGCCAAGTCTTTTTTTTTTTTTTTTTTTTTTTGAGATAGAGTCTCGCTATGTTACCTCAATAGAGTACAGTGGCATCACAGCTCACAGCAAGCTCAAATGCTTGGGCTCAAGAGATTCTCTTGCCTCAGCCTTCCTGGTAGCTGGGACTATAGGTGCCTATCACAACACCCAGCTGTTTTTTTGTTTGTTTGTTTAGCAGGCTGGGGCCAGAATCAAATCAACCAGCCCTGGTGCATGTGGCCAGTACCCTAACCACTGAGCTATGGGCACCAAGCTAGTGTGTTTTGTTTTTGAGACAGAGTCTCACTATGTTGCCCTTGGTAGAGTGCTGTGGCATCCTAGCTCACAGCAACCTCAAACTCTTGGGCTTAAGTGATTCTCTTGCCTCAGCTTCCCAGGTAGCTGAGACTACAGGTGCCTGCCTGTTTTTTTTTTTTTTTGTTATTGTTGCAGTTGTCATTGTTGTTTAACTGGTCTGGGCCAGGTTCAAACCCACCAGGCTCAGTGTATGTGGCTGGCACTGGTACTATGGGCGCTGAGCCTGTATTTTTGTTTTTAAAGACAAGGTCTTGCTCTACTGCCAAGGCTGGAGTAGAGTGGTGCAATCATAGCTCACTGAAGCTTCTTACTCCTGAACTTCAGCAATCCTCCTGTCTTAGCCTCCTGGGTAGCTAGGATTACAGGCACGTGCCACCAAACTTAGCTAATTTTTTAAAATTTTTGTGTAGAGGCTAGGCACAGTGGCTCATGCCTGTAATTCTAGTACTCTGTGGTAGGCCAAGGTGGATGGACTGCTTGAGCTTGGGAGTTGGGGACCAGCCTGAGCAAGAGCCAAACCCCATCTCTACTGAAAAAAAAAAAAGAATTTTTTGTAGAAATAGGGTCTCACTTTGTGACTCAGGCTGTCGTGGCCATTTTAACCTGACTTTCCTTGATGACAGAGATGATCAGCACATTCTCATGGGTTTATTGGCCATTTTGAGATAGACCTTTGTGAATTGTTCCAGACTTTGGCATATTTAAAATAATGATTTGTCCTAATTTATGAGTACTTCCAAAATATCAATAAACTTTGTAAACATTATGCTAAATGAAAGGAACAAATCACAAAAGATCACATACTGGGAAAATCCACAAAAATATAGGTAGATTGGCGGCTGACAGGGGTTGGCAGAGTTGGAGGAAAATGGGAAGAGACTGTGAAGGGTGGGGGGTGATGAAAATGACCAAAAATTGATTGTGGTGGTGCTTACCCTACTCTGTGAAATACTAAAAATCATTAAATTGTATACTCAAGGGTTTTTTCTTTTTTTTGCGCAGTTTTTGGCCAGGGCTGGGTTTGAACCCACCACCTCTGGCATATGGGGCTGGCGCCCTACTTCTTTGAGCCACAGGCACAATATGGCTTTTTTTTTTTATTGTTGGGGATTCATTGAGGGTACAATAAGCCAGGTTACACTGATTGCAATTGTTAGGTAAAGTCCCTCTTGCAATCATGTCTTGCCCCCATAAAGTGTGACACACACCAAGGCCCCACCCACCTCCCTCCTTCCCTCTTTCTGTTTCCCCCCCCATAACCATAATTGTCATTAATTGTCCTCATATCAAAATTGAGTACATAGGATTCATGCTTCTCCATTCTTGTGATGCTTTACTAAGAATAATATCTTCCACGTCCATCCAGGTTAATACGAAGGATGTAAAGTCTCCATTTTTTTTAATGGCTGAATAGTATTCCATGGTATACATATACCACAGCTTGTTAATCCATTCCTGGGTTGGTGGGCATTTAGGCTGTTTCCACATTTTGGCGACTGTAAATTGAGCTGCAATAAACAGTCTAGTACAAGTGTCCTTATGATAAAAGGATTTCTTTCCTTCTGGGTAGATGCCCAGTAATGGGATTGCAGGATCAAATGGGAGGTCTAGCTTGAGTGCTTTGAGGATTCTCCATACTTCCTTCCAGAAAGGTTGTACTAGTTTGCAGTCCCACCAGCAGTGTAAAAGTGTTCCCTTCTCTCCACATCCACGCCAGCATCTGCAGTTTTGAGATTTTGTGATGTGGGCCATTCTCACTGGGGTTAGATGATATCTCAGGGTTGTTTTGATTTGCATTTCTCTAATATATAGAGATGATGAACATTTTTTCATGTGTTTGTTAGCCATTCGTCTGTCGTCTTTAGAGAAAGTTCTATTCATGTCTCTTGCCCATTGATATAAGGGATTGTTGGCTTTTTTCATGTGGATTAATTTGAGTTCTCTATAGATCCTAGTTATCAAGCTTTTGTCTGATTGAAAATATGCAAATATCCTTTCCCATTGTGTAGGTTGTCTCTTTGCTTTGGTTATTGTCTCCTTAGCTGTACAGAAGCTTTTCAGTTTAATGAAGTCCCATTTGTTTATTTTTGTTGTTGTTGCAATTGCCATGGCAGTCTTCTTCATGAAGTCTTTCCCCAGGCCAATATCTTCCAGTGTTTTTCCTATGCTTTCTTGGAGGGTTTTTATTGTTTCATGCCTTAAGTTTAAGTCCTTTATCCATCTTGAATCAATTTTTGTGAGTGGGGAAAGGTGTGGGTCCAGTTTCAGTCTTTTACATGTAGACATCCAGTTCTCCCAACACCATTTATTGAATAGGGAGTCTTTCCCCCAAGGTATGTTCTTGTTTGGTTTATCAAAGATTAGGTGGTTGTAAGATGTTAGTTTCATTTCTTGGTTTTCCATTCGATTCCAAGTGTCTATGTCTCTGTTTTTGTGCCAGTACCATGCTGTCTTGAGCACTATGGCTTTGTAGTACAGACTAAAATCTGGTATGCTGATGCCCCCAGCTTTATTTTTATTACAGAGAACTGCCTTAGCTATACAGGGTTTTTTCCAGTTCCATACAAAACGCAGAATCATTTTTTCCAAATCTTGAAAGTATGATGTTGGTATTTTGATAGGAATGGCATTGAATAGGTAGATTGCTTTGGGAAGTATGGACATTTTAACAATGTTGATTCTTCCCATCCATGAGCATGGTATGTTCTTCCATTTATTAATATCCTCTGCTATTTCCTTTCTGAGGATTTCATAGTTTTCTTTATACAGGTCCTTCACCTCCTTCGTTAGGTATATTCCTAGGTATTTCATTTTCTTTGAGACTATGGTGAAGGGAGTTGTGTCCTTAATTAGCTTCTCATCTTGACTGTTATTGGTGTACACAAAGGCTACTGACTTGTGGACATTGATTTTATATCCTGAAACATTACTGTATTTTTTGATGACTTGTAGGAGTCTTGTGGTTGAGTCTTTGGGGTTCTCTAAGTATAAGATCATGTCGTCAGCAAAGAGGGAGAGTTTGACCTCCTCTGCTCCCATTTGGATTCCCTTTATTTCCTTGTCTTGCCTAATTGTATTGGCTAGAACTTCCAGCACTATGTTGAATAGTAAAGGTGACAGAGGACAACCTTGTCTGGTTCCAGTTCTAAGAGGAAAAGCTTTCAGTTTTACTCCATTCAGTAAAATATTGGCTGTGGGTTTGTCATAGATAGCTTCAATCAGTTTTAGAAATGTGCCACCTATGCCTATACTCTTCAGAGTTCTAATTAGAAAAGGATGCTGGATTTTATCAAATGCTTTTTCTGCATCTATTGAGAGGATCATGTGATCTTTATTTTTGCCTCTGTTAATATGGTGGATAACGTTTATAGACTTGCGTATGTTAAACCAGCCTTGCATCCCTGGGATGAAGCCTACTTGATCATGATGAATGACTTTTTTGATGATAAGCTGTAATCTATTGGCTAGGATTTTGTTGAGAATTTTTGCGTCTATGTTCATGAGTGAGATTGGTCTGAAATTCTCCTTTTTGTTTGGGTCTTTTCCTGGTTTTGGTATCAGGGTGATGTTTGCTTCATAGAATGTGTTGGGGAAGATTCCTTCTTCCTCAATTTTCTGGAATAATTTCTGCAGTACAGGAATAAGCTCTTCCTTGAAGGTTTGATAGAATTCTGGAGTGAAGCCATCTGGACCAGGGCATTTTTTGGTTGGAAGCTTTTTTATTGTTTCTTTGATCTCAGTGCTTGAAATTGGTCTGTTCAGGAGCTCTATTTCTTCCTGGCTGAGTCTAGGGAGAGGGTGTGATTCCAAATATTGATCCATTTCTTTCACATTGTCAAATTTCTGGGCATAGAGTTTCTGGTAGTATTCAGAGATGATCTCTTGTATCTCTGTGGGATCAGTTGTTATTTCCCCTTTATCATTTCTGATTGAGGTTACTAGAGATTTTACTTTTCTATTCCTCGTTAGTCTGGCCAATGGTTTATCTATTTTATTTATTTTTTCAAAAAACCAACTCCTTGTTTCATTAATTTTCTGAATGATTCTTTTGTTTTCAATTTCATTGATCTCTGATTTGATTTTGGAGATTTCTTTTCTTCTACTGAGTTTAGGCTTAGATTGTTCTTCTTTTTCCAATTCCATAAGATCTCTTGTGAGATTGTTGATGTGCTCTCTTTCAGTTTTTCGAATGTAGGCATCTAAAGCGATAAATTTTCCTCTCAAAACTGCTTTTGCAGTATCCCACAGGTTTTGGTAGCTTGTGTCTTCATTGTTGTTATGCTCAAGGAAGTTAATGATTTCCTGTTTTATTTCTTCCTGCACCCATCTGTTGTTCAACAGAAGATTGTTTAGTTTCCATGCCTTTGGGTGGGGTCGAGCATTTTTGTTAGAGTTGAGTTCCACCTTTAGTGCCTTATGGTCTGAGAAGATACAAGGTAAAATTTCAATTCTTTTGATTCTGTTGATATTTGTTTTGTGTCCCAGGATATGATCAATTTTGGAGAATGTTCCATGGGGTGATGTGAAGAATGTATATTCTTTATCTTTGGGGTGGAGTGTTCTATATGCGTCTATCAAGCACAGTTGTTCTAGAGTCTCATTTAAGTCTCTTATATCCTTGTTTAATTTCTGTTTAGAGGATCTGTCCAGCTCTGTAAGAGGAGTGTTAAAGTCCCCTGTTATGATGGTATTATCAGATATCATATTGCTCAGACTGAGTAAGGTCTGCTTCAAGAATCTGGGAGCATTTAAATTGGGTGCATAAATATTTAGAATTGAAATGTCTTCTTGTTGTATTTTTCCCTTGACCAATATAAAGTGACCATCTTTGTCTTTTTTGACTTTAGTTGCTTTAAATCCACATGTGTCTGAAAATACGATTGCAACTCCTCTTTTCTTCTGAATTCCATTTGCCTGAAAAATTGTCTTCCAACCCTTGACTCGGAGCTTTAATTTGTCTTTTGAAGCCAGGTGTGTTTCTTGCAGACAGCAAATGGATGGCTTGTGTTTTTTAATCCAGTCAACCAATCTATGTCTCTTCAGTGGGGAATTCAAGCCATTAACATTTATTGAGATAATTGACAAGTGTGGTAGTATTCTATTCGTCTTATTTTGTGAGAGTCCATTGCTTAGTTTTATCTTTTGCATCAGTGTGGAGGTTAGGTTCTGTCCTTTAATTTCTGAGTTCTTACTTTGCTGCTGATCCATTGTGGTGGTCAGTGTGCAGAACAGGTTGAAGTATTTCCTGTAGAGCTGGTCTTGTTGTGGTGAATTTCCTCAATGTTTGTATATCCGTAAATAATTTGATTTCTCCGTCAATTTTGAAGCTTAGCTTAGCAGGGTACAGAATTCTGGGCTGAAAATTGTTCTGTTTAAGTAGATTAAAGGTAGATGACCATTGTCTTCTTGCTTGGAAAGTTTCATTAGAGAAGTCTGCGGTCACTCTGATGGATTTGCCCCTGTAAGTCAACTGGCGCTTACTCCTGGCAGCTTGCAGAATCTTTTCTTTGGTCTTGACTTTGGACAGGTTCATCACAATGTGTCTTGGAGAAGCTCGGTTAGAGTTGAGGCGACCTGGGGTCCGATATCCCTCTGAAAGCAGTGTGTCAGAATCTTTGGTGATATTTGGGAAATTTTCTTTTATAATATTCTCTAGTATGGCTTCCATTCCTCTGGGGCATTCTTCTTCCCCTTCTGGAATTCCTATAACTCGTATGTTGGAACGCTTCATAAAGTCCCATAATTCTGACAGTGAACGTTCTGCTTTCTCTCTCTTCTTTTCTGCCTCTTTTACTATCTGAGTTATCTCAAAAACTTTGTCTTCTACCTCTGAAATTCTTTCTTCTGCATGGTCTAACCTGTTGCTGATACTTTCCATTGCATCTTTAAGTTCCCTGATTGACTGTTTCATTTCCTTCAGCTCTGCTATATCCTTTTTATATTCTTCATATCGTTCATCTCTTATTTGATTCTGTTTTTGAATTTCCTTTTGGTTATTTTCCACTTTATTAACAGTTTCCTTCATTGTTTCCATCATTTCCTTCATTGTTTTCAGCATGTGTATTCTAAATTCCCTTTCTGTCATTCCTAACATTTCTGTATAGGTGGAATCATCTGCAGTAGCTACCTCATGGTCCCTTGGCGGGGTAGTTCTGGACTGGTTCTTCATGTTGCCTGGAGTTTTCTGCTGATTCTTCCTCATGGGTGATTTCTTTTATCTGTTTACTTGCCTTAATTTTCCTTTCAATTCCTCTTGCTCTTTAAGTTCTTGTGCCTGTGGACTAAGGGTTACAGGACCAGAAGGGTGAGAAGGTTTAAGAGCAAAAAAGCGATGAAAGAAATGAGGACCGAGTGATAAGAAAAAAAAAAAAAATGAAAAAAAAGAAAAATAGAGAAAGGAGAGTGGTTGGGTGAAAGGAATATTGACAAAAAGAAGAGAGGCACAGAAAGAGGGAGACAGAGCAATATAGGTGTACAGTAGGGTACTTTGATACAACCTTAAAAAAAAAAAAAAACACCTTCTGGGGGTGCCAAGTGGGGTGGTTCCCTTGAGGTCAGCAGCTCTTTGCTAACCTGATCAGACACAGTACCCCACCTCCACCAAGTAGAGAGGAAAGACAAAAATGCTATAAATCAAACCAAAACAAGCAAACAGAAAACCTTACGGGATAAAATTGGCTGGAAAAACCAAATAATAGTGGTAGAAACACTAACAAAAATGAAGTTCTGATTATTGAAATAGGCAGCAATGGGAAATTATAATTAAACTAGAAAAATTGAGAAAGAAAAAGGATCTGTATGGAAAAGGTTGAACTTAAAAAACAAAACAACAATCTAGAACGTCAAAATAAACAAAAAAACAACCAAACCAAAAAAAACAAACAAACAAACAAACAAACAAAAAAAAAAAAACACACACGCAACCAAAAACAAAGCAGTATGTATATGGAATTGAATATTGTCTGGGCAACACGTGGTCTTCTGGGGTATGAGATGTTAATCACAGTTCTGATACGACTGGAGGCTGCTAGTTTCTCGAACCCCAGCAGGTAGACACCCTAAATCTCTCTTCAGCCCACTTAAAAGGCACTTTGAACTTGTTCACTTACTGAGCAGAAGCTTTCTCAGGGAAGTGCTTGTTGCTGGAATCACTGCTGAAGTGGCTATCCACTTACCCTGTGTGTCAAAACTGGTCTCCCTCTGCCCCCGAGGGTTAGGGCTGCAAGGCTGCTCAGACCCCGCCCTTAGGCTACTTGGTCACTGGGTTACCAGCTCCCACCCAATTCCAGCTCTGTGACCCTGAGGGCGGAGCTTGCCAGGGCAGATCGCTCACAATGTCTGCCTGTGACCCAGAGCCAAACTCTATTAGCTCCGTCTGGCTCAGCGGCTCAGACTGGGGCCCTAGACAAAGGCCAAAGTTCTCCGCACTCCCGCTCAGGCTCTCCCCAAGGCAGTTCAGCTGAGTGCCAAGTCCAAAGACACCAAAACAGTTCACAGGTAAGGCCTTTCTGGTTTGCAGTCTCGCTGCTACTGAACTTACAGTTGCGGGCGGGTTTAGGCGGATTGAACACACGCGACCACTTGCCGGTTTTCCACTGTTTTAGTCCTCCTCTTGGGGTCCAGAAGTCTCTCGCTGACTCCCTGTATCCTCTCAGGGGTGATAATAGGCAGATCCCACCAGCCAGAGATGCCTGGAGTCCTATATCCCCAGACTCACGGTGCCCAGATGCAAGGAAGCTGTTACTCGGCTGCCATCTTGCTCCACCCTCCACAATATGGCTTTTTTAAACATAAAGTATCCAACAGGTAATTTAACATACAGAAATCTGTGCTATGTGCCTACAGACAAGTAATAAGTGACCAATAATGATAATAAACAACATTTCATCATGGTGGGGAAAAAAAGGTTTTTGTATTTATTGGATGGTCTGGATACTGAGTCCTTTTCCGGATTGCGAGAGCTGGCCTAAGGCAAAAATTGTGAAATTGAAGTTCAGGTTCACATTTGTGTATGTGTATACCAGTTGCCAGGTACTCTTTGTGTAGTATTTTTCTCACCCTCAAACTGTAGGGAGGGCATTATTTTCTTCAGTTTTACTGTGAGATGCCAGAGCCCAGAGGTTCACTAACTTGCTCAATGCTGCACGGTGTTTAAGGAGAAGGCTGGGATTTGAAGAAATCTCTCTGAATTCTCTCCCTTGAAGAAAGCACTTAACCTAGTGGCTTCCCCTTTCCCGGTCTTATCACTTTTTTTTTTTTTTTTTTTTTTGAGACAGTGTCAAGCTGTTGCCCTGGGTAGAGTCCGTGACGTCACAGCTCACAGCAACCTCAAACTCTTGTGCTTAAGCAATTCTCCTGCCTCAGCAAGAATTCTCCCAAGTAGCTGGGACTATAGGGGCCCACCACAATGCCTGCTATTTTTTGGTTGTCGTTGTCATTGTTGTTTGGCGGGCCTGGGCTGAATTCAAACCCGCCAGCACCAGTGTATGTGGCTGGCGCCCTAGCTGCTTGAGCTACAGGCCCTGAGCCTTTTTTTTTTTTAATTTCTTTTTCTTTTTTTTTTTGGTAGAGACTGAGTCTCACTTTATCGCCCTCGGTAGCGTGCCATTGCGTCACAGTTCACAGCAACCTCTAACTCTTGGGCTTAAGAGATTCTCCTGTCTCAGCCTCCGAAGTAGCTGGGACTACAGGCGCCCCCCACAACACCCAGCTAGTTTTTTAAATTTCAGATTAGGGCGGCGCCTGTGGCTCAGTGAGTAGGGCGCCGGCCCCATATACCGCGGGTGGTCGGGTGGTGGGGTGGTGGGTTCAAACCCAGCCCTGGCCGAACTGCAACAAAAAAATAGCCAGGCGTTGTGGTGGGCGCCTGTAGTCCCAGCTGCTCGGGAGGCTGAGGCAAGAAAATCGCGGAAGCCCAAGAGTTAGAGGTTGCTGTGAGCCGTGTGACCCCACGGCACTCTACCGAGGGCAGTACAGTGAGACTCTGTCTCTACAAAAAAAAAAAAAAAAATTTTTTTTTCAGATTAACCACTTGTAATCCTAGCACTCTGGGAGGCCGAGGCAGGTAGATTGCTTGAGCTCATGAGTTCCAGAACAGCCTGAGCAAAAGCAAGATCCCGTCCCTACTAAAAATAGAAAAACTGAGGCAGGAGGATCAGTTAAGCCCAAGAGGGAGGTTTCTGTGAGCTATGAAGCCACAACACTCTATCCAGGGCAACAGTTTGAGGCTCTGTCTCAAAAAAAAAAAAAAAAAAAAAAAAGACATAAACAGAGTTTTTTTCAAAAGAAAATATAGTCCTTATTTTAAACATTGTTATTGTTATTAAAATTGAGGCCTTTTTAATTTTGTGAAGGCAAAAAAATGGAAACCTAATAAACACATGTATATGTAAAAATAAAAAAAAAGAAAGAAAATATACAAATGTCTGAAAAACATAAAAAAATGCTCAACAACATGGGTGACGCCTATGGCTCAGGGAGTAGGGTGCCGGCCCCATATACCGAGGGTGGTGGGTTCAAACCCGAACCCGGACAAACTGCAACAAAAAAATAGCCCGCATGTGCCGGGCACCTGTAGTCCCAGCTACCCGGGAGGCTGAGGCAAGAGAATCACCTAAGCCCAAGAGCTAGAGGTTGCTGTGAGCTGTGACGCCACAGCACTCTACTGAGGGCAACAAAGTGAGACTCTCTCTAAAAAAAAAAGAAAGAAAGAAAAGAAAAGAAATGTTCAACATTACTAATTATCAGGGAAATGCAATGAGATATAACATTGGGTGCAGTGGCTCACGCCTGTAATCCTAGCACTTTGGAAGGCTGAGGTAGGTGAATTGCCTGAGCTCATAGGTTCAAGACCAGCCTGAGGCAGAGCCAGAGCAAGACCTTGTGTCTAGAAATAGCTGACATTATGGGGGGCAGCTGTAGTTCCAGCTACTAGGGAGGCTGAGGCAGAAGAGTAGCTGAGTCCAAGAGTTTGAAGTTGCTGTGAGCTATGACCATGGCACTCTATTGAGGGTGACATAGACTCTGTCTCAAAAAAAAAAAAAAAAAGAAAAGAAAGAGAGAGAGATAGGACCTTATCCCTATCAGAATGGTTATTATCAAACAATAAAAAAAAATAGATGTTGGCATGGATGAACTGAAAAAATCAATGCTTATACACTGTTGCTGGGACTGTAATTAGTACAACCTCTATAAAAAACAATACGGATATTCCTAGAAGAAATAAAAATAGACATACCTTTTGATCCGGCAATCCTACTACTGAGTATCTACCCACAGAAAAGAAGTCATCCTATCAAAAAGACACTGTACTCAAGTGTCTATGGCAGCACAATTCACAACTGCAAAAACATGGAATTAACCTAAGTGCCCATCAATTGATGAGCAGATAAAGAAAATGTGGTCTATATACACTACAGAGTACTACTCAGCCATAGAAAGGGAGGAAATAACGTCATTTACAGAAACTTGGATGAAACTGGAGAACGTTATCCTAAGTGAAATTTTCTCAGGAATGGAAAAACAAATGCCACATGTTCTTACTAATAAGTGGGCGCTAAATGATGGATACACAAGGTAATAATATGGTGTAAAGGACATTGGAAACTAAGAAGGGGAGAGGTGTGAGAGGGGATGAGGGGTAAAAATTTACCTATTGGTTACAATGTACACTATTCTGATGCTGAACACCATAAAAGCCCTGACTTCAGCATTATATAATTCATTCATGTCACAAAAACAATGGTAGCTCCTTAATATTTTGAAATAAAAATTATTTTAAAAAGAAAGAGATAATAGAGTTAAAAAATTAAAAAGTTTATAAAGTAAAAAAAAAAATTACAGTCTGAGTCAGCAGATCTGGGATAGGACTTGAGATTCTGCATTTTTCCTTTTTTTTCTTTTTTCTTTGAGACAGTCTCACTATGTTGTCCTCAGCAGAGTGTTGTGGTGTCACAGCCCACAGCAATCTCCAACTCTTGGGCTTAAGCGATTCTCTTGCCTCAGCCTCCCAGGTAGCTGAGACTACAGGCAACCCGCCACAATGCCGCGCTATTTTTGTTGTTGTTGTTGTAGTTGTCATTGTCGTTTGGCAGGCCCGGGCTGGATTTGCAGCCACCAGCTCTAGTGTATGTGCCTGGTGCCCTAGCCACTGAGCTACAGGTGCTGAGCCAGTCCTTTTTTTTTTGAGACGGAGTCTTATTTTTTTGCCCTCGGTAGAGTACGTGGCGTCATAGCTCACGGCAACCTCCAGCTCTTGGGCTTAGGCGATTCTCTTGCCTCAGCCTCCCAAGTATCTGGGACTACAGGCACCCGCCAGAACGGGTTTGAACCTGCCACCCTTGGTATATGGGCCTGGTGCCCTACTCACTGAGCCACAGGCGCCGCTCCCCTGCACCCCCATTTTTGAAAGACAAATATTTTAAATTTCATTTTTAAATTTTTTTCTACTGTCTGCATTCCTTACAATATTCCCTGGGATGCTGATGTTACTGACCTGCAGATGGTATCTCGAGGAGCAAGGATTAGCCTTCCTCTGTCCCAGTCCATTTTGTACATCACTGGGGATTTATTTTTTGAGAACACTATGTTTCTAAAATCCTGGTGGTTGTTGAATATCCATGGCAGTTACAGTTCACTATTTTGTTTTGTAAACCACAGTATCCTTTGACTTCCCAAATGCAATGTTATTGCTCAAATCCTGTGTGCACGGTGTACAAATTAGATATAACAGGGGTGCTAACTGATGTCCACGAGGAGGCCTTGGGAAACATGACCCTGAAATCACCCCACTAAACACTCACTCACTGATCTCCAGGTCCCTGTGGCCAAGCCATAGGAATTTAAATCTGTGTGGAACTCAACTGAAAATCAGAGACCTCAATCTGGCATTCCAAGTCTTTGGAAGTTAAGTAACTGGCCTACGATCACACAGCTGCAAAAGCCTTGATTTTCCAAACTTAGGTGCAGTCTTGTCCCAAGGTCACATTCACAGGGTTTCCTTCCAAATCTCACTTTCGGGGTGGGTTTTCTTGCCCTATTCACACTTGAGAACCAACATCTTAGGAGGCAACTCCTGCTCCGATCACACCTCATCCTAATTTTCTCCTCCTCCTAAAATGTCTTTTAAAACAGGATTTAAAAGTAGTAAGAAAAGCAAATTTGTGTTTTTCTTCCTCTCCTATCCTGAAATCTCTCCAAAACGGTGCATTTGGCAAAAAGTTGAAGAGCAGGTGACTCCAGGATAAAGTTCTACCTCCTTGACTGTCCAGTTCTCCATCCTGTGGTCATAGCCTCTGCCAGGTAAGCGTTTTACCTAATCTCCAGGCCTATTCCAGGGAAGCCTTTCTGCCAAACTGTTGCTCACCTTCGTCTGAATTCACCTTTGCTTTCCTGCCTTTTGTGAGCCTTTGTTCACACTGCCTCTTACACACTCAGAATGTCCTGTAGATGTTTAAAGTTGCAATGAAAAGTCTTTAATGGAGGGGCGGCGCCTGTGGCTCAGTCAGTAAGGCGCCGGCCCCATATACCGAGGGTGGCGGGTTCAAACCCAGCCCCGGCCAAACTGCAACCAAAAAAATAGCCGGGCGTCGTGGCTGGGGCCTGTAGTCCCAGCTCGGGAGGCTGAGGCAAGAGAATCGCTTAAGCCCTGGAGTTGGAGGTTGCTGTGAGCTGTGTGATGCCATGGCACTCTACCGAGGGTGATAAAGTGAGACTCTGTCTCTTAAAAAAAAAAAAAAGAAAAGTCTTTAATGGATGTAACTGGGAGAATTTGAGAAATTAATGGTGCCTTTCCCATGTCTTTCTGAGGTTGTGACTTATCAAAAACAAATAAAAGCATCTTTTTTCTTGTTACCTTGCTCTGCCCAACCCTGACAAAGCAGCGGAGACCAGCAGCTCTCCTTCTGATGCTTTGAAGTCTGTATGGTAGACTGTGTGTTTGAAAAATCTGATAAAATGGGGCGGCGCCTGTGGCTCAAGGAGTAGGGCGCGGGTCCCATATGCCAGAGGTGGCGGGTTCAAACCCAGCCCCAGTCAAAAACCACCAAAAAAAAAAAAAAAGAAAAGAAAAATCTGATAAAGTAAACAATTATAAGGAAAAATATTAATTACCAAAAATTGTTCAAGAAGAAATAGAAAACATAAATAGGCTTATACATTAATAAAATTTAATCTGAATAAAATATTCTACCCCCATCCCACCGAAAACAAATTCTAGTCACAAAACACTTCACCAATCCCAGATGTCCTCACAGGCAATTTTTATAGCCTTTGGTAAACAGAAAACTCTCTTTACCAAACTGATATACAAGATTTAACAACCTACACAAGGCTGGTCACTATTGATAGTTCAGTTTTACTTATACAGATGCAAAAACTGTTAATAAAACACCAGTTAGCCAAATGAGAAAATGGTTCAAACAAACACTACCAAGTAATATTTATCCCAGGAAGACAAGAATGTTATTTTACTATTAGAAAGTAGCAATATAATTTATGTAGCTGTAGATTAAAGAAATTAAAACCTACTTGGGGTGTAGTGCTCATGTCTGTAATCCTAGCATGCTGGGAGGAGAGTTCAAGAGTTCAAGACTAGCTTGAGCAACAGCAAGATCCCATTTCTACTAAAAATAGAAAAATTAGCTGGGCATTGTGGTGGGTGTCTGGAGTCCTAGCTACTCGGGGGGCTAAGGCAGGAGGATTACTTGCGTCCAGGAGTTTGAGGTTGCTGTGAACTAGGCTAAGGCCATGGTACTCTAGCCTGGGCAACAGAGTGAGACTTTGTCAGGAAAGGAAGGGAAAGGGAAAGGGGAAGGGGAAGGGGAAGGAAAGGAAAGGGCCATATCATCTCAATAGATTCAGGAAAAAAAATGATGAACCATTTCATGAAAATACTAGTCTTCATTTGCATTCCTCTAAGGAGGCTCTGAGGTAGGATTCAAGTGGGAGTACAATAGTTACATTTGCGAAGTGAAGAATCCACCAATAGGATGATGAGGAAGTGAGAAAGGAAAGGGAGACAGTATGTAAAAGGTGTTACCAAGCCAGTTACCACCGTGGGCAACTGGAGCTTAATCCTGTGGGGATACCTGGGAAACTGCAAAATACATATCTCACTTGAGGGTTGAGGGAGCTGGGGGATTTATACTCTAGTTCCCAGGAGAAAGTCATTGTTTGATCCTGGGGCTGTTAATTAATTCCCCAACACATTCAGCTTTCCCTCCACTGGGCAAAGCAAGTTTTCGAGGAGCAGAGAAGGCCTTAGTGTCCACAGAAGGCTGATGCTGAGTTTTGAATGGGGACTTGGACATGACAGAAATTCCAAAATATGGAAGTCGGGGGGAGGCACAGGCAGCATTTGTCATACTTCAAACACTAGAAAACAAACAATTTTTTTTTTTTTTTGGAGAGAGAGTCTCACTATGTTGCCCTGGGTAGAGTGCCATGGTGTCACAGCTCACAGCAACCTCCCAACTCTTGGGCTTAAGTGATTCTCTTGCCTCAGCCTTCAAAGTAGCTGGGATTACAGGCACCTGCCATAACATCCGGCTGTTTTTGTTGTTGTTGTTGTTATTGTCATGTTGTTTAGCAGGCCCAGGTAGGGTTAAAACCCACCAGCCCTGGTTCATTCTTAATGGTGAACCCACTGAGTAGGCTTCAAACCCACCAGCCCAAACCTCATTCTTAATGGTGAAATATTAGTATTCCTTTTGTTGTTGTTGTTTTGAGACAGAGTCTTGCTGTATGGCCTAGGTTAGAGTACCATGGCCTCAGCCTACCTCAGAGCAACCTCAACTCCAGGGATTAAGTGATCCTCCTGCTTCAGCCTCCCAAAGTGAGCCTCCTCACTGGCCCTAAGAAGTATTCTGTTTAATGACAGAAACAAGGATGGCCTCTATCAGTACTTTTATTCACAGTGGAGAAAGATTCAAAGAAAAAGAAGAAAAGCGAAAGGATTAGAAAACAAACGGAAAAATAATTGTCATTATTTGTAGATATTACGACCATCTTCATGGAAAATCCAGGAGAATTTCACATAAATTAGCCATATTAGTTATGTAATGAGGTGTAACAAGTTATCTTAAAATTTAGAAGCTTTGAAAAAACATTATGTCTTGCTCTTCCTGAGGGTTAGGGGTCTGGAACTGACAGGGTAGTCCTGCCTTAAAGTCTCTCACAAGATCACAGGCAAAATGTTGGCCTCTTGGCTGAGGCTACAGGCACCTGCGGGGAGGAATGACCCACTTCCAAGCTTCCTGGCAGCGCCATTGCTGCAGATTTCAGTTCTTCATTATGTGGGCCTCTCTGTGGAGACACTCACTCAATGTGGCAGCTGGCTCGCCCCAGAGACGGTGCTCTGACAAAACCAGAGACAGAGAGAAAATCCAAGATGGAAACCACAATCTTCTTTTCTTCTTTTTTTCTCCCCCTAAGTTTGGCTCTGTCACCCGAGCTAGAGTATGGTGAGTGGCGTCATCGCAGCTCACTGCAAGTGATCCTCCTGCCTCACCCTCACAACGTGCTAGAACTACAAGCGTGAGCCACAGCACTTAGCCCATTATCTTCTTTTAATGATCTTTTTTTAAATTTATTTTTATTTTATTTATTTATTTTTGCGGTTTTTGGCCGGGGTTGGGTTTGAACCCGCCACCTACAGCATAGGGGGCCGGCGCCCTACCCCTTTGAGCCACAGACGCTGCTCTGATGATCTAATTATTATTATTTTTTTTTTTGTAGAGACAGAGTCTCACTGTACCACCCTTGGTAGAGTGCCGTGGCGTCACACGGCTCACAGCAACCTCTAACTCTTGGGCTTACGTGATTCTCTTGCCTCAGCCTCCTGAGTAGCTGGGACTACAGGTGCCCACCACAATGCCCAGCTATTTTTTTTGTTGCAGTTTGGCCGGGGCTGGGTTTGAACCCGCCACCCTTGGCATATGGGGCCGGCGCCCTACTCACTAAGCCACAGGCGCCGCCCCTAATGATCTAATTCTTAGCACTGCCTGTATTTCATTCATTTAAGTGAGCCACTATGTCCAGCCTACATTCAAGGGGAGGTGACTACATGGGTATACCATTGTAGAGACTGTCCCCATGGTAGGTAAGAGAGGTGGAGTTACAAAAACATAGGAAAAGAAGTGGATTCTTTCTGCCAGACCCGGTGGCTCATGCATGTAATCCTAGCACTCTGGGAGGCTGAGGTGGGTAGATAGCCTGAGCTCACGAGTTTGAGACCAGCCTGAGCTAGAGCAACACCTCTGTCTCCAAAAAAAAAAAAAGGCTCGGTGCCTATAGCACAGTGGTTACAGTGCCAGCCACATTCACTGAGGGTGGTAGATTCAAACTTGGCTTGGGCCAGCTGAACAACTGCAGCAAAGAAATAGCCGGGCGGGGCGCCTATGGCTCAAAGGAGTAGGGTGATGGCCCCATATACCAGAGGTGGCAGGTTCAAACCCAGCCCCAGTGAAAAACTGCAAAAAAAAAAAAAAAAAAAAGAAATAGCCAGGTGCTGTGGCAGGTGCCTGTAGTCCTGGCTACTTGGGAGGCTGAGGCAAGAGAATTGCTTAAGCCCAAGAGTTGGAGGTTGCTGTGAGCTGTGATGCCATGGTACTCTACCCAGGGCGATATAGTGAGACTCTGTCTCAAAAAATAAATAAATAAATAGCCAGGCATTGTGACGGGTGCCTGTAGTCCCAGCTACTTGGCAGGCTGAGGCAGGAGGGTTGCTTGGACAAAGAAGTTTGAGATTGCTGTGAGCTAGGCTGATACCACAGCACTCTAGCCTGGGGCAACAGAGTGAGAGTCTGTCTCAAAAGAAAAACACACACACACACACACATATATATGTATGTGTGTGCCATAGGTGCCACCCTATATTTAAAAAAAAATTTTTTTTAAAAAGACTCAGTCCATACTGAATAACCTCCCTTTATTTATTTATTTATTTGTTTTGCAGTTTTTGGCCAGGGTTGGGTTTGAACCTACTACCTCCGGCATATGGGGCTGGCGTCCTACTACTTTGAGCCACAGGAGCTGTCCCCCCTATATTTAAAAATTTTTAAAGACTTGGGAGGCTGAGGCAAGAGAATCACTTGGGCCCAGGAGTTTGAGGTTGCTGTGAGCTGTGATGCCACGGTACTCTACCCAGGGCAACAGCTTAAGACTCTTGTCACAAAAAAAAAAAAAAGTGTCCTCAAACTCACTTTAGGAGTTTGCTCAGAGGTATAAATTTCCAGAGATGTCTCCAGAAACCCCACATTAAATATTTATCTGTGGTTAAAAATAAATAAATAAAAAAAATTTTAAAAGACAGTGTCTCACTCTGTCACCCAGGCTGAAGTGTAATGGCATGATCATCGTTCACTGCCACCTGCAACTTATGGCCTCAATTGATCCTCCCTCCACCTCTCTGTCTTGAAGTGCTGGGATTACATATGTCAGCCACCATACCTGGCTCAAAGTCAAACTTTTGGAAGGAAGTATTACAGAATTATCTTTATGCCTCTAGGTAGGAAAAATTCAATATTGTCAAGTTCAACTACATTAAAATGCAAAGTTTTGGGGCGGCGCCTGTGGCTCAGTGAGTAGGGCGCCAGCCCCATATGCCGAGGGTGGCGGGTTCAAACACAGCCCCGGCCAAACTGCAACAAAAAAATAGCCGGGCATTGTGGCGGGCGCCTGTAGTCCCAGCTGCTCGGGAGGCTGAGGCAAGAGAATTGCATAAGCCCAAGAGTTAGAGGTTGCTGTGAGCCGTGTGACGCCACGGCACTCTACCCGAGGGCGGTAACAGTGAGACTCTGTCTCTACAAAAAATAAATAAATAAAATAAAATGCAAAGTTTTGTACAGAAACACTGAACACTCTTGTACGTTCATAGAAAGCCATAAACAAAATGAGAAGAAAGGCTACACATTAGGAGATAATATTTGTAATGTAATGCATATAACAGGAAGAATGGGTATCCAAGTTTTTTTGTTGTTCTTGTTTTTGTTTTTTTGAGATAGTCTCAAGCTATTGCCCTGGGTAGAGTGCATCATAGCTCACAGTAACCTCCAACTCGGGCTCAAGCAATCCTCTGGCCTCAGTTTTTCTTTTTTTTTTTTTTTGTAGAGACAGAGTCTCACTGTACCACCCTTGGGTAGAGTGCCGTGGCGAGACACGGCTCACAGCAACCTCTAACTCCTGGCTTACGTGATTCTCTTGCCTCAGCCTCCCGAGCAGCTGGGACTACAGGCACCCGCCACAACGCCCGGCTATTTTTTTTTTGGTTGCAGTTTTGGCCAGGGCTGGGTTTGAACCCGCCATCCTCGGCATATGGGGCCGGCGCCCTACTCACTGAGCCACAGGCACCACCCAAGGCCTCAGTTTTTCTATTTTTGGTAGAGACAGGTCTCGCTTTTTTGCTCAGGCTGGTCTTGAACTCATGAGCTCAAGCAATCCACCTACCTCGGCCTCCCAGAGTGCTAGGATTATAGACATGAGCCACTGTGCCCAGCTTTCAAGTTTTTTTTAGAAACCTACAAATATTGAGGAAAGGACAATCTAAGAGGAAAATGGACAAAGGTATAATTTCTATGACCCCAAAACATATGAAACACTTAAGAAGACAAAAAGAAGCTCAAGTTCTTCAGTAACCATGGACAGGCATATTAAACCAAACTGAGGTTGCCATCCTGCATCCTTCAGATTGGCAAAAATTAATAAGCCTGATTATATAAATCAGGAATGCATCTGGCTACAAGTAATACAAGAGCTAAGTAAAAATGACTCAAACAGGAGGTTCACGGGCAGCGCCTGTGGCTCAGTTGGTAAGGTGCTGGCCCCATATACCGAGGGTGGTGGGTTCAAACCCAGCCCTAGCTGAACTGCAACCAAAAAATAGCCGGGCGTTGTGGCGGGCGCCTGTAGTCCCCGCTGCTCGGGAGGCTGAGGCAAGAGAATCGCTTAAGCCCAGGAGTTGGAGGTTGCTGTGAGCTGTGTGATGCCATGGCACTCTACCGAGGGCCATAAAGTGAGACTCTGTCTCTACAAAAAAAAAAAAAAAAATGACTCAAACAGGAGGTTCATTTTCTCTAAATACAAGCGACATCCATTCTGTGGTTCAACCACACATTGACAAGGTAGCCGGTGTGTCTGTCTCCTACCCATTTTAAGCCATAGTTGGAGAACAAAAAGGAAAACATCGATATTCTTTGTCAAAAAAGCACAAGCTTCGAAAGACCCTTTGTCTATTTTGAAACAAATTTTGTGTGATCCCTGCCCTTTTGCGTTATGTGTGTAATACCAATTTAAGGAAATAAACTTTTGGAATTGTTGAAAAAAAAAAAAAAAGAAAAGCACAAGCTTTAAAAGCCTCTAGCCAACTGTGGCTGAACAAAATATTTCAAACATCCAGAAAAGAATCAAAAACAATATAACCAATATGTATGTACCCACAATCAGTTCTTAACCAACATTGACCTTTTTGCCAATTTTGTTGCTGTTGTTTTGTTTTTGAGACAATCTCACTGTGACAGTCTCACTCAGTAGAGTGCTGTAGTGTCATAGCTCACAGCAACCTCCAACTCTTGGGTTTACGCAATTCTCTTGCCTCAGCCTCCCAAGTAGCTGGAACTACAGGTGCCTGCCACAATGCCTGGATATTTTTTTTTGTTTAGCAGGCCTGGGCTGGGTTAGAACCCACCAGCCCCAGTGCATGTGGCCAGTGCCCTAATCACTTGGCTATGGGCGCCGAGCCTTTGCCAATTTTGCTTCTAATTTTTTGCCTTAATAAAATAAAATCTTGGGTGGCACCTGTGGCTCAAAGGAGTAGAGCGCCGGCCCCATATACCGGAGGTGGCGGGGTCAAACTCGACACCGGCCAAAAAAAAAAAAATCTTATGAGCAATACAGTGTCAAGAAGTGTATTTTATGGCCGTGCCAAGTGAAAGAGAGATAAGAATGTGGGTATTTAGCTTTCCACTCAGTACATGGCATCTATTATAGAGGCAGGCCAGGCAGAAAAGGCCAGATGGGTATTGGGTCAGACCATAGTGTCTAAAACACCAACAAAATCAAGTGTTGGTGAGGATTCAGATATAGAAGAGTGCTTACACATGGTTGGCAAAAGTATAAATTGCCTCAAACCATTTTGAAAAGCAACCTACCTGGGCTCGGTGGCTCACACCTATAATCCCAGCACCTGGGAAGCTGAGGCGGGTGGATTGCCTGAGCTCACAGGTTCAAGAGTGAGACCCCGAGACCCCGCCTGTAAAAACAGCCAGGCATTGTGGTGGGTGCCTGTAGTCCCAGCTACTTGGGAGGCTGAGGCAAGAGAATCGCTTTAGCCCAGGAGTTTGACGTTGCTGTGAGCATGTTTCAATGAGGCATGAGAAGGCAAGAGAAGAAGAAAACGCAGGATAATACTATAGCTTGACACCATGACACTCTACCAAGGGTGACAAAGTGAAACTCTGTCTCAAAAAAAAAAAGACAACAACAACAAAGAAAAGCAACTGCAACTATCCAGGTAATATACAGATCTAGATTTGGGCAATCCAGAACAGCCCCTCCTATAAAGAATCAGTTGTGATGCTCTCACCCATGTTCACAAAGACACCTACAAAGGCGGTGCCTGTGGCTCAAGGAGTAGGGCGCTGGTCCCATATGCCAGAGATGGTGGGTTCAAACTTAGCCCCTGCCAAAAACAAACAAACAAAAAAACAAACAAAAAAATGGCTCGGCACCTATGACTCAAGAGGCTAAGGAGCCAGCCACATAAACCTGAGCTGGCAGGTTCGAATCCAGCCTGGGCCCACCAAACAACAATGACGGCTGCAACCAAAAACTAGCCAGGCGTTGTGTCGGGCGCCTGTAGTCCCAGCTACTTGGGAGGTGGAGGCAGGAGAATCGCTTGAGCCCAGGAGTTGGAGGTTGCTGTGAGCTGTGATGCCACAGCACTCTACCCAAGGCGACAGCTTGAGGCTCTGTCTCAAAAACAAACAAATAAACAACAAAAAAAGACACCTACAAATGTTCATTTCAGCTTTTTTCTTTTGCAATAGCAAAAAATTGGGAACAGCCTATATGTACCCCCATATGTACATTTTAAAATATACAATCAAAGGAATACCCCACAACTATTAAAATGAGTGAACTTATCAACATGGATAAACCATTATAAGACATAATGCTGAATCAAAGCAGAAAGCTACCTAGGATATGCGACTACTTATATAAAGTTAAATGCTCACCAAATGATACCATGTTTACAGATTCTTGCATTTGTGATAAAGGTGTAAGCTGGGAAGGAAACACAAACTTCATAGCAGCAGCTATCTCCAAGAAAGGAAAGAGAAGTTCAAGGAAGTCTGGTGGAAAGATCAAGAAACTTATCGGCAAAAAAAAACAAACAAAAAAAACTTATGGGTGGGGGATAGATTTGAAGCAAATTTGTCAAAATGCTACGTTTGCTGTATCTGAATTGTAGATTTCTAAATGTTTGCCATATTAAGTCTTAATACTTCTTTGGATACTTAAAATAGTCCATAAATTAAAAGTAGAGGAAGGAAATGAGATATTTTTTCTAAAGCAGCACTTCTCACACTTTTGTGTACAAGGAATCCCCTGGGAATCTTGTTAAACTGCAGATGTTGATTCAGTGGTCCTGGGATGGGGCCTGAGAGTCTGCACTCCTAACGAGCTCAGTGAGGGGATGCTGCTGGTTTCAGGACAATCTTCTAGAAAACTCTGCCCCAAGCCTCCTGAGGTGAAAGTGAAGGGCCCAGCCCAGAAGGCCCCGGGTGAGGCGCAATGCATGGAGCCTGAAGATGCTGAAAGGGCCTACAGCGCTCCTGCCTATTTTAAGATGTGTTTTTGCTGTGTCCTAAAAACCCTCTTTCAGTCTCCCCCAGCTGCCTATAGTGGGAATTTTTTACTCTCCATCCTATTTAACCTCCTCACTGATTATGTTATTATGGTAGTAACTTTTTTTTTTTTTTTTTTTTTTTGTAGAGACTTGCTATTTATTGCCCAGGCTGGAGCTTTTGGAGTTTTTTTTTTTTTTTTTGTAGAGACAGAGTCTCACTTTATGACCCTCGGTAGAGTGCCGTGGCCTCACACAGCTCACAGCAACCTCCAACTCCTAGGCTCAAGCGATTCTCTTGCCTCAGCCTACCGAGTAGCTGGGACTACAGGCTCCCGCCACAATGCCCAGCTATTTTTTTGGTTGCAGTTCAGCTGGGGCCGGGTTTGAACCCGCCACCCTCGGTATATGGGGCTGGCGCCTTATCGACTGAGCCACAGGCGCCGCCATGTTAGTAACTTTTTATCACATAGGTTTGGTTTCAGCTTTAACCTTTTCCACCTTTGTAAACCCTCAGTTCATTGTGTGTGAGCTGTGTGTTTCCAGCTAGATTGTTCTCTTAAAACTCTTCACCTGACTTTGGGGACTTTTAAGCTATTGTATTACCCTGCGTTTTCTTCTTCTCTCGCCTTCTGTGCCTTCATTTTAAAACATACCGTTTTCATTGATTGATTTTCTTCCTTTGTTTTCACTGTTTCGCTATCTTCCCCTCCACCCTAGCGCTCCCCCCAACCCCCACCCCTGCTTTGGTTTTTCTGCTCTATTTTCCCTTAAATCCCTTCTGACTCTTTTGATTTAATCCTCATTGTTTTAATCTTCACTGATTTAATGCCTCATTGAAACAGTGGTGTATCCTTGGGTGACAGAAGGACTTTAGTACTGGGTCACATTCTGCCTCCATCCCTATTAGCTGAGGAGCCTTGGACCAGTAGCTAAACTTCTCTGCACCTCAGTTTCTTCATTTGAACATTCCTTAAGAACAATATGAGTAGGGTTGCAGGGAGAATTAAATGTGTTAATACATTAGGATTCTGCCTTGCTTAAAATCAGCACTATAGCCACTTTAGCTCTTTCTCTTTTTTAATAAGCCAATACCATGAATAGCTCATATTGTTACTTATATAGTGTGGTATCTTTTATTTTTGATGCAGAGTCTCACTCTGTTGCCCAGGCTAGAGTGCCATGGCCTCAGCCTAGCTCATAGCAACCTCAAACTCTGGGCTCAAGTGATCCTTTTGCCTCAGCCTCCCACGTATCCTGGACTGCAGGAGCCTGCCACAATACCCAGCTAATTCTTTTTTCTTTTTTGTAGCGACAGAGTCTCACTTTACCGCCCTTGGTAGAGTGCCGTGGCGTCACATGGTTCACAGCAACCTCCAACTCTTGGGCTTACATGATACTCTTGCCTCAGCCTCCCGAGTAGCTGGAACTACAGGCGCCCGCCACAATGCCCAGCTGCCCAGCTTATTTTTCTTTCTTTCTTTTTTTTTTGTTGAGACAGGGTCCCACCTATGCCCCTGAGCAGAGTGCAGTGGGCATGGTAGCTCACCGCAACCTCAGACTTGGGCTACGGGCACCCGGCTGCTTCAGCCTCTGGAAGCTGCTGGGATTACAGGCACTTGCCCGGCTGGGTTTTTCCATTTTTTTCATGAGTCGGGGTCTCACTGTCACTCAGGCGAGTCTCGAACTCCTGAGCTCAAGCAATTCTCCCTCCTCAGCCTCCCACAGTGCTGGGATTACAGGCGTGAGCCACCGTGCCCGGCACCCAGCTAATTTTTCTATTTTTATTTTCTTTCTTTTCTTTCACTTTTTAAAAATTTATTTTTATTTTATTTTATTTTTTTGAGACAGAGCCTTGCTTTGTCACTCCCAGGAGAGGGCCATGGCTCTCAGAGTTTCACTCTGTTACTCAGGCTGGAGTGTCGTGGCCTTAGCCTAGGTCACAGCAACCTCAAACTCTTGTGCTCAAGGAATTCTCTTGCCTCTGTCTCCCAAGTAGCTGGGACTACAGGCACCAGCTACAATGCCTGGGGTCTCGCTCTTGCTCAGGCTGGTCTGGAACTTGTGAGCTCAGGCAGTCTGTCCGCCTTGACCTCCCTTAGTGTTGGGATTACAGGTGTGTGCCACCACACCTGGCCAATTTTTCTATTTTTAGTAGAGTCAGGGTCCTCACTCTTACTCAGGCTGATCTCAAACTCCTGAGCTCAAATGGTCCTCCTACCTTGGACTCCCAGAGTGTTAGGATTACAGGTGTGAGCCACCATGCCAGGCCTGTACTGTGGTATCTTGTCTCCAAGATGGCCCACAGTGATCCTTGTCTTCTGGTATTTAAATCCCTGTGTAGTCTCTTCCCACATTGAATGGGCAGGTGGTGACCAGTAATGAATAGGATTTGCAGAAATGACAGATGGCTTCCATAGCTTGGCTTGTGTCAACTTGGATCACTCACTCTGAAGGAAGCCAGCTGCATGTCCTGGGAAGCCAAGGCCTGTGCCCATCCGTGCAGGCGAGCCATCTCCATCTTGGAAGTGGATTCTGAAGCCCCTCCAGTAGCTGCAGCCCCTGCTAACATCCTCCTTGCCAGCCACCTCCTGAGAGACTGAGGCAGAAATGCCTAGATAACCCACCCTCAAATTCCTGACCCACTCCCAGAAACTGTACCAGGTAATAATTGTTTGCTGTAATTTTAAACTGCTATATTTTGAGGTAATTTATTATACATTAATAGATGACTAATATATGTAGCATTTTAAGTCTCTCATTGGACTTTTCATAAAATAAAGGTTATTATTTTCTATTTTTCTTTTCTTTCTCTCTCTCTCTCTTTTTTTTTTGAGACAGAGCTTTAAGCTGTCACCTTGGGTAGAGTGTCATAGCATCACAGCAACCTCCAACTCCTGGGCTTAAGCAATCCTCTTACCTCAGCTTCCCAAGTAGCTGGGACTACAGGCACCCGCCACAATGCCCGGCTATTTTTTGGTTGTAGTTGTCATTGTTTGCAGGTCTGGGCTGGATTCAAACACGCCAGCTTTGGTGCGTGGGGCTGGTGCCTTAGCCACTTGAGCTACAGGGCCCAAGGCCCCCCCACCCTTTTTTTGTTATAGAATCTTACTCTGTTGCCCATGCTGGAGTCCCATGACCTCCAGCTGGCTCACAACAACGTCAAACTCCTGAGCTCAAGCAATTCTCTTGCCTCGACCTCCGAGTAACTGGGACTACAATTGCACACCGCAACACCTAGTTAATTTTTTCTATTTTTATTAAAGAAGGGGCTCTCACTATTGCTCAGGCTGGTCTCCAACTCCTGAGCTCAAGGTATTCTCCTGCCTCAGCTTCCCAGAGTTCTACAATTACAGTCACAAGCCACAGTGCCTAGTTGGATATTCTTTTCTTTCTTTTCTATTAGTTTTGTTGTTATTTGCTAAATACATGATGTACTTAGTTCTTTAAAAAAAAAGAAAGAAAGAAAACCTTTAAATTTCATCATGATTTTCATCCCTTTTCCTTTTTCTTTGAGACAGAGTCTCACTTTGTCACACTCAGTAGAGTGCCGTGATGTCACAGCTCATAGCAACCTCAAACTCTAACTCTGGGTTCAGGTGATTCTCTTGCCTCAGCCTCCCAAGTAGCTGGGACTATAGGTGCCCACCACAACACCCGGCTATTTTTTTTTTTTTTTTTGAGATAACGTCTCCCTCTGGCTTAGGGTTGTTTTGAACTCATGAGCTCAGGCAATCCACCTGTCTCAGCCTCCCAGAGTGCTAGGATTACAGGCATGAACTATTGTGCCCAGCCTTTTTCTTTTCGTTTAGAGATGGGAGTCTCACTATGTTTTGTTTAGCTTTGTTTTGGCAACGATACAAGGTCTGAAGGCTGGTCTCAAACTTATGGCCTCCCACCTCAGCCTCACAAAGTGCTGGGATTATAGGTGTGAGCCACTGCTCCCAGCCAACCCCCTTTTTCTTTTAGGACTTATTTTTATATCAGCTGGGAAGGGCTTGTGGGCATACATTTTTATTCCCAGCTTCCCTCTGACTTTACAAGACTTGGGTGAGGATGACACTGAAAGACCCTCATGCGTCCTAGGAGACTGGGAAAAATAATCACTTCAATGTTCCGAAAAATCACAGGCTCCAACTTGCATATTTGATTTGCTGGGACAAACATAGGCATCCCTACCCAACAAAACTCATGTAAAAAATTACCCATCATCAAACTTGTAGAATGGCTTCTGGCACAGAAGCTCTCAACCACCGTCAGCTCTCCATTACTCAACACTGGTGGAGTATTAGGAACATCCCTGGATGGCTAAAGCCCACACTGCAGGTAATTTCCATAAGAAACTATAAGATGAGGCCAGGCTTCAGTGGGGTTTGATTTTTAAGCTCCCTTGGTGATTCCATTATGTGGCTTGGGCTAAAAACTGCTGCCTTGGGGAGAATGGAGGCTGCAATTTCCCAAGAGCTAGAATACACAGACAATTTTTTTTTTTAATTAATTATTTATTTATTTATTTTGAGACAGAGCCTCAAGCTGTCACCCTGGGTAGAGTGCTGTGGCATCACAGCTCACAGCAACCTCCAGCTCCTGGGCTCAAGCAATTCTCCTGCCTCTGCCTTCCAAGTAGCTGGGACCACAGGTGCCCACCACAACACCCAGCTATTTTTTGGTTGCAGCCGTCATTGTTGTTTGGCGGGCCTGGGCTGGATTCAAACCTGCCAGCTCAGGTGTATGTGGCTGGCACCTTAGCCGCTTGAGCCACAGGTGCCGAGCCCACAGACAAATTCTTGATTTGATAAAATCTCTCTTGGGTCCTTTTGGAAGACTCCCTGAAGCAGAGTTTTCTTGTGTATGTCAGAACCCCATCAGGAGAAAAATAGCTTTGAGAGCTCTGTCTAGGTAGAAGAAAAGTTCTCACAGACTACCCTTACCCGCTTCCTCACTCCCTTCTGAGTGGAGGCCCTCTCCCGAAAAACATTCCAAAAAAATCCTCCTTGGGTGCCTCTAAGGAACTCAGGGCAAGTAACAACAATGTAAGAATTTGTCTGCTACTAAGCACTGAGTGTGTATGGTATGCGATGGAAAATTATTTAGGGCCCGGCACAGTGGCTCATGCCTGTAATCCAAGCACTTTGGAAGGTCAAAGTTCCTACTTGGTCACCTGAGTCAGGATTTTGAGGTTGTAGTGAGGGTTTTTTTTTGTTTTTGAGACAGAGGCTTACTATGTCACCCTCGGTAGAGTGCCATGGCATCACAACTCACAGCAACCTCAAACTCTTGGGCTTAAGTGATTCTCTTGGCTCAGTCTCCAGAGTAGCTGGGACTACAGGTGCCCACCACAACGCCTGGCTATTTTTGTTTGGTTGCAGTTGTCCTTGTTTTTTAGCAGGGCTGGGGGGCTTGAACCCACCAGCCTCGGTGTATGTGGCCCCTGTCTGGCCCACTGAGCTATGGACACCGAGCCTGTTGTCGTAGTGAGTTTTGATGACACCACCATGCTCCAGATGGGGCAACCGAGCAAGATCCTGTCTCAGAAAAGAAAAAGTAAAACAAGGCACGCAGGGCATGGGGTGGAGCATGGCGCTTATAGTGCCAGGCACTTGGGAGGCAGAGGTGGTAGGGTCATTTGAGCCCAGGAATTCTGAGCTGTAGTACACTGTGACAGTCAGGTGTCCTTGCTAAGTTCAACATTAATATGGTGACATCCAAAGAATGGAGAACCACCAGGTTGCCTAAGTGAGGAGAACCAGCTCATCTTGGAAACTGAGAAGATCAAAACTCCTATGCTGATCAGAGTGGGATTGCACCTGTAAATAGCCACTGCCCTGAGGTCTGGGTAACACAGGGAGATCCCAACTTTAAAAAAAGGAAAAAAAGAAAGAAAGAAAGAAAAGAAAAAGATTGGCGGCGCCTATGGCTCAAGGAGTAGGGCGCCTGTCCCATATGCCGGAGGTGGCGGGTTCTAAACCTAGCCCTGGCCAAAAAGAAAAAAGAAAAAGACAACATAACAAAATATAGTTTATACTAAACATGGTTTGATAATTGGGAAAATGTTCATATCATGTTTTTCCTAAACATATAGAGAGGTAAGAGGCCTAAAACTGTGAATATGGGACAAGGAAGGAACGCTTTAAAATTGGCCCCAGAGAGGTGGCGGGTTCAAACCCAAACCTGGCCAAAAACTGCAAAAAAAAAATTGGCCCTAGAGTATAGGCAAAAAGCTTATAAGTAAACCTTTAAATGGTTCCATTTTGTGAAGGCAAGTTTAAAGTCTTTTGTAAGTTAGAAAGGAAAAAATCCTGGAATAGAACTCCATATGTGCTTAGAACCTAATCATGTAAAAGTGATTTAGGGTGGAGCTTCGTGGAGGCAGGGCTGCAGACAGTCACCTGTATATCTCAGGATTTTCCAGACTACTCCCTAAAGATGATTAACAGCCTCCAGATGGTCAAGCATTCAAACCGCTTATTTCCCCAGAATCTTGTTTTGTGGTTTTGTTTTTGATTCCTTAGGGTAAGAATAACTTTAGTGAAGTAGTTATCAGTTAAACAGTTAAACCTTAGCCCATAAGGATAGTTTTAGATAATGTTAGTAAAATAGTTATCAGTTAATCTGATTTATCAGTAGGGCTGTAAGTACCAGGCAGTAAAAGGCCTGGGGCCAAGGTTTAAGTGTTTATTGATTAAGTTATGTGCCTATATAAGCTTTGGTGGAAGAAATAAAGATTGCTACTTGCCATAAGAGTGTAAGTGGTCCTCCTTATTACTCAGACTATTTCCTTGCAGGACTCATTTCTCTGCGTCACTGGTCAATTGGGAAACATTCACGCAACACTAGAGCCAATCAGTGTAACAGGATGAGGGGCAAAAACCACAGCATCATCTTAATGCAGAAAAAGCATATGACAAAATTCAATGCCTTTTCATGATAACAATATTCAGTAGGAATAGCAAAAAACTACCACAATATGGCTCAGCGCCTGTGGCACAAGCGGCTAAGGCGCCAGCCACATATACCTGAGCTGGCGGGTTCACATCCAGGCTGGGCCGCAGAACAACAATGACGGCTGCAACCAAAACATACTCAGGCTTTTTGGTGGGCGCCTGTAGTCCCAGCTACTTGGGAGACTGAGGCAAGAGAATCACTTGAGTGCGGCGCCTGTGGCTCAGTGAGTAGGGCGCCGGCCCCATATGCCGAGAGTGGTGGGTTCAAACCCAGCCCCGGCCAAACTGCAACAAAAAAATAGCCGGGCGTTGTGGCGGGCGCCTGTAGTCCCAGCTGCTCGGGAGGCTGAGGCAGGAGAATCATGTAAGCCCAAGAGCTGGAGGTTGCTGTGAGCCGTGTGACGCCACGGCACTCTACCGAGGGTGGTACAATGAGACTCTGTCTCTACAAAAAAAAAAAAAAGAGAATCGCTTGAGCCCAGGAGTTGGAGGTTGCTGTGATGCTATGGCACTCTACCCAGGGCGACAGCTTGAGGCTCTGTCTCAAAAAAAAAAAAATCCCCAAAACTACCACAACATCATAAAAGCCACATATGAAAACCTCACAGTGAACATCATACTCAGTGATGAAAGACTGAAAGTTTTTCCTCTAAGATGAAGAATAGGACAGCACCTGTAGCTCAGTCGTTAGGGCGCGGGCCACATCCATGGAGGCTGGTGAGTTTGAACCCTGCCTGGGCCAGCTAAAACAACATTGACAACTGCAACAAAAAAATAGCTAGGTGTTGTGGCAGGCGCCTGTGACGCTACAGCACTCCACCCAGGCAACAGCCTGAGACTCTTTCTCAAAATAAAATAAAATAAAATAAAGATGAGGAACAAAACAAGTATGTCCATTTTCACTGCTTCTATTCAACATAGTGATGGAATTTCTAGGCAGAGCACTTAGCCCCTCTGTTCCCCTCGCAAAAAAAAAAAAGAGAGAAAAAGAAAAGAAATAAAAATATTCAAGTTGGAAAGGAAGCAGGAAAACTATTCATTCACAGACGATGTGATCTTATATGTAGAAAATTCTAAAGATTCCAAGCCAAAAAATAAAACAAACAACAAACAACAAAAAAACAGCCTGTTGGAACTAATAAATTTAGCAAAGCAATAGGATTCAAAAATCAACAAAAATCTGTTGTGTTTCTATATGCTAAAAGCAATCTGAAAAGGACATTAAGGAAATAATTCCATATTTGGTAGCACAAAAATAATAAAATACTTAAAAAGTAACTGAGGCTGGCTTGGCGCCTGTGGCTCAAGCAGCTAAGGCACCAGCCACATACACCTGAGCGGGTGGGTTCGAATCCAGCCTGGGCCAGCCAAACAATGATGACTGTAACCAAAAAAAAAATAGCCGGGCATTGTGGCGGGCACCTGTAGTCCCAGCTACTTGGGAGACGGAAGCAGGAGAATCGCTTGAGCCCAGGAGTTGGAGGTTGCTGTGAGCTCTGATGCCATGGCACTCTACCCAAGGTGACAGCTTGAGGCTCTGTCTCAAAAAAAAAAGGTAACTGAGGAGGCCAAGCATAGTGGCTCATACCTGCAATACTAGCACTCTGGGAGGCCGAGGCTGGTGGATTGTTTGAGCTCAGGAGTTCAAGACCAGCCTGAGTAAGGGCAAAACAGAAAATGAGCCAGGCATCGTGGTGGACACCTGTAGTCCCAGCTACTTGGGAGGCTGAGGCAAGAGAATTGCTTGAGCCCAAGAGATTTTTTTTTTTTTAGCCCAAGAGTTTGAGATGGCTGTGAGCTATGATGCCATGGCACTCTACTAAGGGTGAAAAAGTGAAACTCTGTCTCAAAAAAGAAAAAATATATAAATGAGAAAGTGACAAACTTGTACAATGAAAACTATAAAACATTAGGGGAAGTAATTTTAAAAAACATAAATAAATGGAAAGTCATCCCATGTTTACAGATTGGAAGATTTAATATTAATAATATCTTTTTTTTTTTTTTTTGTAGAGACAGAGTTTCACTTTATTGCCCTCGGTAGAGTGCCGTGGCGTCACACAGCTCACAGCAACCTCCAAATCCTGGGCTTAGGCGATTCTCCCGCCTCAGCCTCCCAAGTAGCTGGGACTACAGGCGCCCTCCACAACGCCCGGCTATTTTTTTGTTGCAGTTTGGCCGGGGCTGGGTTTGAACCCGCCACCCTCGGTATATGGGGCCGGTGCCCTGCTCACTGAGCCACAGGCGCCACCCAATATTAATAATATCTTAATACTACCCAAAGTGATCTATAAATTCAGTGTAATCCCTATCAAAAATCCCAATGACTTTCTTTGAAGAAATAGAAAAATCCACTCTAAAATTCATGTGTAGATAGCCGAGTATTGTGGCAGGTACCTATAGTCCCAGCTACTTGGGAGGCTCAGGCAAGAGAATTGCTTGAGTCCAAGAATTCAAGGTTGCTGTAAGCTATAACACCACAGCACTCTACTGAGGGCAACAAAGTGAGATTCTGTCTCCCCTACCCCCCCAAAATAAAATTCATGTGTAGTTTTAAGGGACTCTGAATAGCCAAAACAACCTTTACAAAGAAGAATAAAGTTGAAGGACTCACATTTCTTGATTTTAAAACTTAGTACAAGAACATGGACATATTTTGGAGGAGGGAGAGATAAAAAAAAAAAAAAACTTATTACAAATCTGTAGTAATGGTCGGCCTGGTGCCTGTAATCCTAGCACTCTGGGAGGTCGAGTTGGGTGGATCTGTTGAGCTCAGGAGTTTGAGACCAGCCCGAGCAAGAGCAAGACCCTGTTTCTAAAAATAGCCAAATGTTGTAGTGGGCACCTATAGTCCTCTAGCTACTCGGGAGGCTGAGGCAAGAGGTTTGCTGGAATTCAAGAGCTTGAGGTTGTTGTGAGCTATGGCTACACAGCACTCTACCCGGGCAACAAAGTGAGACTCTGTCTTAAAAAAAAAAAAAAAAAAAATCAAAGCTGTAGTAATTAGGCTAGGGGTGGTGGGTGTAATTTTTTATTTGTAATTTGTTTTTGTCTTAAAAAAAAACAAAAACAAACAAAAAAACAAAGCTGTAGTAATTAGGCTAGGTAGGTGCCTGTAATCTGAACTAGTAGGGAGGCTGAGGTAGGAGGACTGCTTTAGCCAAGGAGTTCAAGACCAGCCTAGCCAACATATCTAGACTCCATCTCTCTTTAAAAAAAAGCTACAGTAATTAAAGCCATGTGGTACTGGCATAACAATAGACATATAGACAAATGGAATAGAACAGACAGCTCAGAAATAAACTCCCACATTTATAGTTAAAAGATTTTTTTTTTTTTGAGACAGAGTCTCAAGCTTTCACCCTGGATAGAGTGCTGTGGCAACATAGCTCACAGCAACCTCAAACTTCTGGCTAGTTTTTGGTTGCTTAAATGATTTTTTTTTTCTTTTGAGACAGAGTCTTACTCAGTCATCCTGGGTTGAGCGCCATGGCATTATCATAGCTCACAGCAACCTCAAACTCCTGGGCTCAAGTGATCCTCTTGCCTCAGCTTCCTGAGTAGGTAGGACTACAGATGCCCACCACCATGCTTGGCTAATTTTTCTATTTTTATTTTAATTAATTTATTTATTTTTGAGACAGAGTCTCGCTATGTTGCCTTCAGTAGAGCGCTGTGGCGCCTGCCACTACGCCCGGCTATTTTGTTGTTGTTGTTGCAGTTGTCATTGTTGTGTAGCAGGCCTGGGCCAGGTTTGAGCCCGCCAGCCCTGGTGTATGTGTCTGGTGCCCTAACCCCTGAGCTATAGGCGCCGAGCCTAATTTTTCTATTTTTAGCAGAGATGAGGTTCTGCTTTGGCTCAGGCAGGTCACAAACCCCTGAAGTCAAGCAATCCACCGACCTCGGCCTCCTGGAGTGCTAGGATTACAGGTGTGAGCCCCCCCTGGCCTGGTTAAACAATTTTTCACAAATGTGCCAAGATCATTAAGACCATTTAGTTTTATTGAAGAATGGATATTTCAACTGTGTCTTTGACACAGCTTTGTGTTCTCTGCCCTCTATAATCCTTTGTGTTCTTTTTAGTTGCATTCCAGGCAAACTTCTAAAGGCCATCCTCCAAAATGGATTTTCATTCTATTCTTGAATTTTAGTTTTCCTGCACTATTTTTGATCTCACCATCATTCTCCTAACTTATCCTGCTGTCTTTTCTTCTCAGCCATTTCTCTCTGTGTGACTTTTTGCTTGCTTTTAAAAGAAGTGTTTCTCTTTGCCTGCTGAATGTGCGATAGTAGACACTTTTTGAAATGTCTGCTCAATTTGTCATCCTTCCCACTTCTCTAAGAATAAGCATCCTGGCCTTGGAGAAAGATTTTTATACTGTGTAATCCTTCATCTTTGGTCCCAACTGATTGGACCAGGGGTAACCACTTAATTCATTCTGGCAGATTATCTCTCCTGGGAATACGAAATTGAACTTTACAGGCAATGTGCAAGAGAGAGACCCCATCCCTAGAAAAAATAGAGAAATCAGCCAAGCATGGTGGTGCACGTCTATAGTTTCAGCTACTCTTGGAAGTTGAGGCAGAAAGATCACTAGATTAATACTCTTTTTTTTTTTTTTTTTTTTTGAGACAGAGTCTCACTATGTCATCCTGGGTACAGTGCTGTGGCGTCACAGCTCACCGCAGCCTCTAACTCTTGGACTTAAGCGATTCTCTTGCCTCAGCCTCCCATGTAGCTGGGACCACAGGCACCCACCACAAGATCTGGCTATTTTTTAGTTGTAGTTGTCATTGTTGTTTGGCAGGCCCCACACTGGGTTCCGCCAGCCTCGGCGTATGTGGCTGGTGCCCATGCCACTGAGCTACAGGCACTGAGCCTATATAACACTCTTTATTCCACATAGCAAATTTTTTTCTAACAGAATGCTTTCACTAGATTTTGCTGATCTCCTGTAGCAAAACTATAGCTGCACTGGACAACAGAATGCAATACCAATATGAATGTTGTTTGATATTTATGTTGTCAAAGAAGACAGAAGTAAAACAGCAAAGATATGTTTCAGAACTTCATTTGTTAGTCATTGATGGGATAACTTTTTTGGTAAAAGGAATAGTATATGAACACTGGAAGAATATTTCCTACAATTTTTGTGCTATTCCAATGCAAATGCTAGCAATATGACACCATTTTAAGTCTACTTTGTATCATTAACCTTTTCACCATTACTTTTTTTTTTGAGACAGAATTTCACTATGTCACCCTTGGTAGAGTGCTATGGTGTCACAGCTCACAGCAACCTCAAACTCTTGGGCTTAAGCAATTCTCTTGCCTCACCCTCCCAAGTAGCTGGGACTACAGGCACCCACCACAACATCCAGCTACTTTTTGTTGTAGTTGTCATAGTTGTTTAGAGGCCCAGGCCTGGTTTGAACCCACCAGCCCTGGTGCATGTGGCTGGCGCCCTAACCCCTGAGCTATGGGTGCCAAGCCTCACCATTACTTTCTTAAATTTTTATGATCAACCAATTAATAAATAAGTCCTATTTATTTTATTTGTTGTTATTTTTTATTTTTTTGAGACAGTCTCACTCTGTGCCCTGGGCAGAGTGCTATGGAGTCATAGCTCACAGCAAGCTCTAACTCTTGGGCATGAGCAGTCCCTCTTGCCTGGGCCTCCTAAGTAGGTGGAACATCAGTGGGGGCTATGTGTAAATGTTTTCACCATGCTCAATTTCAAGCTACCGACATGAAGTTACTGAATGTAGAGTTAAAGAAAGAGGCACCATGATAAATCACTACACAGTATTTCTACCATCTAGATCAGGCATCCTCAAACTTTTTAAACAGGGACAATTCACTGTCCCTAAAACTGTTGGAGGGCTGAGGATAGTTAAAAAAAAAAAAACGATGAACAAATTCCTATGCACACTGCATGTATCTTATTTTGAAGTAAAGAAACAAAACGGTAACAAATACAATCACACCACCTCATGTGGCCTGTGGGCTGCAGTTTGAGGACCCCTGATCTAGATACAACAGATATAAATAACCTCAAAGCATAGGTAATAGAAAGATGTAGTAAAATGTATAATTAGGAATTGATGACTGGGCATGATGGCCTACTCCTGTAGTCCCAGCTACTCAGGAGGCTGAGGCAGGAGGATTGCTTGACCCCAGGAATTGGAGGCTGCAGTGAGGCATTGTACTCCAGCCTAGGAGACAAAGTTATAAAAAAAGAATTGGCTGGGCGCCCTTAGCTCAATGGTTAGAGCGCTGGTCACTTGCTCCAGGGCTGATGGGTTTAAACCCAGCCCAAGCCTGCTAAACAACAACAACAACAACAAAAAATAGCTGGGCACTGTGGCGGGTACCAGTAGTCCCAGCTACTAGGGATCCCGGCTGAGGCAAGACAACTGCTTGAGCCTAAGAGTTTGAGATTGCTGTGAGCTGCGATGCCACACATTCTACCACAGGTGACAAAGTGAGACTTTGTTTCAATTAAAAAAAAAAAAGAATGGATTTTTTTTGAAGATATAATTTATTTCACGTGAGTTCAGATAATTTAATTTTTAATAATTGGTATGCTTACTAACTGCCCTACAACATTCAGGAAAATAACAATGAGCTTTGCATTGTGGCGGGCGCCTGTAGTCTTACCTACTCAGGAGGCTGAGGCAAGAGAATTGCCTAGACCCAGGAGTTGGAGGTTGCCGTGAGCTGTGACACCACCGCACTCTACTGAGGGTGACAAAGTGAGACTCTGTCTCTACAAAAAAAAAAAAAAAATGAGCTTTGCCGAGTCTGTGAGAGCCAGCTCCAGCTTCCCCTTGTAGCCAACCTTCTTCTACAAGACCAAAGAAGCAGAGAAAGCAAATCTACAGAGACAGAAAGAAAGAGGGAGGAGGAGGAGGAAGACAAGGAACAGAAAGCAGAAAGAGAAAGAGCAGAGGGAAGCAAGAATGCAGAGGAAGGCAAAGACACCAGAGGCAGAGCGACGACTGCCTGCGTTTCTGACTTGTTCAACTTCTTGTTTTGACTTGTTCAACTCCTGCTACAGACTAACTGCATTTCTGCTTGGTGCTTTGTTTTTTTTTTTTTTTTTTTTTTTGTAGAGACAGAGTCTCACTTTATGCCCTTCGGGTAGAGTGCCGTGGCCTCACACAGCTCACAGCAACCTCTAACTCCTGGGCTTAAGCGATTCTCTTGCCTCAGCCTCCCGAGTAGCTGGGACTACAGGCGTCCACCACAACGCCCGGCTATTTTTTTGTTGTTGCAGTTTGGCCGGGGCCGGGTTTGAACCCGCCACCCTCGGTATATGGGGCCAGCGCCTTACCGACTGAGCCACAGGCGCCGCCCTCTGCTTGGTGCTTTGTAAGGATGGGCCCATATCCTTATCATGAATTCTGCCCCTTTCTTGTTTAAGCTGTTCAGATTGCAAGCAGAACTACTTACACAGATGCACTTCCCTTGTGAGGTGAGCCATTTCCACTTAGCTTCTTTTTTTTCTTTTGGAGACAGAGTTTCACTTTATGGCCCTCGGTAAAGTGTCATGGCATCATACAGCTCACAGCAACCTCCAACTCCTGGGCTTAAGTGATTCTCCTGCCTCAGCCTCCCAAGTAGCTGGGACTACAGGCGCCCGCCACAACGCCCGGCTATTTTTTGGTTGCAGTTCAGCCGGGGCGGGGCTTGAACCCGCCACCCTCGGTATATGGGGCCGGCGCCTTACAGACTGAGCCATAGGCGCCGCCCTCCACTTAGCTTCTTTCTGAATTTCTTGGAAGTCATTTTCTTTTCCCAGTTTTATTTTTTCTAAGGTCCAGTGATTTTGTTTTTTGGGTTTTTTTTGCAGTTTTTGGCCAGGGCTGGCCCACCACCTCCAGGATATGGGGCCAGCGCCCTACCCCTTTGACCCATAGGCACTGCCCTTTTTAAAATTTTTTAAATTAATTAATTAATTATTTTTTAGAGACAGAGTCTTACTTTATTGCCCTCGGTAGAGTGCTGTAGCATCACAGCTCACAGCAACCTCCAACTCCTGGGCTTAGGTGATTCTGTTGCTTCAGCCTCCTGCGTAGTTGGGACTACAGATGTCCGCCACAATGCCGGGTATATGGGGCCGGCACCCTACCCACTGAGCCACAGGCGCCTTATTTTTTGTTTTTCTTTGCTATTTTTGGAACACCAGATTCAGGGTAGTTTCTAGGAATCTGTAATTTTGATGACATCTGGGTAATTTAACATCTAGTGAGTTAGAAAAATACTGAGGTACAGGTGCAAGATCTTTAAGTCTCTAGATGGCTCAGACAAACCTTTTTTTTTTTTTTTTGAGACATAGTATCATTATGTTGCCCTTGGTAGAGTGCTGTGGCATCACGGCTCACAGCAACCTCAAATTCTTGGGCTTAAGAGATTCTCTTGGCTCAGCTCTGGAGTAACTGGGACTATAGGTGCCCGCCATAACGCCCAGCTATTTTTTGGTTGTTGTTGTCATTGTTGTTTAGCAGGCCTGGGCCAGGCTGGAACCCACCAGCTTCTGTGTATGTGGCTGGCGCCCCACTCACTGAGCTACGGGCACCGAGCCCCAGCCAGCTTTTTTTTTCCCCAGCCAGTTTTTTTTAAGACAGATTCTTACTCTGTTTCCCAGGCTAGAGTGCAGTGGCATCAACCTAGCTTGCAGCTACCTCAAACTCCTGGGCTTAAGTGATCCTCCTGCCTTAGTCTACCAAGTAGCTGGGATTAGAGGCATCCATCATGGCTCCTGGCTAATTTTTCTATTTTTAGTGGAGACTAGGTCTTGCTTTTGCTCAGGCTGGTCTTGAACTCCTGAGTTCAAGACATCCATCCATCTCAGCCTCCCAGAGTGCTAGGATTACCGGTGAGAAGTGCCATACCCAATGTGATGTGCTTATAAGAAGAGGAAAATTAAACACAGACTCATACAAAGGACAGATCAGGCTCAGTGCCTGTAGCTCAGTCGCTAGTGCGCCAGCTACATACACCAGAGCTGGCAGGTTTGAACCCAGCCCTGGCCTGCCAAACAACGACAACTATAACCAAAATAAAAAATAACAAAGCTGGGCTTGGGTGGCACCTGTGGCTCAAGGAATAGGGGGCCAGCTCCATATACCAGAGGTGGCAGGTTCAAACTTAGCCCCAGCCAAAAACTGCAAAAAAAAAAAAAAAAAAAAAAAAAAAAGCCAGGCTTGTGGTGGGCACCTGTAGTTCTAGCTACTTGGGAGGCTGAGGCAAGAGAATCACTTAAGTCCAAGAGTTTGAGGTTGCTGTGAGCTGTGACACCAGGGTACTCTACCCAGGGTGACAGCTTGAGACTCTGTCTCAGAAAAACAAACAAACAAACAAACAAAGGACAGATCACTTGCCATGGCAGGAAGAAGACAGGGAGTCATATACAAGCCAGAGCAAGAAGCCTGAGGGAAAAACAGCTCTACTGACACCTTGGTCTTGAACTTCCAGTCTCCACAATGGTGAGTATTCTGTGGCTTAAGCCCCACAGTCAGTGTTTTCAATGACAGCCCTAAAAAACTAAAACCTCCACTGATGGTTCCCAGTTCCACCCAGAAAAAAAGCCAAAGTTCTTACTCAAACCTACCAAGCCATAAATGATGAATTTACCAGATTTGGTGTTCAGTGTTTGGGAAACATTGTTTCAGCAAATCGGAAGACTGAAGAATTGTCCTTTTTCCCATGGAAATGGGATTAACAGAGTTAGCATTGCAACAGGAAAAAAATCTAGCATTGGAAAGAAAACTAGCCCTCAATTAATATTAACCTTAATGATTTAATAAATTAAAATCTCATCTCAGAAAGATTAGCCAACTCTCTTTCCTTCTCTCTGTGATTGCTCCGCCCTTTTCTGGAGATCATGGAAACAATCCTCAAGCTCTTTGTAGACTAGGCAGGACCACATAAATCCTCTAAGTTATTCCAACCATGTATCAATGGAGGGGTGAGGGCTGAGATACAGCAGCACGTGCAATTACCTGGTGTTTTATGGCTCATTTCAACTGAAGGACCATAAATTTCTAGCCTGGTTGCACCCTTTCCATTGAGATGTCAAAAGTGCTGATGGGAAGTTGAGAAAGCTGATCGGCTTCCATCTGGGGCAGGCAGCTGATAGTCCATCCAGGAAATTAGCTTGTTCCTGTAATTGGCACTGTCGTTCCAATGAAGAGAAGGCAGCCAGATTTAAATGATCTGTGTTTGGGAGGAGGCAGGAAGGCCAGGATGCAGACACAGTGGATGCTGGTGATAGCTCCACTCCACATCCTGCCTATTCGCTGTCTCCATGTCATGGGCTGTTATAACATGGCACCACAGACTACAGTCTTTTTTTTTTTTGTAGAGACAGAGTCTCACTTTATGGCCCTGGGTAGAGTGCCGTGGCCTCACACAGCTCACAGCAACCTCCAACTCCTGGGCTTAAGCGATTCTCTTGCCTCAGCCTCCCAAGTAGCTGGGACTACAGGCGCCCGCCACAACGCCCAGCTATTTTTGGTTTGAACCCACCACCCTCCGTATATGGGGCCGGCGCCCTACCGACTGAGCTGCAGGCGCCGCCCCAGACTACGGTCTTAAACAACAGAAATGCATTTTCTCATGGCTCTGGAGGTTATAAATCCAAGTTAAAGGCATCAGCAGGTTTCTCCTGAGGCCTTGCTCCTTGATGTACACATTGTTATCTTCTTGCGTGGCAGTCCTGATGGCTCATGGCTGTAATCCTAGCACTCTGAGAGGCTAAAGCCAGAGAATCCTTTGAGCTCAGGAGTTTGAGACCAGCCTGAGCAAGAGAAAAATCCTGTCTCTACCAAAAATAGAAAAATTAGCCAGGCATTGTTGTGGGCACCTGCAGTCCCAGATACTCTGGAAGCTGAAGCACGAAGATCATTTGAACCCATAGGCCGGACACCATGGCTCATGCCTAACACTGGGAGGCTGAGGCTGGTGGATTCCTTGAGCTCAGGAGTTTGAGACCAGCCTCTAAAAATAGCCGGGCACTGTGGTGGGCACCTGTAATCCCAGCTAGTTGGGAGGCTGAGGCAAGAGGATTGCTTGAGCCCAAGAGTTTGAGGTTGCAGTGACTCCAGGGCAACTCCATGGAGGGTGACATGTCTTAAAAGAAAAAAAAAAAAAAATATATATATATATATATATATCCATGTAACAAAATTCAACTTGTGTACCCCCTAAATCTATTAAAAAGAAAACAAACAGAAAAAAAAGAAGAATTAATAACAAAGAAGAAGAAAAAAATGAATAGACAAGATCACTCAAACCCAGGAGTATGAGGTTGCCATGAGCTAGGCTGAGGCCATGGCACTCTAGCCTGGACAACAGAGTGAGACTCTGACTCAGAAACAAAAAAACAAGTTGTCATCCTCTTGCTGTGTCCTTATGTGGTCTTTCCTCTCTGTGTGTGGACCCCTGATTTTCTCTATGTGTCATAATTTCCTCTTCTTACGAGTATATCAGTAAGGTTGGATTAGAGATCACCCTAATGACCTCATTTTAACTTGATTACCTCTGGAAAGGCCCTATCTCCAGATATAGTCACATTCTGTGTTACTGGGAGTTAGGACTTCAACATGTGCATTTTCCCTTTTTTTTGGTTGTAGTTGTCATTGTTTGGCAGACCTGGGCTGGATTCAAACTCGGCAGCTCCGGTATATGTGGCTGGCTCCCTAGCTGCTGAGCTACAGGCAACAAGCCAACATGTGAATTTTCGGGACACATAATTCAGCCCATACAGCTGCCTGGTACATCCCTCCCCAGCTGCTGGGAATGCTGGCTGCTAGTGACTCACAAACTATGCCCTTCTGCGGAGAATTATTCTTTTTTTTTTTTTGTAGAGACAGAGTTTCAGTTTATGGCCCTGGGTAGAGTGCCTTGGCATCACACAGCTCACAGCAACCTCCAACTCCTGGGCTTAAGCAATTCTCTTGCCTCAGTCTCCCAAGCAGCTGGGACTACAGGCGCCCGCCACAACGCCCGGCTATTTTTTTGTTGCCGTTTGGCCGGGGCCGGGTTTGAACCCGCCACCCTCGGTATATGGGGCCCGCGCCTTAACGACTGAGCCACAGGTGCCGCCCCAGAGAATTATTCTTGACCCAGCAGGGTCACCTTGCTTAGGGGGTTACCACCCCACCCCCGCTCCAGTGGCCCATAATCAGTGTTGCCTGACACTGTCACGTAAAGGTTGGTCTCCTTGTCCCAAGGCAAGCCCAACACTGTGGTGCTATTCATGCCCACGAGCTCTCCACGGGATCGTGCTAAGGCTAGATTCTAGATGAAAACTACATTTTTGCTCAGCTTCTTCCTCTGCCTCATCTGGATCCCCTCATTTCCCTTCCCCTGGGGGCACTACCCCAATAAACCATGTGCCCTGGAACCCTGTCTCCAGGTGCTAGGGAGCCTGGTGCTAGGGAGCCTGATCTACACCAGTAGTATCTTAGAACTCTGTTAAGAGTATTTGAATTTCTGGCTTGGCACCCATAGCACAGTGGTTATGGAGCCGGCCACATGCACTGAGGCTGGCAGGTTCAAATCCAGCCTGGGCCTGCTAAACAACAATGACAACTGCAACCAAAAAATAGCTGGGTGTTGTGGCAGGCATCTGTAGTCACAGCTCCTTGGGAGGCTGACGCAAGAGAATCACTTAAGCCCAAGAGTTGGAGGTTGCTGTGAGCTGTGATGCCATGGCACTCTACCAAGGGCGACATAGTAAGACTCTGTCTCAAAAAAAAGAAAATATAAAAAAAAAAGTATTCGAATTTCATTCCTAGAATCTAGGAATGGGAGAGGAGAAGTTGCTGTCCCATGTTGGCAGGTTGGTTTCTCTCCATATGGACTCCTGTATACAGCGACTTGAATGACCTCCTAGCCCAGAAGCTGGCTTCCCCCAGAGCAGGCAATTTGGGAGCCCAAGGCAGAAGCTAGAGTATCTTTTATGAGCTACCTATGGGAGAAACACCAACATTACCTCTGCCATATTATGGGTCACACAGGCCAGCCTGTGTCAAGATGAAGGGGACAACCCAAGGGCATAGATACCATAGGGTGATGATCATGGGGACCATCTTGAAGGCACACATTAGACTGAGACATCTCTTTTATATAACCACACAATAACAGAAATAAAAGAACACAACTGGCCAAGCATGGTGGCTCATGCTTGTAATCCTAGCACTCTGGGAGGCCAAGTTGGGTGGATTACTTGAGCTCAGGAGTTCAGAGAACAGTCTAAGCAAAAGCAAAACCCCAACTGTACTGAAAACAGAAAAACTACTCAGGCATTGTGTTGGGCGCCTATAGTCCCAGCTACTTGGGAGCTCACAGGAGATTCACTTGAGCCCAAGAGTTTGAAGTTGCTGCATGCTATGATGATGCCACAGCACTCTACCCAGATCGACAGAGTAATCCTTTGTCTCAAAAAAAACAAAAATAAATTAACTACAAAAGATTATAATTTATGAGATGACTTTCAAAGGTTGTTCCCAAACCCCTGAATATTGGAAAATTTAAATTCACACTCAAAAGGAGGAGAGAGAATTTCAGATCCTTCATCAGGAGTGATATAGTTGAATCAATAACATTATCATTTATTAAAAAATATTTTAGGATGGCACCTGTGGCTCAAGGAGTAGGATGCTGGCCCCATATATGGAGGTGGTAGGTTCAAACCCAGCCCCAGCCAAAAACCGCAAAAAAGAAACAAAAAAAAACAGTTTGGGAGTTCTTTTTGGCTCAGTGCTTGTGGCTCAAGCAGCTAAGGTGCTAGCCACATACACCTGAGCTGGTGGGTTCGAATCCAGCCCGGGCCTGCCAAACAACAATAGCGGCTGCAACCAAAAAATAGCCAGGCACCTGAGCTGGTGGGTTCGAATCCAGCCCGGGCCTGCCAAACAACAATAGCGGCTGCAACCAAAAAATAGCCAGGCATTGTGGTGGGTGCCTGTAGTCCCAGCTACTTGGGAGGGTGAGGCAGGAAAATTGCCTGAGCCCAGGAGTTGGAGGATGCTGTGAGCTGTGGTGCCACAGCACTCTATCCAGGGTGACAGCTTGAGGTTCTGTCTTAAAAAAAAAATTTTTAATATGTTCATGGATTCCAAAGGTAGAAGTCCATATCCTCACACAATGTCCCCTGATAAAAGCCAAATCCCAAGATCCTTGTATGGTAATAAATTATCTGAATTTGAGATATGCTTATGTACGTGATAAAGGAATTATGTGGATTTGTACTAATGGCCTCTTCTATACTTTTTAAAGTTCCCCATGGGGGGGTCTATACTTATCCTTACCCTAATCAAAGTGTTTATCAATGATTTAGAATAAAAAAATAATGGAAGAAATGTTATTCAAACTGTGAATGTCTCAAAACTTGACACGATAGTTAGTACCTGAGATGCTAGCACTAGGTTTTAGGGCAATCCTTGTAGGGCAGAATGAAGGACTGAACAAGTTAAATCAAATTTTTTTTTTTTTGTAGAGACAGAGTCTCACTTTATGGCCCTCAGTAGAGTGCCCTGGCATCACACAGCTCACAGCAACCTCCAACTCCTGGGCTTAAGCGATTCTCTTGCCTCAGCCTCCTGAGTAGCTGGGACTACAGGTGCCCGCCACAACGCCCAGCTATTTTTTGGTTGCAGTTCAGCTGGGGCCGGGTTTGAACCCGCCACCCTCGGTATATGGGGCCGGCGCCTTACCGACTGAGCCACAGGCGCCACCCCAAGTTAAATCAAATTTAACAGGGATATATGAAAAGGCCTATTTTCAGATCTGCTTAATCAATTACTTAAGGCTCAATACCCCTGACCCTTCTATTAGGAAACATGCATGGCCCAATCATTTTTTGGGGATGCTTTTACTTCCTTCTATCTGATCCCTCGTTCTGACAGGTACACACTCCTCCAGGGCCTCCATCCCCTCTCTAGGGCCAGACTAAGAGTGCTGTCAGGATTATAGGAGTAGAGAGGCAGAAGAACTAAGCAAGAAAAATCCCTGGGGCACCAGCCACATACACCAGAGCTGGCCGGTTCAAATCCAGCCAAAAAATAGCTGGGTGAGGTGGCAGGTGTTTATAGTCCCAGCTACTTGGGAGGCTGAGGCAAGAGAATCACTTGGCCCCAGGAGTTTGAGGTTGTTACGAGCTGTGATGTCATGGCACTCTACCCAGGGCGATAACTTGAGACACTGTCTCAAAAAAAAAAAAAAAAAAAAAAAAAAAGAAAAGAAAAAGAAAAATCCCTTTGTGAATGAGTAGACCTAATTGGCATCCTTTGTCCCTCTCCTAATCACCACCCTTTTCCTCATCACAAGAAGCCACAGTACTTCTCACCTGAGAGTCCACTGATGGGGAAATGTGCAAGGCAGTCATTTTCTTTCTTTATTTTTTTAAAGCCCCAGTCACTGCAACTTCTGCTGGCATATAGTCTGTTTGTGAGGTTGGAACAGAAGGCTGGCTCCAAAGAGTGCCTCTCAATTGTGGCCCCGCCTCTGGGACTTTAGTTCATGGGATCTGAGGAAAAAACAGTCCTCTTCTGCAGAGACCCATCAGTTTGGATTTTCCCTTAAGCTTTAGAAAAATCTGACTTCCACTCTTAGGCATCCAATGACCTACCATGGTCACTCATGGTCATTTATCTCTTCTTAGAGAGAATAGGTTAAAAATTGGTTATGTGAGCATAGTTAGCAAAGGGAAAATAAACTTGGAGCTCTAGCCATCATGAAACTATGTGCTTGGAAAAATAAGCATTATTTTAGTACGTATATGTTAGGTAATGCTGCAATAACAAACAACTCCAAAATCTAAGTGGCTCAAAACAACACACATTTATTTATTTATTTATTTTTGTAGAGACAGAGTCTCACTTTATGGCCCTCGGTAGAGTGCCGTGGCCTCACGCAGCTCACAGCAACCTCCAACTCCTGGGCTTAAGCGATTCTCTTGCCTCAGCCTCCCGAGTAGCTGGGACTACAGGCTCCTGCCACAACGCCCGGCTATTTTTTGGTTGCAGTTTGGCCGGGGGCGGGTTTGAACCTGCCACCCTCGGTATATGGGGATGGCACCCCACCGACTGAGCCACAGGCGCTGCCCAACACACATTTATTTTTAACTCATGTTACATGTATATTGCAATTCAGACACCAAGCTAACAGGGGCTTCACCAACTGGAGCACCCTGGTTGGCACTACAATGGAAAAAAGAGGATGGATAATTTGCACTATCAACTGCTTTTCTCCCCAGAAGTGATGCATGTCACCTCTGTTCCCATTTAATTAACCAGAGAAAGTCACGTGGTCATGCTTACCTTCAAGGAGACAAATGGGCTGGAGTCCTCCCCCATCCTCAAATAAGAAAAGACTCAGATATTGGTGAATAATGTTAGTCACCAGTTCTATGTACAAATGGAATGATGCTATTTTTTATTTATAGAGCTGGGGGAGTGATAGGAGATACTTTTTTTATTAACTATTTTAATAGAAAAAGCTGCTAAAAAATATTCTGACTGAACTAAAATAAAATGAAAAGTAAACCTTTTCCTTTATGGTAGTGACAACCTCCCCAGAAGAACATGCCAAGTCTTGTGAAGGATCTTCTTCATCACTCTCCAGAAGAGAAGAAAAAACAAGAAACCTAAGAAATGCCTGGTGCACAGCCCCGATCCCTACTCCATAGATGTGACATGCCCAAGATACTCTGCGGTCACCTTGGTATTTATTTATTTATTTATTTTCCTTGCAGTTTTTGGCCCGGGCTGGGTTTGAACCCACCACCTCCAGTATATGGAGCTGGCACCCTACTCCTTAAGCCACAGGTGCCGCCCTATTTATTTATTTTTTTGGTTTGGGTTTTTTTTTTTGTAGTTTTTGGCCGGGGCTGGGTTTGAACCCCACCACCTCCGGCATATGGGGCCGGCACCCTAATCCTTGAGCCACAGCCGTCGCCCTATTTATTTATTTTTTTATCAGTTAGCATACAGGCTTGGAGAAAGATCTTTATTTTATTTTATTTTATTTTTTGAGACAGAGTCTCACTATGTTGCCCTCGGTAGAGTGCTGTGGTATCACAGATCACAGCAACCTCGAACTCTTGGGCCTAAGCAATTCTCTTGTCTCAGCCTCCCAAGTAGCTGGAACTACAGGTGCCCCCCATAATGCCCAGCTATTTTTTTGGATGAGTTGTCATTGTTGTTTGACAGGTCCAGACTGGGTTCAAATCCGCCAGCTCCGATGTATGTGGCTGGTGCCCTAGCCGCTGAGCTACAGGTGGCTTTTTTTTTATTCATCAAGAAGAATCAGATAGAAGCAATCAGGGTGTTACAAATCCTGATTATTCAGAAAATATTTTTATTTCAAATTAATATGGAGCTACATATGATTAGGTTACATAGTTTGCTTTTGTAAGGTTAAAGACCAGTTTATAGTTGTGTCTTTCACTCAAGAAGTGTGCTATATACCCACACAATGTATCCGTTGAGTGGGAATTTACCTAACCCTTTCCTTCCTCCCCCTTACTTGAATTTAATTGAGATTTTTCCTCACATGAGCATGTAGTTATTAATCTACTATTTCTAATTAAGTGCTGAGTACGCATGGTGCTTGTTTTTCCATTACTGTGATACTTCACTTAGGAAAATATTTTCCAAATCCATTCAGTTTGTTATAAAAGATAAAAATCTCCATCTTTTTTTTTTTTTGGAGTTTTTGGCTGGGGCTGGGTTTGAACCTGCCACCTCTGGCATATGGGGCCAGCGCTCTACTCCTTTGAGCCACAGGCACCGCCCATCTCTATCTTTTTTTTTTTTTTTTTTTTTGAGACAGAGCCTCAAGCTGTTGCTCTGAGTAGAGTGTTGGGGCATCACAGCTCACAGCAACCTCAAACTCCTGGGCTCAAGAGATTCTCCTGCCTCCACCTCCCAAGTAGCTGGGACTACAGGCGCCTGCCGTAATGCCTGGCTATGTTTTGGTTGTAGCCTCATTGTTGTTTGGTGGGACCAGGCTGTATTAGAACCCGCCAGCTCATGTGTATGGGGCTGGCACCTTAGCAGCTTGAGCCACAGGTGCCGAGCCTTTTTTTTTTTTTTAAAGAAACAGTCTCACTTTTGTTGCCCTCGGTAGAGTGCTGTGGCGTCACAGCTCATAGCAACCACCAGCTTTTGGGCTTAGGCGATTCTCTTGCCTCAGCCTCCCCAGTAGCTGGGACTACAAGTGCTCACCACAATGCCCGGCTATTTTTTTGTTGCAGTTTGGCTGGGGCCGGGTTTAAACCTGACACCCTTGGTATATGGGGCCAGCACCCTACTCACTGAGCCACAGGCACCGCCCCATCTCTGTATTTTTTAATGGTTGAATAATATTGTATACTATGTTTTCCATGATATACATACACCACAGTCTATTCATCAGTTCATGTGTTGAAGGGAAGCTGGATTGTTTTCACATCTTTACAATTCTGAGTTGCACTGCTATGAACATTCAAGTGCAAATGTCCTTATTGTAAAATGACCTTTTTTTTTTTTGAGATAAGAGTCTCACACTCTGTTGCCCAGGCTAGAGTGCCTTGGCCTCAGCCTAGCTCACAGCAACCTCAAACTCCTGGATTCAAGTGATCCTCCTGCCTCAGCCTGCTGAGTAGCTAGGACTATAGGCATCCACCAAAACACCTGGCTAATTTTTTCTATTTTTAGTAGATTTGGGGGTCTCGCTATTGCTCAGGCTGATCTGGAACTCCCAAGTTCAAGGGATCCTCCTGCCTTGGCCTCCCAGAGTACTAGGATGACAGGCGTGAGCCACCATACCTGGACATGACTTTTTTCTTTTGGGTAGATACCAAGTAATGGGGTTGTGGGATCAAATGGGAAGTCTACTTTCCGTTCTTTGAGGAGTCTCCAGACTTCTTTCCACAGAGGCTATACCAGTTCCCAGCCCCACTGTGCAGAGATGTTAATCATATATCACCTGAACTCCAATCATCTGTTCTAATCTCCCCTCCAAGAGGAGGGCCAGCTAAGGATTATTCTGCCTGTCAGTCACCCTGGTCTCTAGCTATGCACAAGGATAGTTTGTGTGTTGGAAGCTTCACTGTCCTCTGCCAGCCTTCAGGAGGAAATGCAGGGCTTATAAAAGGGTGCTCCTCAGAGAGAGCAGCACAAAAGCACTCTGAATCAAGAGGAGTGGGAAATCATTCCAATACACACATTTTGGATGAAAAGAAAAAAAATAAACCTTCTATCAACCAGATACCCAACCCCGGTTTTCCTCTACTGAAGTAACCATGATTACCAATTTCCTGTGTTCCTTCCAGAAAAATTCTCAACAATAAGCACATGTTTATATACACCTGAATCTACTGTATATAGTCTATATTATATAAAGTACATAGAAAAATGCAAAATACTTGCATGTAGCATTTAAAAAATAACTCACTAACACCCATGTGAAGCATTGAAATGAAGCTCCTTCCCCAACACCCGCCATGTGCCCCTCTGACTTTTGTAGTAGTCATTTCTTGCCTTTAAAAAAGAATAGTTTTGGGTGGTGCCTGTGGCTTAGTGGGTAGGGCGCCAGCCCTATATAACAAGGGTGGTGGGTTTGAGCCTCCCAAGTAACTGGGACTACAGGTGCCCACAACAATGCCTGGCATTTTTTTTTTTTTTAGAGATTAATTCTCGCTCTGGCTCAGGCTGGTCTCCAACTCCTGAGCTCAGGCAAACCACCCACCTTGGCCTCCCAGAGTGCTAGGATTATAGGCTTGATTGTTTCTTTCAATCAATATTTCATTTCTGAGATTCACCTGCATACAGCTAGAGTTTTGTCCTTTCCATTATCTCATAGTGTTTCATTATGAATATATCATAATATATCCATTTTCCTTACAACAATATTTGAGTTTTCTTTTGGGGGCTATTACAGGCAATGCTGCTTGATGCATGGGTCTTGATGCACATGTGTATAAGTTTCCAGAAGAATTATTAGTGGGTTATAGAGTATAAATATCTTCAATATTAAGAACAATGCCAGACAGTTTTCCAAAGTCATTATACCAGTGTACATTTCCACCAGTAGTGTAAAAATGCTCCCATTCATTATAACTTTATCAGCTCTTGGCATTGTCACAGTATATGACTATTGATTATTTTACACAAATGAGAGAGTAGTATACAGCTTATTCGCCAAACTTGCCTTTATAAAACATAATATTTTTTGGAATTTATGTCACCTGGAATATATGGACATTCTTTTTTATGCTTGCATAACATTCTGTGGTGTAAAGATCTATTTTTTCCTCTACTGTTTTGAATGATACATCATTTCCAACATAGATTTATAGGGGAAAGATGGTACACATTCACAACTCACTTCTCTGCCTGTGGCAGACATCACTAATTGATCATGGCATTCTTTCCCAATGAGCACAGATGTAGTCTCAGATTTCTTCTCAACACAGTACTCTAATACCTTACTACTCAAAATAATAGTCCCAGGGTTGGCAGCATCCACATTACTTGGGAGCCTGTGAGAAATCGAGAATTTCAGACCCTACCCCAAACTCACTGAATCAGATCCTGCATTCCCAGGTGATTCACTTCCACAGGAAGTCTGGCGTATGCCTGCCAAGGCAGCAGCTACAATCAAAGTCATTCTATGGGGTGAAATGTACATCCTCTGTATTTCAGAGGCACACTGCGTCTGTCCTTGGTCCTGTCTTTTTCTAAGAGTTTATCTGTGTACTGAATGAGGAATGAGGACAAAGGTGGCAGGCTAATCTGATTTGCCCACGCTAAGAATCTCAGAGGGGTAGCTGCAACACTGGATTGCAGAATCAGGATGGGAATACACTGAGAGGATGGAGGGAAGGACTAAATAAAGTTTGATCAAGACAAACAAAAGGCTTCATAGGCAGCGCCTGTAGCTCAGTAGGTAGGGCACCAGCCAGATACACCCACGCTGGTGGGTTCGAACCCAGCCCCAGGCCAGCTACACAAAAAATGACAACCACATCAAAAAATAGCCAGGCGTTGTGGTGGGCGCCTGTAGTCCCAGCTACTTGGGAGGCTGAGGCAAGATAATCACTTAAGTCCAAGAGTTGGAGGTTGCTATGATCTGTGACACCACGGCACTCTACTGAGGGCGACATAGTGAGACTCTGTCTCAACAACAGCAACAAAAGGCTTCGTAGGGGATATACTTGAAAATAGGGTCTTGGGTAGCATGACACACAGTATTTCAGATTTGTTTTGGAAACCCTACTGTGCTTTTTCCTTCTAGACTTGGGAAGTCAATTTATGCACTAGAAAATACAGACGCTCTGAGATACTCATGGTAAAGAAATCAGTTTCTCGGGCGGCGCCTGTGGCTCAGTCAGTAAGGCGCCGGCCCCATATACTGAGGGTGGCAGGTTCAAACCCGGCCCCAGCTGAATTGCAACCAAAAAAATAGCCGGGCATTGTGGCGGGTGCCTGTAGTCCCAGCTGCTTGGGAGGCTGAGGCAAGAGAATCACTTAAGCACAGGAGTTGGAGGTTGCTGTGAGCTGTGTGATGCCACTGCACTCTACCCAGGGCCATAAGTGAGACTCTGTCTCTACAAAAAAAAAAAAAAAAAAGAAATCAGTTTCTCTTTGTTTAATTCAGCCATCCCCTAACAGAAATGTGTATTACCTGTAAGTATCCCATGGAAAACAAAGTGGGAAAGCCTGGCTTGGGATTTTAGCTTATGGTCTGGGCTATGAAAAAGACATTATTATTATTGATTTATTTGTTTTTGTTTTTGTTTCTGAGACAAGAGTCTCACTCTGTTGCCCTGGGTAGAATTCCGTGGTGTCATAGTTCACAGCAACCTCAACTCCTGGGCTTGAGCAATCCTCTTGCCTCAGTCACCCAAGTAGCTGGAACTTTAGTTGGCTATTTTTTTTTTCCTATTTTTAGTAGACACAGGGTTTCACTCTTGCTCAGGCTGGTTTCAAACTCCTGAGCTCAAGCAATCTATCTACCTCAGTCTCCCAGAGTGCTAGGATTACAGGTGTGAGCCACCATGACTGGCCAGACAATAGTAGCTTTAAAGCACTTTGAAAGTAGTACAATCTCCAAGGCCAGAGAGAAGAGGGACATTGCTCCCTGCATTCCAATGAGCACCACATTGACTTTACAGGTTACTAGGCTGGGCCACTGAGACAAACATCTTCAGAGACAGGTCCTAGGACAATGAGGGCACACCAGCTATCCCACTGTGAGTGTCTAACAGAGAGCTGTTCTTTCTTTCCCACCTCAACACATGATGGAAGTGGTGGAGGAGGAGGGAGGGTGGGGTATCCCGGGAGGGTGGGGTATCCCAATACTTAAAAAGCCTCCAGAGGACCAAAAAGTCTCCACTGGAAGATTACATACTTCCTCTGACTCCTTCCCCAGGAACCACAAAGTAACTTCTATATTTCACAGACATCCTGTGAAAGAGGAATTAAAATTTCTTCAAGGAGGATCAGAAAACAGACCTGAGATGGGTGGATAAAAGTCACAGAAAAGTAAAGTCACACAGGCTGTCTGTGTTGACATATGTGTGTACACATACACGTGTATTCTCTGCCCACAGTGCAATAGAATTAAAAGTTTGTAACAAAAACTTAGCCAAAAACTTAACCTGGATTTTTCTTTCTTTCTTTTCATTTTTTGAGACAGAGTCTCACTATGTCACCCTTGGTAGAGTGCCGTGGCATCACAGCTCACAACAACCTCAAACTCTTGGGCTTAAGTGATTCTTTTGCCTCAGTCTCCCAAGTAGCTGGGACTACAGACACCTGCCGCAATGCCCAGCTATTTTTTTTTTTTTTTCAGTTTTTGACTGGGGCTGGGTTTGAACTCGCCACCTCCAGCTTATGGGGCCGGTGCCCTATTCCTTTGAGCCACAGGCACTGCCCTTATTTTTTGATGCAGTTGTCATTGTTGTTTAGCTGGCCCAGGCTGGGTTCAAACCTGCCAGCCTTGGTGTATGTGGCTGGCAATGTAAGCACTGTGCTACAGGCGCGCCGATCCTAACTTGGAAATTTTTATTTTATTTATTTATTTATTTATTTAATTTTGGAGACAGAATCTCAAGCTGCCAGCCTGGATAGAATGCCATGGAATCATAGCTCACAGCAACCTCAAATTCTTGAGCTCAAGTGATCCTCTTGCCTCAGTTTTTCTTTACTTTTTTTTTTAGTAGAGATGGCTTGCTCAGGCTGGTCTCAAACTCGTGAGCTCAATAACTTGGAATTTTTTATAGAAGCTTTCTAAATGATTCTTGACTTTAAGGGAAACAAAACTACAAACTACAAACTATTTAGAAATAAACCAGAATCACAGAGCTACATATCAAAATCTGTGTTCAAAGCAGGTCACAGGAAAGTGAATATCTCCAGGGGTATACACAGCAAGATTGACATTAGGAGAATTAAGACACTAGCAAGTGAGTAGCAAAATAGATACAGAAGAAATGTAAGCATACATTACTAAAGATACAAGTAAAAATAAATGAAATCAAAACAAAACCCAATAATAAATGTTATCAGTCAAACCAAATGCTAATTCATTGAAGAAAAAGACAATGAAGTAGATATTTTTGGAAAAGATAATCAAAGGAAAAAAAGGCTTAAAAACAAAAATAACATGTGTAATAAGAAAGACAAAAACCAGATATTTGAAGGGTGGTGCCTGTGGCTGGAGGAGTAGGGCACCGGTCCCATATGCCAGAGGTGGAGGGTTCAAACCCAGCCCCGGCCAAAAAAAAAAAAAAACAAAACAGATATTTGAAAAGATTTTTTAAAATAGTAGGCACAATTTTATAGCAATAGGTTTGAAAATTTAGACAAAAAGTTATTTTTCATGAATATCCAATAAATACATGGAATATATAATAAATGTCCAATAAATACATGAAAAGATGAAAAATATTATAGGAAAGCAGGTTTAGTCTCATTATAGGGACTTATTTCCTAACATATTGGAATGATCCACAGATGGCAGGAACTCTGTCACTAGAGAAGAATAGGACAGGCCCAGTTGCTGGCTGAGAGGGGGACCAGTCATTAGGAGGAGGGTGGCTGGTGCTTTTGGGGGATCCAAATAGAGATTTTCTGTTTCTGTGATTTTCATGATCCATCTCCCTTAGCTGTTTGTTGATTCTACCAATGGCCCTTGCTATGGGCAACAAAGTTGCCATAATGATCTCTTGATGCTAACAAGCAGGAGAGAAGTGGCTCTGAGTGTCTCCCATTTTCCTGGCCCCAAGGAGGCCAGAGGGCAGAACATGCCTCATTCCTCACCATCACCAGCTTCCCAGGCCTCTTGGACACATATGGGGTTGTTTCTGACATGATTAGGTTAAGGTCAGGGCCTAATGAGTAGGCTCTGTGGCAGGGTTCCAGTCCTGGAGAAGCATGAAAGACAGGAAGTAACCAGTCCACAGAATGGACCAGGGGCCGACCGGACCTGATTCACTTGTTGTGTGGGGGCAGGACTCATTCTCCTGCCAAGTCAAATACCAGATTAGACGTGAACTGGAGTTGGGCAATGCCATCTTGGGGGTGTGTTGCACTGGAGACCCCCTTTACCTGTGACAAACAGGAAAGCAGGAGCCAATCTGAGAAAGAGGAAAGAGGGGCTGCCACATGTGCTAGAAGCCCACCCAGTTCCCAGCTCTGGCATTCTGCTCAGCCTCGCCCCTCCCCTCTTCTGCCCACACACCCACCTTGGCCCAGACTAAAACCTCATGGCCTCGCTCTGTCATGGTCAGCTTAGTAAAGGCCAGTGAACCAAGCAGATGATGTATCATTGCCACACTGGCAGGACTCCTTTCAGACCAGGCTGGGGCTAGCCAGCCAAGTGTCCGCTTTGCTGGTCAGTCAGCATGAGTCAGTGTTCTTTGGAGGACGCTGCCTTCCTCCTGATGAAGGATGTGAAATGCTGCTTTGTCCTCCTAGAGTTCTGGAGCATTCCAGAAAAGGAAAGACTGGGTAGGAGAGAAAAGAGAACATTTTTTTAAAAACAAAAATGTCAAAACCCCCAAATACAACCAAGGTGCCTCCTTTTGGTGTTACACTTGTGATTCATGAAGATATACCTTGAATGTCTCTGGGCTCAGATAGAATGTCACCAACTGAGCCAGACCTCATCTTGCCTTGCAGACAGGAGTGCGTTCATCTCCCCACTGACCCATTTGTTTCCAATCTCCTGCCCCCACCTCTAGGGTCTCAAGCTGCTAAGCCCCACACACTGAGCCCGTCTGAAGTTTCTCAGTGCTCCCACTGACTTCAAAATGAAGGTACTATTCCATCCTGTCTTAGCTTAGGTTTCTGCAAAAGTAGATTCTGGGTATGGGTAGTTTGTTTGATTTCAAGAAGTGGAGAAGTGAGACAAAGCAGGAAAGAAAGCTGAGGAAGTGCTCACTGAAGTGCAGTTTGTTTCTGTAGGCACCAGGCTCATCCTGCTGGGATCCCCCTGAGGAGACGTGTAGGAGATGCTTCAGAATTATTTCATGAGAGATGGAGAAACTGAGGAAGTTAACCACTGATTCCTGCACTCATTGGTTGAGGGCCGTCCGTGGGGTGCTAGAGCCCCAGTATGTCTAGATTACTGTACACAGGCTGAGCCAGCTTCCTGGGAGCTTGAGATCTGCTTGGTCTTGTCCTGTTGCTTATGACCTGTCACTCAGTGAGTGATTAAGGGAAACCTTTTCTTTTCTTTTTTTTTTTTTTTTGGAGACAGAGCCTCAAGCTGTCACCCTGGGTAGAGTGCCGTGGCATTACAGCTCATAGCAACCTCCAACTCCTGGGCTTAGGCGATTCTCCTGCCTCTGCCTCCCAAGTAGCTGGGACTACAGGCGCCCACCACAATGCCTGGCTATTTTTTGGTTGCAGCCGTCATTGTTGTTTGGCAGGCCCGGGCTGGATTTGAACCTGCCCGCTCAGGTGTATGTGGCTGGTGCCTTAGCCGCTTGAGCCACAGGTGCTGAGCCAAGGGAAACGCTTTCTAACAAGGGCAGCTGCCACCATTTCCTTCTCTCCCTGTACGTGAATGCTGTGACTCACTTTGAGAGGCAGAGCCTCATTCCCCTTTCTCTAAATCAAGGCTGGCCTTTTGACTGGAGAGTGGAAGGGACGTCTTAGGGCTTCAGGACTCAGTCTTGAGAAGCCTTGCAGTTCTCATCTGGTTACCGTGGAACATTTACTCTTGACATACTCCTCAGACCCCAGCCTCCAGGCTCCATGTATGCCCAAACCACCTGGAAAGCCATGTGTAGGTTCTTCAGGGACTGACCCAGCTGAGTTCTCTGCGATTAGCCTCACTTACCAGCCATGTAAAGGAGTTGTCTTGAATTTGGATCCAATTGAGTCTTCAGATAACCATACTCCTAACCAACATCTGACCACATCCATATGACAGATCCCAAGTGAGAACTGCTAAACTGAGCTCAGTCAAATTCATAGACTCATAAGACACAAAAAACAATTGCTTAGCAAAAAAGAGTTGAACCCTGAAGCTGTCTCGGTCATCCAGGAATCCCAATGGTGAGAAAGCACTGCCCTGCTTATTTACCTACTCTGCCACACTCCTGCTCCAGGTGAGCTAAGGGCAAGTGACAGGTGGCATCCTTCTGCCACAGTGGTTCCACTCATCCAGATGTAAGCAGAAAGAAGTATTTAATTATTGAGAAGGTAAAGACCCAACAAATATTTGCGTTAGGGGACTTTTGTTCACCCTGTGCAAACAATGTGGAGAAGTGCATTCATCTCCCCACTGACCCCTTTGTTTCCAATCTTTGTTGGTTGGTTCTTTTTGTTGTTACTGTTCTGGAGCAAAAGTGAGAGAAAAAAAGAAATAGTTTTCTTGGAAGGTGTATGGATTTTTTTTTCTTTAAGAGACAAGATGTCACTTTATCTCCCTTGGTAGAGTGCCGTGGCCTCACACAGCTCACAGCAACCTCCAACTCCTGGGCTTAGGCAATTCTCTTGCCTCAGCCTCCTGAGTAGCCGGGAATTTTTTTGTTGTTGTTGCAGTTCGACCGGAACCAGGTTTGAAATCACCACCCTCAGTATATGGGGCCGGCGCCCTACCCACTGAGCCACAGGCACCGCCCAGTGTATGGATTTTTTTTTTTTTATTTGTGTTGCTTTATTTTTCAGGAGCTGACAATGCCCTTTTTCCAGTGAATGGCAATTGTGTGGTTATCAGGAGATACTCAAAAGTTGGCTGATCATATCCCTAGATTCCCAGAAATGATGGCAACTTGGGAGTGAAGATATATTTGACTCCTTGGCTCAGGAAATATGCACCACTGGGCTATACATGGCCTCATGCATGCCAAGTGCAATCAAGAACTTAAAAAGACACAGACAGATGCAGAAAAGGTTGTGGGGATGTGAAAATGGGGAGCTGGAGAAGGTGGGGCATGAACATAATATAAGAACATAAAATTTATACTTATAGTGATATATACACGTAACAAGATGAATATATGCATCAATATATGGATTTAGAGACATAAATATTAAAAAAAAGAGGTTTTCTGACATATACACAAGAGGTCATTTACTCATATGTGGTAAATGCAGGTATTTGTGTGTTGGATAGATTTTTTCTTAGTGAGACAAGGCTGAGAGATAGAATGTTGAAAGGGATGGTAATTTCTTTTTTTCTTTTTTTTTGTAGAGACAGAGTCTCACTTTACGGCCCTAGGTAGAGTGCCGTGGCATCACACAGCTCACAGCAACCTCCAACTCCTGGGCTTAAGCGATTCTCTTGCCTCAGCTTCCCGAGTAGCTGGGACTACAGGCGCCCGCCACAACGCCCAGCTATTTTTTGGTTGGAGTTCAGCCGGGGCCGGGTTTGAACCCGCCACCCTCGGTATATGGGGCTGGTGCCTTACGGACTGAGCCACAGGCACCGCCCTGAAAGGGATGGTAATTTTAAAATTATTTCTTTGTTTTTTCTTTTTTAATTTTATTTATTTATTTATGACAGAGTCTTACTCTGTTGCCCAGGCTAGTGTGCCATGGTTTCAGCCTAGCTCATAGCAACCTCAAATTCCTGGGCTCAAGCAATCCTGCCTCAGCCTCCCAAGTAGCTGGGACTACGGGTGTCCACCACAACGCCAGGCTAACTTTTCTATTTTTAATAGAGAATGGGTTTTTCTCTTGCTCAGGCTTGTCTGCAACTCTTGAGCTCAAGGGATCCTCCCACTTTGGCCTCCCAGAGTGCTAGGATTACAGGTATGAGCCACCAAGTTTGGCCAAAAGTTTCTTACTGTTATTTTTTTAATAAAAATGATGGTTATAGAAACTGCCAAGTAACATGGAAATATTCTTAATGTCAAGTTTGAAAACTGGGATGCAGAACAGTGTGTGTACTATGAGCGTGATCGTATACAAAAATATGTTCAAATGATAAAACCTGGAACAAAGTATGTGAACTATGCAAAGATTGTGTTAGGGGAGTAGGCTGGGTGATTACTTTTTCTTATAATTTTCTTGCTGTTTTTGCCTTATTTTTCAATAAGCACAATTAAAAGGTGGAAGGTGGGTAGAAAAGAGAAAAGTAGTGAAGCAGCAAAAATTTTAAAATGTAGCTTGCCAGATTGGAGGCCGTGGCTCACCCTGACGCTGCTATACAATTAGTAGTCTTGAGACCCAGGAGGCCCTAAGTTTGGCCTCTACATTCACCACAGCAACTTACAGTATTGTGATGGGTAGATGCTGACACCGAGGTTTTCTGACTCTTTCTACAGGAAATCAGCCAGAAATTCAACACTAGAAAGGACTGACTCATTTATGTTCTTGCTTCCTCATTTAAGGAGGCCTGACAGCTCCGAATTAGGCTGCATGAGACCAAAAGACCTTGGCCCTTTATAGGTCTTTGTTGGAACCATCTATATGCCCAGAATAGCCCCAGGACCACCCAGCTTCATGTAGCTCTGTGATATTCTCAAAGGTAGGAGTCAGGGTGAGGGAGTCAGTAATCTAGACGTAACCCCTCCCCCCACCCCATAGAAGTATGAATAGGCGGCGCCTGTGGCTCAAGGAGTAGGGTGCTGGTCCCATATGCTGGAGGTGGCAGATTCAAACCTAGCCCTGGCCAAAAAAAAAAAAAAAAAAAAAAAGAAGTATGAATAGAAGCTAAGGCTGAGAAACAGTGAGAGAAAAATTCCTGAGATGTACCAGGCTATAGGGACCCTAGAGGTGGAGCCATCTTGATTATGGAGATAGAAGTTTATTGCCTGAGAATGTTCTTAAAGGGGCTCACTGCTGAGTTGCACCATCACCTGTCTTCAAGGTCTGCTAGAAGGCTTCTATGCAATTTGGTATTGGTCGGCTACTACAGTCACTTTCACTATTTCTGTACATCCTTTTCCACATCCCTAATTTTTCCTACCTACCACCAGGCTGCAATCTTGCTATAATCCAAATTTAACTTACATCACTTCCCTGCTCAAAAACCTTCAAGGCCTTGACAGTGCCTGTTGAATAGTTGAATTTGTTTTCTTAGGCCATCAGAATGCGACACTAGTCAACTTTCCAGCCTGTTGATGTCAGTCAAATCAGTCTAGTCAGCACCTCTGTAGAGGTGACCACTGGCACTTCCCTGCCTCTGTGACTATGTACACAGGCCCCACTACTTCTCCAAAGCTAACCCAGCTTGGGACCAACAACAACATTCTTCGTAGAAATGAATTGAAAATAACCAAATGTGGACTATATTCCTTTGCAAATGTAACAGATATAAGGGGAAAATTTTCCAACTGGTTTTCTGAAAACACTTCCCTGGGAGGTGTCGGCAGGTGTAGATGCCTCCTCATGTATACAGAAGCCATCTGTATCCTCCCTAAAAGAGTGGAGTGTACTTGAGCACATCTCCAGTCTGAAAAGCCCTATATTTAAAATAACCCCCTCCAAGGGCTAGCATTTAATTCAGCATTTCCCAAATGTGTTCGATTATGCAACCTCAATTTCCTGCCACACCTATTAGTGTCCCTTGAAAGAACATTTTATAGGTCATGAATGGGAAATGTTACTTTAAATAGTTCTTTTTTGCACTCTGGTCTACCCACAAATTTTTCAAAATTGTGGTTGTCTTTTTTTTTATGTACACTAATAGTATTGTACTTGGAGGAAGTCTTAGAAGATCAGTATTTCTTTTCTTTTTCTTTCTTTTTGAGACAAAGTCTCACTCTACCCTGGGTAGAGTGCTATGGTATCACAGCTCACAGCAACCTCAAACTCTTGGGCTCAAGGGATCCTCTTGCCTCAGTCTCCCAAGTAGCTGGGACTACAGGTACCTGCTACAATGCCTGGCTAGTTTTTCTATTTTTTTTTTTTTTTTTTGGCCGGGGCTGGGTTTGAACCCGCCACCTCCGGCATATGGGATCGGCGCCCTACTCCTTGAGCCACAGGCGCCGCCCTAGTTTTTCTATTTTTATTTTATTTATTTTGTTGAGACAGATTTCACTTTGTCATCCTTGGTACAGTGTCATGGTATCGTAGCTCACAGCAACTTCAAACTCTTGGGCTCAAGTGATTCTCTTGCCTCAGCCTCCCTAGTGGCTGGGTCTACAGGCACCTGCTACAACACCTAGCTGTTTTTTTGTTTAGCAGGCCGGGACCGGGTTCGAACCCACCAACCTCAAAGCACATGGCCAGCGCCCTAACCACTGAGCTATGGGCGCCCAGCCTAGCCATGAAACTTAAGAATATGAGCTTGAAGGTTCCTGAGAATCTAGTTCCAACCTCCTTATGGAGACTGCTGGCTTAAGAAACAGAGGCCAAACAGCAGAGTAATTTCAGCTGGATTCCCCCTATACTGACCCTGAAGTGCGGATTCAAGTGCAAGAGATTACTAAGGAAGGACTTCTGGAGGAAGCAGCATGAGAATGGGGGAAGCAGGCCAGAGAAAAGAAGGACATGGTGCTAGGGTGGCAATTCAGGTGTAGTTCCTGCCTCAGTCAGATACCTTGGGTGCTCTGGAGTTGCTGATTACTCCTCAAGGTTATCCTGCCTCCAGGCAGGAGAGTTGGGCTTTCCTCCTCCCACATTGTCTCACCCTGGAGAACTATAGCATCCCAGTGCTTACTAAACAGCTCCAGAAAGTCAAGGCATTGCTCTCTTGAAAGTTACTGGTATGCACCTGGAAGGCCCCGAGGGTGGAGCCCATAAAACCAGTAGGGGATTTGGAGGCTGAGAGCCCTGGATGGAGCCAGCCATACTCCTTGCCTCCGGGGCCTGGCTTTGTGGCTCACATTTCGGGAGCTTTGCTGTGTATCTTGGCCCAGTGTGGCAGGCTGGGGCTCCAAGGTGTGGTCAGAGCTGCAGGAGGGCAGGGGCTGGCACCAGGGAGCTGGGGAGGTTGCCCTGGGGTAGGACAGAGAGCAAGGACACAGAGCTCAGGCAAGCAGGTACCAGCTCAGAGGCCAGAGACAGGAGAGCCCAAGGCCAGTCTGAGGCTTGGGGTTGGGGAGACTGGAAAAGGGCTTTCTTTGTCTTTCCCTCACTCTTAAATTATCCCCCTTGAAAGGGATCAGAATATGCCATCCTGGATGGGCACAGTGGCTCACGCCGGTAATCCTAGCACTCTGGGAGACCAAGGTGGGCAAATTGCTTGAGCTCAGGAGTTCAAGAGCAGCCTGAGCAAGAGAGAGACCTTGTCTCTACTAAAAGAGAAAAATTAGACAGGCATTGTTTTGGGCCCTTGTATTTCCAGCTATTTGGGAAGTGGAGGTATGAGGATTGCTTGAGCCCAAGAGTTTGAGGTTGCTGTGAACTGTGATGACACCATGGCACTCAACCCCTGGGGTGACAAAGTGAGACTGTCTCAAAAAAATAAAAAAATAAAAAAGAATATGCTATTCCAAAATATGTCCCATTGGCACAAGGATTATTTTGATCTGAAGGCAATTAAGAAATAGGAGGAACTCTGCCCTTCACATTTCTGCCTAAAAACAGAACATTTTCATTTGCAAAGATATCTCCTTGCCCTCCGAGGAAGAAAAGAGTGACTCTTCATCAGTGTTATCACTGGAGATGACAGCAAGATGAGTCTGCATAAACAAAACTTACTCAATAACTGCTAGCTACCACTGGTTTATCCTTTATATGTACTTTCCCACAATTTATAGCCCCTAGAAGCCCAAGCCCTTTTCCTTTTTCTGGTGACTTCTCCACGTTATATTACCCTTTGTTAAAGTGAGATATAAGTCCCCAGTCCTAACCAGTTTTCAGATTTCCACTTATTGCCTATGAAGTCCCTATGTACATACAAAATAATATTTTGTTCTCTTAATTTACCTTTTAACAGTCTGATTTGCAGGCCCCTGCTACAGAAACTAACAGAGCAGACAGAAAGTTTTTCCTCCCCTACAACTTCAAAGCCACACTCTGCTTTTTCTCTTTCCACAACTACTGTAATAATTTCCAGGCCTGCAGCTGGGTGTTCCTTCTGCCATGACTGTCACTTATTCCTTTGTGTGGGTGCTTCTGGCAGTAACTCTCTTCAAAGCACAACCCTTGCCCCCCTCCAACTCTCAGCTTCCTGTTGGCCTGCCTACCCTGGACTAGCTTTCATAGCATATCCCTGGTAATGCCCTGGAGTGGACTCTGTCAAAGCCTCATCTTGGACTAGCTCTGAGTGCCCATCACCTTTCAGATTGCTGTGAGAGGCTGGCACTTGCAACCCTGAGCACAGGATCCTCAGTGACTATTTGGAGACCTGGACATGTCTGGAGTTTTATGTTCCCCCTTCTAAATGAGCAGTAGCTAAAGACCGGTTTGGGAATACCACTTCATTCCTTTGCCTGGAGGGGAAATTTATATGCCAGTAACTCCATTCCCTCACAGGTTTCTGGGAGCACTTCATTAAAAAAACAACTTGCATATGAAATTTTGATTCAGGGACAGCCTGATCCACACTTCAAAGGTTCATCAAGGTGCTCATTTTGAGGCTGGGCACAGTGGCTCACACCTGTAATCCTAGCACTCTGAGAGGCCGAGGTGGGTAGGTTGCCTGAGCTCTCAAGTTTGGGACTGTTGTGCCCAGATTTTTTTTTTTTTTTTTTGTAGAGACAGAGTCTCACTTTATGGCCCTCGGTAGAGTGCCGTGGCCTCACACAGATCACAGCAACCTCCAACTCCTGGGCTTAAGTGATTCTCCTGCCTCAGCCTCCTAAGTAGCTGGGACTACAGGCACCCGCCACAACACCCGGCTATTTTTTGGTTGCAGTTTGGCCAGGACCGGGTTTGAACCCGCCGCCCTCGGTATATGGGGCTGGTGCCCTACCGACTGAGCCACAGGCGCCGCCCAGTGCCCAGATCTTGAAATCCCCCACAAAGACCACCAGGGAGCCAAGTCCGATGCAAAAGCAAAAGGGCCGTTTATTGCAAGTTCAAACTTGGGCTCCCGGGGTCTCTGCTACAACGGATCTGAGCCAGGAGCCCCAAGCTCTGGAGCAGGGGGTTCTTATGGTCCCGCGCAGCGGGTGGGCATGCACAGCTTGAAACAAAGGGGGTGCTTCTGGATTGGTCAGGTGGGGGGGTCCCTGATTGGTGGGCAGTTGTCTCATGATTTCAGGGAATTGCCTGGGCTTGCCTGGAAAGTTAAACTTACTGAGTGAAATGGTGGCGGGGAGCGAAACTTAACTCCTAAGTTGGCGCTGGTCTGGTTCTTTCAGGACTAGCCTGAGTAAAAGTGAGACCCCCATCTCTATTAAAAATAGAAAAATTAGGCTGGGTGTGGTGGCTCACGCCTGTAGTCCCAGTGCTGTGGGAGGCCGAGGCGGGTGGATTGTGTGAGCTCAGAGGTTCAAGACTAGTATGAGCAGCAGTGAGCCAGAGTAAGATCCCATCTCTACTAACAACATCAAAAATAGCCAGCACCACCAGAGGAAGAAGAAAATGAACAAAAAAGGAGTACTTCAAACAAAGAAGAATGAACAAGCAAACTGAAATTAAAAAAAAAAATAGAAAAATTAGTCCAGCATTATAGTGGGTACCTGAAGTCTCAGCTACTCAGGAGGCTGAGGCAAAAGGATCATTTGAGCCCAGGAGTCTCAGATTATTGTGAACTATGATGCCACAGCACTCTACCAGGGCAATTCTGTCTCAAAAAGGAAGCTCATTTTGCAAGTGAAACTCACTGAATTATTGAGTGATATGATATATAAAGTGTACAGCAATGGTGATCCCACAATGTCTCTCTAGTGGCCGTGCCCCCTTTTATCACCCGTAACCAATTGTCCTAGGTTAAATTTTGACCTTCCCATTCTCAGCCACGCAGTGTGTTGGGGGGTTGACCCCTACCCACACGGACCCTGATAGCTTTAAGACATGGTGGCCATTCCTCCGGTCATAATGGCCAGGAAAAGCAAACAGACCCATCAGAGGAGGCATCTGTGTGGATTCCGGGAAGAAAAAGCTTTCTGAAGCCCCAGGAAGGAAGGCTGTTAATGAGGAAGGACGCAGTCCATTCCTCATTGGTGCTGTGCCCAGCCTGCCTGGGAGGTGAGACAACATCCAGAGACAGTGCTGGGACAGGAATAAGGAGAAAATAGGCCTGGTCACATCATTTGAGAACTGGGGAATATGGCTATTTGGATACAGAAGTCCCCAAATTCCCTTTTACTATTTAGCCAATTTGAGTTGATATTTATTTATTTAGAGACACTCTGTCACTCTGGGTAAAGTGGCATGGCAGCATGGCTCACAGCAACATCAAACTGTTAGGCCCAAGAGATTGTCTTGCTTCGGTTCTTCGATTTGTAGTAGTGATGGGGTCTCATTCTTGCTGAATGAGAAAGGAACTCAAGAAATCTGCACAGCTTGGCCTCCCAGAGTGCTAAGATTACAGGTGTGAGCCACCAGGCCTGGCCTTGATTTTTTTTGAAAATTTGTACCCGTAAGAGTGCTGAATGATTCATTGGCTCTCTTTGGAAGTGGCCCTATTTTGAGATTATTTTATTTTTTATTTTTTATTTTTTTGTGGTTTTTGGCCGGGGCTGGGTTTGAACCTGCCACCTCCGGCATATGGGACCTGCACCCTACACCTTGAGCCACAGGGGCCACCCTATTTTGAGATTATTTTAAGGAGTTCTTTGGACATCCTGAGTGTACCATTTAAGGGTGAACAGAAAAGAATCTTTTCCTCTAGGGGGAAGGGAGAAAGGGAATTAGTAGTGCTTAGTGAGTAGAGAGTTTCAGTTTTGCATGATAAAAAAGTTCTGAAGCCTGTGGCTCAGTCGGTAAGGCGCTGGCCCCATATACTGAGGGTGGCGGGTTCAAACCCGGCCCCTGCTGAACTGCAACCAAAAAATACCTGGGTGTTGTGGCGGGCGCCTGTAGTCCCAGCTACTTGGGAGGCTGAGGTCAGAGAATCGCTTAAGCCCAGGAGTTGGAGGTTGCTCTGAGCTGTGTGATGCCATGGCACTCTACCCGAAGGCCATAAAGTGAGACTCTGTCTCTACAAAAAAAAAAAAAAAAAAAAGTTCTGAAGATCTGTTTCACAACAATGTGAACATACTTAACACCGTGAAACGACACACTTAAAAATGGTTAAGATAGTAAATTTAATGTTATGTGTTCTCTACGATAATAAAAAAAAAAATCATGCATCCTAGCACTCTTGGGAGGCTGAGGCAGGTGGATTGCTGAGGTCAGGAGTTCTAGACCAGCCTGAGTAAGAGCCAGACACCGGATGTACTAAAAACAAAATAGAATAGCTGGGCGTTGTGGTGTGCACCTGTAGTCCCAGCTACTTGGGAGGCTGCAACAGGAGGCTGAGAGGTGGAGTTTAACCTCACTGAGAAGGTGACATTTGAGTGAAGACTTCATGAATGAACCATAGATGTCACCCTCACTGCCCTGTGGAAGTGCAACATGGGCAGGGCAGAAAGGAAATTGACCCAAGAGAGAAGGGCTGATGCAGACAAGTCGGTTACACACAGGCAAGTTTTGTGGCTTCATGAGTGTGTGCTTTGCGGGAGCCACCTTGACATTTCCTTTCTCCTCCTCCCTCCTTCCCTCTCTTCCTTCATTCCATTCTCTTTCTTTCTTTCCTTTCCCCCTTTTTCCTCCCCTCCCCTCTTCTCCTTTCCTCTTCCCTTTCCTCCTTTTCTCTCTCCCTCTCTCCGTCTCTTCCTTCCTTTTCTTTTTCTCCCTCTCTCTCTCCTTTTTTCTTCTTTCTCCTTTTCTCTTTCTTTGAAAAGGTTAAGTGTTTCCTCAAGATTCTCCTTTGACATTTTTTCTGCTTATTATCATATTTTTAATTTCTAGATAGATTTCAGTGTCACTTTGTCAAGTCACTACACCCTTCCTATGTGATTTTCTTTTCTTTCTTTCTTTTTTTTTTTTTTTTTTTTGAGACAGCATCTTAAGCTGTCGCCCTGGGTAGAGTGCCAAGGTGTCATAGCTCACAGCAACCTCCAACTCTTGGGCTCAATAGATCCTCTTGCCTCAGTTTTTGTATTTTTAGTAGAGATGGGGGTCTTGCTTTTTGCTCAGCCTGGTCTCCAACTCGTGAGCTCAAGCAATCCACCTGCCTGGGCTTCCCAGAGTGCTAGGATTACAGGTGTGGGCTACTTCACCCAGCCCCTTCGTATGTGATTTTGATTAGAATGGAATTGCATTTGTAGGTGAATTTATTTTTTTTTTACAATATTGAGATTTACTAGTTTAATAAAATCATCTTTTTAATGTCTTGGTAAGGTTTTATAATTTTCTTCAAATATGTTAACTTCCTATACTTTGATCTCCAAGTATTTTGTTTTATAGCTAGTGTGAAAGAGATTCTTCAGGTTTGCTTGAGCCCATGAGTTTCAGGTTGCTGTGAGTTACAAGGAGGCCACGGCACTCTATGCAGGGAGACAGAGTGAGACTCTGTTTCAAAAAAAAAAAAAAATTCTTGTGGTTTTTGTAGGTTGCAATCAACTTATTTATAAATTATGATTAGTCTCTTGTTTTTTCTTTCCTTTTTTGCCAATTTTATCCTTCTCATTTCTGCCATTAGAGTAAAACTTGTTAACTGATGCAATTTTCATTTCCACTATTGTCTGTGTTCCCGTGACTGTTTCCCTCCAGCCTGGCAGTATCCAGGGTGTTCTCTCTCTACTGCCTTAGGGAAGGAATGACACAGCAGAATGTAGGGAAAGGAAGTGAGGTTCTTGGAATTTGTAGTGTCTAAAGCTCTTATCAGACTAGAAACTGCATATGAGGAGGTGATGGAGCTTCCATACTGGCTCACTTGATGTAATGACCCCGGACCCATGAGCTGCTTCTGCCCACAATAAGTATAGATCTTGAGAACAAATCTTTTTTTTTTTTTGGAGACAGAGTTTCACTTTGTTGCCCTCGGAAGAGTGCTGTGGTGTCATAGCTCACAGCAACCTCAAATTCTTGGCCTCAAGCGATTCTATTGCCTCAGCCTCCTAAGTAGTTTGGACTACAGGGGTCTTGCTCTTGCTCAGGCTGGTCTCGAACCTGTGAGCTCAGGCAATCCATCTACTTTGGCCTCCCAGAGTGTTAGGATTATAGGCATGAGCCACTGTGCCTCGCCTTTTTTTTTTTTTTTTGAGACAAAGTCTCACTTTGTCACCCTTGGTAGAGTGCCCTGGTGTCAGAGCTCACAGCAACCTCAAACTCTTGGGCTCAAGCAATTCTCTTGCCTCCGCCTCCTGAGTAGTTGGGACTATAGGTGCCCACCACAATGCTGGGCTATTTTTCTTAGAGGTGGGGTCTCGCTGTTGCTCAGGCTGGTTTTGAACTCCTGAGCTCAAGCAATCCACCTGTCTTGGCCGCCCAAAGTGCTAGGATTACAGACGTGAGCTACCATGCCCGACTCAATATGTACTTCTTTAATCAAAAGTCTATAGATTCAGAGAAAGAAGATAGAGAGAAAGAGGTAGGTTCAAAATGGCCATATGTCCCTGTCTTCTAGAACAGAGGCCCAATCATTGCCATAAATGGGCAGTGGGGGATGGAATGGGCGAACTGTCAGTAGAACCAGGTATCCTTGACAGAGTAAGAAACTGGAATCTGAGGGGGAGTCTGGGAAGTGGCAGGATCCTATAATTTCTTTGGGCAGTGCAAAGGCTGTGCACAGCTGGGCAGCCAGGTCTGGACAGACCACATAGTTCCCACATGCCCCAGTGGGGCTGGTAGCCACAGAGTAATTCGATATATGTCCAGAAGGAGCCCAAAGGCAATGAAGAATCTTGAACATTCCCACCAAACAGGCACAAAGGCCACCCAAAGTTCCCATATACCCAAATGGGGGGCACAAGGAGCTGAGAGACAAAGACCTGAAGAACAGTCATAGCTGAACTCAAGGAATAACACAGAGGTGCCTGTAGGCACCAACTCCTGGGGTCTAGACAAGACAAAATACATCTTAGCAAACCCAGTGGGGCAGATGTTTTTCCTCAGAGGCCTTGACACTAAGTGACCCTCTCTTTCCCCAGATGAGATGGCAAAACTGTCAGGAAGGGAAACACTCTTATAATGACCAAGAGTAAATTTCCACCACCTGGGAGAATAGTGACTCATGATTGAAATTCAAAGGAATTTTTTTAAAAGCAGGGGAAAAAAAAAAGGAAAGCCTTATTTCTCCCAAACCCAGGTCTGTGGACTGAGTTGCATGCTAAAATGATAAATATTTGTAGGAAATTTTATCTTGTTTCCAGTATTTTATTTTTAGAGTGGCATTTGGCATTAATTCTATTTTGCAATTTTTTTTTTTTTTGTCCAGGGCTGGGTTTGAACCCACCACCTCCAGCATATGGGACTGGCGCCCTACTCCTTTGAGCCACAGGCGCCGCCCAATTCTTCATGTTTTTGATGATGTTAAAGTCCATTTATTTGAGCTGGAGAGTTTCATTATGTTGTTTTACTAAATAAATTGGAAATATATGTTGAATCTTCTCTAATGTCCTTTTGGCCTCTTATCAAGAGAGTCATGCTTTTTCTCCTTCAACCTGTTAAGGTAATGAAGTACATGACAGATTTTCTTAAAATACCTCTGACTTTGCCTATTTGTTTTATTCCATGGCTAGACTTTATCTTCTTATAATTTATTTACAGTCCTAAAATCAATATTTATAGGTGAATTTGGCATGTACATTTTTTAAACACTCATTCGGACAGGCTTTTTTTTTTCTTTTGATACTAACCACTCTATTAACAAGGATAGACAAGCTTTGATACAGGGGTTATAATCAGCTTGCCTCTAAATTTTTCTCATGCTCTTCTAGAAGGTAAAACGACCTACAGTCAAGATTTATGAGAAAATTTCCACAATGTTATCTGACTGGGTCTGAACATTTGAGGGCATAAGACCTTTGATGACCCTTTTCCCATCTTCCAGAGTTTGTTGGTCTATTTAGATATTCTATTTCTTCTTGGGCTGATTTCATTAATTTCCATTTTTAAGTTTTACTTTTTAATTTTTTTTTCACATTTAGAGACAGGGTCTCACTATGCTGCCTAGGGTGGTCTTGAAACTTCTGGCCTCAAGTGATCCTCCCACTTAGGCCTCCCAAAGTGCTGGAATTATAGGCGCGAGACACTATGCCTGTCCTAATTTACATTTTCTTATTTTATTTTATTTATTTTTTTGAGATAGAGTCTCACTCTGTTGCCCTGGGTAGAGTGCTGTGGCATCATAGACCACAACGACCTCAAACTCCTGGACTCTGCCTCAGTTTTTCTATGTTTAGTAGAGATGAAGTCTCGCTCTTGCTCAGGCTGGTCCTGTGCTCAATTGATGCACTTGCTTCAGCCTCTCAGAGAGCTAGATTATAGGCTTGAGTCACCACACCCAGTCATAAGAGACAGAGTCTCACTCTGTCACCCTGGGTTGAGTGCCATGGCATTATAGCTCACAGCAACCTCAAACTCTTGGGTTTAAGTGATCTTCTTGCCTCAGCCTCCTAAGTAGCCACAGTGCCCAGCTAGTTTTCCTCTTTTAGTAGAGATGGGGGTCTAACTCTTGCTCAGGCTAGACTTGAACCCCTGAGCTCAAGTAATCCACCCAATTCTGCCTCCCACAGTACTAGGATTATAAGCATGATCCACCTTGCCCTGACCATTTTCTTATTTTAAAAAAGTCTATTTCAAGTCAGGCACAGTGGTGCATACCTACAGTCCCAGCCACTTCAGAGGCTGAGGCAGGCAGACAAGCCCAGGAGGTTTCAGTCCAGTCTGGGCAACAGGCTGTGTCTCTTTTAAAAAAGGTACATTTTACTTTGATTTTTTTTTTTTTTTGTAGAGACAGAGTCTCACTCTATCACCCTTGGTAGAGTGCTATGGTGTCACAGCTCACAGCAACCTTCATCTCTTGGGCTTAGGTGATTCTCTTGCCTCAGACTCCTGAGTAGCTGGGACTACAGGCGTCCACCACAACGCCTGGCTTTTTTGTTGCAGTTTGGCCGGGGCTGCGTTTGAACCCACCACCCTCAGTATATGGCACCACTTAGCCATAGGCACCACTCTTTTACTTTGATTTTTAAGCTCTTACTTATAGTTATACCTAACATTCTCTTATCTATGAGTCTATCCCTGAATCCTAGAGTTTCATCTCACAGCAGTATTCCTAGAGTTCCTATGTCCATTGCCCTCTCCCACATCCTCTCTGATCTCCAGAGGTCACCACAAATATGAATCGCCCTTTTGTACACATTTCCCGTTGGTAGCATCTCTGCTCCAATTATCTTCCTTCATTTTCTTTTGTGCTCCCGAATCTTCTCATGGGCCAAGTGCCTCTTCTCATTTTTACCCAAAGGAGTCTGTTTTTGTACGGTATCAGGAGTTGTGATAGGGATTTCCTGTTCTAATATTCTATTCTCAGACAAAGGAGAAAAACCATACTTTTTCTGGGCTTATTTACCAGATTTATTCATTTTGTTTTTTTATTTGTTTATATTTTGAGAAATGTTTCACTCTGTGCCTGGGCTCAAGTGCCCTGGTGTCATTATAGCTCACAGCAACCTCAAGTTCCTGGGCTCAAGGGATTATTCTTCCTCCTGTACATCATTACAGAGGTCTTGCTCTGTTGCTCAGGCTGGTCTTGAACTCCTGGGCTGAAGCAATATTCTCACCTCAGCTTCCTAAAGTGCTAGGATTATAGGCATGAGCCACCATGCCCAGCCCTATTTACCAGATTTAGAGGATGAACTGAAAGTGAAGCAAAGGGCTAGATCCCCATCTGGGGTAGGAGACAGGAGGCTGACTCTTTCCCATGGCACAAAGGACTCTCCAAGGTCTCATCTGCCTGTATCCCCTCCCCAGACCCCTGTTACCACAACCTGCCAGCCATAAAGAAGATGGACAGCTCTCAGGCCACACCTGTGGTGTCACCTCTCACCACGCTGCCAGTGCTGCCTCACCTGTCCAGGACACCATGTCATGTTTCTTTTTGTGTGTGTGTGTGTGTGTGTGTGGTTTTTGGCCGAGGCTGGGTTTGAACCTGCCACCTCCGGCATATGGGACCGGCACTCTACTCCTTGAGCCACAGGCGCCGCCTCATGTCATGTTTCTTGATGGTCAGTACAATCTTAAGTATCCACTTTTATCATAGTTTAAATTACTAAACTATAAAATATTTCATAATGAAAAGGTTTATTTATTATTTATTTATTTATTTATTTATTTTTTTTAGAGACAGAGTCTCACTTTATGGCCCTCTGAGGAGTGCTATGGCCTCACACAGCTCACAGCAACCTCTAACTCCTGGGCTTAAACGATTCTTTTGCCTCAGCCTCCCGAGTAGCTGGGACTACAGGCGCCCGCCACAACGCCCGGCCATTTTTTGGTTGCAGTTTGGCCGGGGCCGGGTTTGAACCCACCACCCTTGGTATATGGGGCCGGCACCTTACCGACTGAGCCACAGGCGCCGCCCCATGAAAAGGTTTATTTAAGCATTTGCACATATTTTTTATAAGTGTACTTTCTTGGAAGCATACAATGACAGACTTAATAAGAGGTATTTAATATTTTGCTTAATACAATTCCACACTTAAAGAGATTAAATGACTATTTTTCAAAATGTGGAAAAAGACCCAGGTAGCAGGAAAACCCAGGGCTGAACCCAGATGAACAGATACCCTCACAGCTTTGGCTCTGTTCAGAGAGATTTGAACAAGCACCAATGTCCTTGGACACAGACAAGCTCCCCTACTACCCTCACTCCAGAGTATCAATTACTCACAGGATTTTGAACCTCAGGACCTAATCCTTGCCAGTCTGGCTTTGTATATTACAGCAGTTTTCTAAAGATCTCAAAGAGAGGATAAAAAAGTCTTTAAACACAATTCTAACACAGTTTCCCTTAAAAAATGAAAAAAGGCGGTGCCTGTAGCTCAGTGGGTAGGGCACCAGCCACATGCACCAGGGCTGTGGGTTCAAACCCCTGGCCTGCTAAAAACAAACAAACAAATAAACCAAAAATAGCCAGGCGTTGTGGCAGGCACCTATAGCCCCAGCTACTTGGGAGGCTGAGGGAAGAGAATTACTTAAGCTCAAGAGTTGGAGGTTGCTGTGAGCTGTGATGCAATGGCACTTTACCAAGGGCAACAAAAGTGAGACTCTGTCTCAAAAAACCTCCCAAAATAAACAAAAAAAGCATTTCTCTTGGGAGACAGAGGGTTGAAAAATGAAGCTGTATCCATGTCTCCTCACTTGGCCAAGTCAGCAGAAGAGTGGACAAAGGCCAAGGCACCAGATTTAATCACTGCAGAGGGGTCACTGGTGATAGCAGGGCCACATAGCAGGCGGATGACACAGTTAATGACATTAAGCTCATCTGAGTGTGGGCAATGGGAACGCAACACATGCATATTACAGGGATCATTCTGGCTGCTGTGCTGATAAGTTTGAGATAAGAAAAAACATTACGGTCACAAAATAAAAATTGATTGTTATAAAACATAAAAGAAAGTCCTTGGACATTAAAACCATGATAGCAGAAAACAGTAACAGAGGGAGAGGAAGTATTAACGTAACAAAGGAGTTGGAAACTGGAAGAAAAAACTGAGGAAATTTTCCATAAAGGAGATCAAAAAGACAAAATATGAAAAAAAGGACCAATACTTGAAAAATAGAAAAAATAAGGACTAATATCTAAAGAATCAGTTCCAGAAAAAGGAAACAGAGACATGTGAGTGAAAGAAATTAATTTTAGAAAATTTCCCAATACTAAGGGAACAGGGTTTCCAGACTGAAAGGGCCCAGGGTGCTTGGCACAATGGTTAATGAGTGCTGGATAAAAGTAGGCCAACATCCAGCCATGTCATTGTGAAATTTCAGACAATCCTACAAGCATTCAGAGGAAAAAATAATAAAGAACTAAGAATCGGAGTAGCACCAGAGAGCTCCAGGGTGTCACTTGAAGAGCTGGGAGGTACTGCAGTCACACCCTCCCCTCCTTAGTGGGACAATGAAACAGGTAGGACAGGGGAGCACCCTCCTTTGTGGAGCGAATTTCTCGTGATGAAATGGATCAGATACTAGGAGATACGTACAAATGCTGTCCTGTTTGGGCTGAACTAGTGAGACATACATAGAAAATCACACAACTAAACAAATAAAACTGTTAACTGCAAAGGAAACTAAAGAGTTGTGCCAGAAGTGAAAAGTAAGTCATACTAAATGTTCTGGCTCAGTTGTGAATAGGGTTTATACAACCTTAGTGATGTCAGCATTAACATGGACCCTACCAAAATGATACAATTACCTGGACAAAAGGAGGGACTGGAAGTGTGTGTCTGTGGTGAACGATGGCCTAACCCTCCAACTCCCACTAGATACAGTCAATTGATAAGGCCTAATATTGAGAAGCCACTAAGTGGTGATTTCCGGTGGGGATGGCAAAATGTATTGACTTTTAGTATTGTAAAAGGTTCTGCTGGAAGAACCGAAGGTGGGTGTCTCTTGGGGAGATGGAGGGAAGAGGTACTGCAGAGGACTACAGGTTTTCATGATGAACCTTACGGAGCTTTTTTTTCTTTTAGACAAGAGTCTCACTCCGTTGCCCCGTGTACAGTGCCATGCCATCATACCTCACAGCAACGTCAGACTCTTGGGCTCAAGTGATCTTCCTGCCTCAGCCTCCCCTACAGGTGCCCACCACAATGCCCAGCTATAGTTTTTTCTATTTTTAGTAGAGACAGGGACTTTTTTTTTGAGACAGAGTCTTACTTTGTCACCCCTGGTAGAGTGCTGTGACCTTATACCTCACAACAACCTCAAACTTTTGGGCTCAAGCATCCTCTTGCCTCAGCCTTCCAAAGTAATTGGACTACAAGTGGCCTCCACAACGCCCGGCTATTTTTTAGAAACGAGTCTCGCTCTTGCTCAGGCTGGTCTCTAACTCCTGAGCTCAAGCCTCTCAAGCAATCCACCTACCTTGGCTTCCCAGAGTGCTAGGATTACTAGAGTGAGCCACTGAGCCCAGCCTGCTTTTTTTTTTTGTTTTTTTTATTTTTTGGTAGAGACAGAGTCTCACTGTACCGCCCTCGGGTAGAGTGCCGTGGCGTCACACAGCTCACAGCAACCTCTAACTCTTGGGCTTACGCGATTCTCTTGCCTCAGCCTCCCAAGCAGCTGGGACTACAGGCGCCCGCCACAACGCCCGGCTATTTTTTGTTGCAGTTTGGCCGGGGCTGGGTTTGAACCCGCCACCCTCGGCATATGGGGCCGGCGCCCTACTCACTGAGCCACAGGCGCCGCCCTTTTTTTTTTTTAAATGTCCATCGATACTTTTGTGAAAAATGAAACAAAGGGTGGCGCCTGTGGCTCAGTGAGTAGGGTGCTCGCCCCATATACTGAGGGTGGCAGGTTCAAACCCGGCCCTGGCCAAACTCCAACAAAAAGATAGCCAGGTGTTGTGGCAGGCGCCTGTAGTATCAGCTACTCGGGAGGCTGAAGCAAGAGCATCACCTAAGCCCAAGAACTGGAGGTTGCTGTGAGCTGTGATGCTACGGCACTCTACTGAGGGCGACAAAATGAAACTGTCTCTAAAAAAAAAAATAGCTGGGCGTTATGGCGGGAGCCTGTAGTCTTAGCTACTCCAGAGGCTGAGGCAAGAGAATTGCTTGAGCCCAAGAGTTTGAGGTTGCTGTGAGCTATGACACCAGTGCACCCTACCGAGGGTAACTAAGTAAGACTATGTCTCAAAAAAATTTCAAAACTCAGAAAAAAAGATATATGTAGTATACAAGTTTTCCACAGCAAACTCATGTTCACAAATAACCAGAGATAAACTCAAGTGTTTAACAATAGGGGAATGAGGCCAGGTGAGGTGGCTCATACCTGTAATCCCAGTACTCTAGGAGGCCAAGGCGGGTGGATTGCTTGAGCTCACAGGTTTGAGACCAGCCTGAGCAAGGGCGAGACCCCATCTATAAAAATAGGTGGGCATTGTGGTGGGCACCTATAGTGCCAGCTGCTTGGGAGGCTGAGGCAAGAGAATTGCTGCAGCCCACGAGTTTGAGGTTGCTGTAAGCTATGATGCACTCTACCAAGGGTGACAAAGTGAGACTCTGTCTCAAAAAAATAATAAAATAAAAATAAAAAAAATTTAAAACAAAACTACTCTAGTTTTTGATTCCTTATCTGGTCACAAGTTCATCCCATGTCTTTGAGTCAACCTTAATCCCTAACTCTCCCCAGCCTGTGGGCCCCAGACCCATTACCAGCTTCGAGCTGGCCAAAGTCCCCCTCCCCACCTGCCCATATCCCAGTGACACTGTCTTGTAGTCTGCTCAGCCTCATTTCCTTTCCAATGTACTTACTGAGCAACAACTTTCTAAATTACAGACACCCCTCAGTACTGCAGTGGAGGAGTGCCAGGACCTCTGTCGGACACCAGTATAAACATAATAAAGTCCCTTATATAAAATGGCATAGTATTTGCATCTCTCACCTAGGCACATCCTCTTATATACTTTAAGACCTAATGCATGTATAATGTATATTCTGTGCAAATAGTTGTTATACTGTATTATTTTTACTGTTTTTTTATTGTAGTTTTTTCCCCCCAAATGTTGGGTGGTTGAACCCATGGATGTGGAACCCATGGATACTGAGGGATGATGGCATTCATTTGTATTTGTTGGATACATGATCTTTTTCTACCTATGTAGCAAATTTCTGAAAGATGAACATGTTGGACAATCCTTTCTTCAGAATGCCACATGCAGCACCTCCTTTGCATGTGTCTGGAGTCTTGGAAGCTTCTTTTCTATAAATGGACTTGTTAGAAGGTTTTAGCAGGTGGAGTGCAACTACTTGTATACCCTTGAGGAAAGAATGATCCTCTATTGGGGAAGGTCATCCTCCTCAACCAAGTGCACAGCTTTGGGTGCGGCTCACATGGAACTATGAGGGAGGAAGGGGACACCTACCTAGCCAGCCAGATCAGGCAAATCAACCCTGGTGATTGATGGGGTGACAGATGATGCAGCCAGATCACCCTCATAGCCATCCTTTTTCTAAACAATTTTGGTCTGCATCTTAGGTAGAAAATACCAAACCTTTTTGATGTCTGGCAAAGCTGTGTATGCAGTATGTACCCTAAAAATATTTCATGAATAAATTTAAAGGTAGGATTCAGGGTGAATTTATATGCAAATTAAAATCAAATTCTGACACCTGTAATTCCAGCACTATGGGAGGCTGAGCCAGGAGGATTGCTTGAGCTCAGAAGTTTGAGGCTTGTCTGTGTGAGAGTGAGACCCTGACTCATGAAAGAAATTGAAAAACCCAGCTGGGTGCTGCAGAGAGCACCTGTAATCCCAGTGTCTTTGGAGGTGGAGGCAGCAGGATGCCCAAAGTCCAAGTCTGAGGTTGCAGGGAGCTACGATGCCATTGCATTCTGCTCAGGGCATAGGGTAAAATAAAACTCTGTCTCGCCAAAAAATAAATAATAAAAAATAAAATAATAAATAAAATAAGTAAATCAAAGTCTGGAGATAAAAACCAAGGTTAGATTATAGTGACTAATCAGAGCTTTCAAAGTTCTGTGATTTAATTATCCAGATAATGTTTAAATGGAATTGTTTTAATAAAGAGATATTTTGCCTCTAAAGTAGTCTCAAGTTTCAAGGTTCAGTGAGTCAGAGTTTGGTATGTAAACATGGGTTTGCCCTGCTAAAACCCTATGTGACTTGACAACTTTGTGCCTGCTTCCTGTGCTTTCCTAGATTGCAAAGTCCTTTCCTCAGAACACTTTTTACTGCTGGTCTGGTAAGAACAGAGAGAGACAACTTTGTTTTTATTTTATTTTATATATTTTTTTGTTTTTTTGAGACAGAGTCTCACTGTGTCACCCTCAGTAGAGTGCTGTGCCGTCACAGCTCAGAGCAACCTCAAACTCTTGGGCTTAAGTGATTCTCTTGCCTTAGCCTCCCAAGTAGCTGGGATGACAGGTGCCTGCGAGAGAGACAAATTTGCAGGAGGGGGGCAATTGGAAACCCTGGGCAGGGCAACACTGTGGAAGATCATCTTGAAACAGTGTTCAAGGTGTGCAAGAGTCTTTGATCCTGGGGCGGTGCCTGTGGCTCAGTGAGTGGGGCGCACTCACCATATACCAGAGGTGGCAGGTTCAAGCCCGGCCCAGGCCAAAAAAAACGCAGGAAAAAAAAAAAGAGTCCTTGATTCCTGGGCCAGCATCATTCCATGGCTCTTTTGGTATCATTGTGTTTTCACTCCTCATTAAATGGGGAAAATACTCAGCATTTTCTGATATCCCCAGTTTAACATATGCATATCAATAAATGTGATATACCCCATTAACAGTATAAAGAACAAAAATGACATGACTATCTCCATAGATGCATGAAAATCATTTGACAAAATTCAGCATTCTTTCATGGTAACCAACTCTCCACAAGTGTGGAAGAGGAAGAATGTGCCTCAACACAAGGAAGGCCATAAAGGACAAGCTCACAGCCTCTCACTGTGATAATAAGACAAGGGTGCCCATTTTCGCCACTCGTTATCAACATAGTACTGGAAGTCCTAGCCAGGGGAATTAGGCAAGAAAAAGAAATGAAAGGCATCCATATCAGAAAGGAAGAAGTAAATGAATTCAGTGAAGTTGCAGGATACAAAATCAACATACAAGGCCTGGCCCCGTGGCTCACGCCTGTAATCCTAGCCCTTAGGGAGGCTGAGGTGGACGGATTGCCTAAGCTCACGGGTTTGAGACTAGCTGGAACAAGAGCGAGACCCCCATCTCTAAAAAAATAGCTGGGTGTGAAGGGCACCTGTAGCTCAGTGGGTAGGGTGCCAGCCACATACACAGAGGCTGGCAGGTTTGAACCCTGCCTGGGCCAGCGAAAACAACAACTGCAACAACAACAACAACAACAACAAATAGCTGGGGCGTCGTGGTAGGTGCCTGTAGTCCCAGCTACTTGGGAGGCTGAGGCAGGAGAATCGCTTAAGCTCAAGAGTTAGAGGTTGCTGTGATGCCATAGCACTCTACCCAGGGCAATAGCTTGAGACTGTCTCAAGAAAAAAAACAACAACAAAAAACCTGGGGCTTGGCGCCTGTGGCTCAAGTGGCTAAGGCACCAGCCACATACACCTGAGCTGGCGGGTTCAAATCCAGCCTGGGCCCACCAAACAACGGGTGCAACCAAAAAATAGCCGCGCGTTGTGGTGGGTGCCTTGGGAAGTGGAGGCAGGAGAATCGCTTGAGCCCAGGAGTTAGAGGTTGCTGTGAGCTGTGATGCCACAGCACTCTACCCAGGGCAAAAGCTCTGTCTCAAAAAACAAAAACAAAAATAAAAACAAAAAATAAAACAAAACTGGGCGTTGTGGCAGCCACCTATAATTCCAGTTACTTGAGAGGTTGAGGCAAGAGGATCACTTGAGCCCAAGAGTTTGAGGCAACAAAGTGAGACTCTGTCTCAAAAAAAAAAAAAAATAAATGAAATCAACATACAAAACTATGTAGCATTTCTTTTTCTTTCTTTTTTTTTTTTTGTAGAGACAGAGTCTCACTTTATCACTCTCGGTAGAGTGCCGTGGTGTCACACAGCTCACAGCAACCTCCAGTTCCTAGGTTTAGGCGATTCTCTTGCGTCAGCATCCCAAGTAGCTGGGACTACAGGTGCCCACCACAACGCCTGGCTATTTTTTTGTTGCAGTTTGGCCAGTTTTGTTGAACCCGCCACCCTCGGCGTATGGGGCCGGTGCCCTACTCACTGAGCCACAGGTGCCTCCCTCATGTAGCATTTCTATACACTAACAATGAACTATCCAGAAAAAAGAACAAGCAAACAATCTCATTTATAATAGCTACAAAAAAGGTAAAATATTTAGGAATAAATCTGCCCAAAAGGGAACTTGGAATTCTTGAATCCCATGAGTAAAATTTTCAGGTCAGGCTGGGCACAGTGGCTCACACCTATAATTCTAGCTCTAGGAAGCTGAGATAGGCAGATTGCTTGAGTTTGGTACTTGGAGACTGGCTGGAGCAAGAGTGAGACACTGTCGCTACTAAAAATAGAAAAATTAGCTGAGCGTTATGGTGGGTGCTTATAGTCCCACCTGCTAGGGAGGATGAGACAAAAGGTTCTCTTGAGCCTAAGAGTGTGTGGTTGCTGTGAGCTATCCCTCCATGGCATTCTACCCAGGGTGACAAGAGTTGAGACAGTTTCAAAATAAAATAAAATAAAAATAGAAAAACTAGCTAGGTGTTATGGTAGGAATCTGTAGTCCCAGGCACTGGGGAGGCTGAGGAAAGAGGATCACTTGAGCCCAAGAGTTTGAAGTTGCTGTGAGCTGACTGTATGGCACTCTACCCAGGGTGACGGTGTCTCTTCTTGTCTCAAAGAAGAAAAAACATAGATAGGAAAATCACCTGGGTGTTGTGGTGGGTGCCTATAGCCCTAGCTACTGGAAAGACTGAGACAGGAGGATGGCTTGCACCCAGGAGTTTAAGGTTTCTCTGAGCTAGGCTGATGACGTGGCACTCCAGCCTGAGCAACAGAGACTGTCTCAAAAAAAAAAAAAAAAAAAAAATTCAGATCACAGCTACAAGAACAGGTAGCCTGACTCACTCACTCCCTGGGTTTCTCGGGGTCACCCCATCTCCTAATGCAATTCATCTCAACCACTATTGGTTCGTATCACTGCCTCCTCTCAACCCTTCCAGGCCACAAATGCTCCAAGGTTGTACTGTGATTCTACTTCTGACATTATTGGGCGGGGGGTGGGGGGGGCATAGGGGGAGGAGAGTATTGTAAGGGGGCATTAGCCCTGAGGGTGTTGGTCTCAGGGCAAACTCTGCAGGTGTTAAGATGAGCATCTTGGCCAAAAAAACTTCATACCACAGATTGGAGCATTAGTGACAGGCATGAAAGAATGGAGGTGTTAGAAACCCACGGCAGGAAGGAAGACCAGCACCTCCAAAACAAAGAGTCCTTCCACCGGATCACACATTACACTGTTCCCTTACCCAGGGCCTTCATGTTACCAAGGCTTGTTCTATTCCTGCTACAGACCTTCTCCATCTTCAGGTCTCCTGTTGCGATTTCTCACTGATCACTCAAATCAGTGGTTCTCAACCTTCCTAATGCTGTGATCCTTTAATACTGTAGCAACGAAAATAATTTTATGGTTGGGGGTCACCACCACACAAGGAACTGTATTAAAGAGTCGCGGCATTAGGAAGGTTGAGAACCACTAACCCAAATGATCTTCACAGACTTCTTGCTTTGTTTTTGTACCATTTCTATGAAACTTCCTCAGGAGTTACTGTTTTGACCAGAGAATGGTGGATCGAGGAGGGACTTCCGGGGGCCTCATTACTCCATTGCACTGCCTGAGGAGCTCCAGTCCCAAGGTAAGGAAATGGACTAGGAGGCTCAGGATGACTCACCAGCCTTCTCAGACATTGGCATGCAGTGAACAACCTGGGTGTGTGTGTCTTGCGACAGTACAGGCTCTGACTTAACAGACAAGCCTAGGATTCTGCCTAACAAATTCCCAACACGTGCTCACATTCCAGAGACCACAGCATCTGAGTAACATGGGGCAAGACTGAGGGGAAGTGCAAAGGAAGAGGTGAAAATAAAGGACAAACAAGCTCCAGGAGAAGCAATCTGATGACAATCCCTCTGCAAACCTCTAGTCTTTAAGGCCTTCCAGTTACAATGGGGTGCGTCCATCCTCCCTCCCTCATGCATTTTCCTCAGAAGACCGGAAGACACAGCCGCCCAGGCCCAACCACATGTGGGCAAAGCACCAGAGTCTTGAGGTCCCCTCTCTCCTCCCGCAGGCAGGGGAGGGAGAGGAGCTCTGTCTGGGCTGGGCAGATAGTCACGCTGGGTCCTTCCCTTGGCTCTGGAGTAGTTCTGTCATGAATAGCAGGTCCCTTAAGATGTCCCCAGGAATGACAAATGGGCTTTGCTCCCTGAAGACAAAGGAGTGACCTTTACTTTCTTGAAGAGCAGGTTCCATTTACTGAGCCCTTACTACTTGGTCTGTGTGAAGCACCCTCTGGGTTTTACTTAATACTCACAATCATTTTGTGAGGTAGGAACTGGTTTGTCCTCACTTTGCAAGAGAAGGAAACTGAGGCACCATGACTGAACTACATACCTGGGAGGCCAGGGACCCATGGGATTGAATCTAGGAGAGAAGCTTCAGGATAGGAACTTAATGAAAAATTAAGGCAACCAAGGGGCATGGCCATGGCACATGACCATTCAAACGTCAGCAGAAAGTCAATCTTTGCCAGTTAACTGGAGGCTCCCCTGTGCCAGCTGGTACACGAGGTCGTCAACAGGACTTGGTGGTCAGAGCAAAGGGTGCCAGACATTGACTCACCAGGTAACACCAACTGAATGGCCTCCAAGCAACTGATGGAGGGCCATTTAAGAAAGTCTGAAATGATACCCACCCAACTGTCCATACCTCAAAGGAACATGGTGTCCTGGGATGGAAATGTACTTGAAATTTTAGCTCCTCATTTGATAAATAAGTGCATACAAGCACTGTCAAACTTTGTGGGAATGGTTGAGACACATTCTTTGTCCTCAGTGAGGAAAGTTAGCGAGCTGGACATAAAAGTAACAGTGGAAACTAGCAAACTGGAGAATCCTGCTCAGCTCAAGCTACTTTCACTACCTTGCTCTACTTGGCTGGAGGTTTTTTTTTGAGACAGAGCCTCAAGCTGTTGCCCTGGGTAGAGTGCTGTGACATCACAGCTCACAGCAACCTCCAATTCCTGGGCTTAAGCGATTCTCTTGCCTCAGCCTCCCAAGTAGCTGGGATTATAGGCACCTGCCACAATACCCAGCTTTTTTTATTTTTGGTTTTAGTTGTCATTGTTGTTTGGTAGGCTCCGGCTGGATTCGAAACTGCCAGCTCTGGTGTATGTGGCTGGTGTCTTAGTCGCTTGAGCTACAGGTGCAGTCTGGCTGGAGTTTCTTAGTAATGAAGGACTATGACTATCTGATTTCCAAAAGAAGTCCAAAATCAAGATCATTTTTTTTTTTTTTTTTTAATTTGGCCGGGGTTCGAACCCGCCACCTCCAGCATATGGGACCGGCGCCCTACCCGCTGAGCCACAGGCGCCACCCTGTCAAGATCATTTTTAAGAACAAAATGCAGGCCAATGTGTAGCTGCTCATTCGCAACCTCTGCTCCTCACTGACTGAGGTCTATCTTTTCTTCTTATACCTCTAGCACCTCACAAGTACTGGCAGAAAAAGAATGTTCAGCTGACCACGTGATGCTCACCCAAAGGAGAACCACAAGCAATGGCGAAGGGTCGGCACTCTCCCCCATATGCAGAACAACTCACGCTACAGGGGAGAAGTTTTAGCCTTGTAAATGACTAATGGAGGCATAGTAGTGCAAATGAGAAAATCCTAATAAAGTTAGGGAACATAGTTTGGCTTATGTGGTGAGGCTTTTAGGTAAAATATACATTTGACAATTAACCAAGTATTGCTACTTTCACTGTCTATGATCATCTTTCCCATTTCTTTACTTGCTGTCTCTGAAAGCATTTGTTTTTCACATCTGAAAAGGGAATTCAGGCTATGCCTAATTTGAATCCCAAATACCCCACCTAAGAATCTTAACATAACTTAGAGGTTTTTCTAAGCTTTAAAATAAAATCAATATGTAGGCTTGGCACCTGTGGCTCAAGTGGCTAAGGTGCCAGCCACATACACCTGAGCTGGTGTGTTTGAATCCAGCCCAGGCCCACCAAACAACAGTGTCGGGTGCAACCAAAAAATAGCCAGGTGTTGTGGCAGTCGCCTATAGTCCCAATTACTTGAGAGGCTGAGGCAAGAGAATCGCTTAAGTCCAGGAGTTGGAGGTTGCTGTGTGCTGTGATGCCATAGCACTCTACCCAGGGTGACAACTTGAGGCTGTCTCAAAAAAAAAAAAAAATCAGTATGTAATATAAGTACCTGGCACACTGCTTGGCAAAGAGTTCAAAAATGTTTACCCTTATTTGAGAGATTTAGATCTTTTCTATAAAACACCAAAGAATAGGGCGGCATCCGTGGCTCCAAGGGTTAGGCCGCTGGTCCCATATGTCGGAGGTGGTGGGTTCAAACTCAGCCCCGTCCACACACACATTCACACACACAACCCCACCAAGGAATATAATAATAGTCTACACAAGAAGTTATAGGGAATCTGATTTTAGCTTAATAAATGATACTTCTGTTAACAATGCCATCTGGAATGAGATTATGAGCATGAATGTTCAAATAAAGCAGCAAGGGCCATTACTCAGGGGACACTGGAAGGGATTCCTACCCAGGTAGGAAGCTGGTTTCTGCTCTTAGGATGTTATAACTACATGCACAGGATGGAAAACTACTCTTATAATACACATTAAAAAGGACACGGCTGATCTGCACAAGTATGGAAAGGTATACAAAATAAAGTGAGGGGGAAAAGAAGGAAATTATAAAACAATACAACAGAAGCCAAAATTAAAAAAACACAGATATATATGTTTATGTACTTAGAAACCTTTGACTACTTTGGGAGGTGAGCTGGGGGAGAAAATATTTACTCCCCATCCTCTCAGATGTTTACTTTTCCGTTTATACCTTCCTGTTCCATTTTGATTTTTTTGACCATAGCATCATTACCTTTATAAAGAGCAAATGATTAGCTTAGCAGAAACGTTCTGGTCTGAGCTTTGTTTTATAAATACTGCTCAACATGAGACTTTATATATCACCTCATACCTTCAGTGTCAAAGCCCAAGAATTCTAGAGTATTGGACTTCCCAGCCCACCCTCCCATGGCCAAATGCTTCTAACCTTGGAAGCTGCTTTAGGACACCTTCTTTTTGTCCCTCCATTTCCTGAGTCCTCCTTTTTCTTCCATATGCACTCATTCCACTGGTGCTTTAAACAGGAGCTTATGGCTCCTAAGACACTGTCTAAATACTGATTCCCAGATTTCTATCTCCAGTTTAGAACTCCTGAACTCTACATACACATGGGCCCTGGAGTTACCTCCTCAACAGCTCCACCCGGATATCAAGTAGATACCTAAAATTTAACACATGCAAAACTTATCTTTACTCCATAACTTGCTCTACCCACAGCCTTCTAAATTGCTGCTGGTAGAATGTCCAAGCTTCTAGCTCCCCAAGTCCACAACCTCAGAGTGAAAGAATGACTGGAAAGCAGAGTCCGATTCATACGCCAGTGACCGGAAACAAAGGCGGTCCTCGATATTGGAATTTAAGACATTGTAAGATCATAAAAGTATCTTCTGAAATGTTTAAAGTTAACTCATTTTAAGTTTAAGATCTGGATTTCAACGTTTTAATTTTTGAGTATAAGTCACTTTTTGCAAGCTAACAAACAGAATCAGCCTAAGGCAATCTACTCTTCTAGGGATCTATACTTGAGATCTTTAGCAGAATGACATTATTACACAAGGTGCTGGCAAAAGGGTTATAAATTCTAGATAACAACCCTTATTCACATTTTTCATTAGGAAACAGCCAAAAGTTCATTCTTTAAAGGCATGATATACAGAATATCTTGATCTGTACAGGACACAATGAATGGTCCAAATTATATGCTATTCAACCTACTGGCAATACAGATCACAGCTGGCCAAAGACTGGTAAACAGAGAAAGGGTTTAAATTTTGAAAACTCACTCTGCAATTCAAAAAATTCCTAGTTGCTGTCAATAAGAAAGCAAGTAAAAACTACTACAGATATTTGATTTTACCATGTTCTTCAACTAGAACATGAAGGTAGCAGATAAGATACTTAGCCATTTAAAAAATAAATTACTTAGTAATAAGAAATTAGACATACTACATTCTTCCATTTGCTGCAAAAACAAATTGACAATGAAGACTATTTAAAAGAAACATTCAACTCTAAAGTGGTCGTGGTAGCAATACTTTCCACTACAGTATAACCTCCCATTTTCCCAGATAATTAACATTGCTCCATGATACATATTCTTGTGGAAAAACTTGCTAGGAGTTTTTGCCAGGGCGAGGAGATGAAAAACAGAGCATGTCCTAATTAGCTAATTAATAAGCTCAGTTAACATCTTTGGGATGGACCCATAAAATCTGGCCATTGTTTTGTTAAACATAACAAACTTCAGAATCCCTTAGCCCCTGGCCATAGTTTCTGCTCCGTATCTCCAATTTAGGTCTAGTTGCACTCTAACTCCTCTCCTCAGGGCTGAGGTGGGTGGGTGTTAGTCATCGAAGTCTGGAATGTCATCATAGGAGTAACCCCGGTAGCCTTTGGATGCATAGTAGGCAATGCGCAGGTGGTAAAATCCAGGGAGGAACACCAGAATACCAATGATCAGGACTGGAACGGCTCGGTCTGCCCCCTGGTGGCAGAAGAAGGCAAACACATTAGTACAGCACAAGTTAGAAGTTCTCAGAAAAACAGCTGTTTAGGCTAGGCATGGTGGTTCATGCCTTCAATACTAACATTCTGGGAGGCTGGGGTGGGAGGATTGGCTCAGGAGTTTAAAAAAATACAGAAAAATTAGCTGGGCGTCATGGTGGGCACCGGTAGTCCCAGCTACCTGGGAGATTGAGGTAGAAGGATCATTTGAACCTATGAGTTTGAGGTTGCTGTGAGCTAGGCTGATGCTACCAAGTGACACTTTATCTTAAAAACAAAACAAACCAAACCCCCACCACTACCCGCGGAAAAACAGCTGTTTACATCAGGGACAGGAAATGTATAGGTAAGTAGGTAGGACTGGGATAAACTGTGCCTGAAAGCACAGAACCTACCAAAATAAAAGCTATAGATCTGAAGGAAACTTGAGTAACTTGAAAGCACACCTCCTGAATAAATATAGGACACTTTATATTTGAAAAATAAAAACTAGGCCAGGCATGGTGGCTTATGCCTGTAATCCTAGCACTCTGGGAGGCCAAGTTAGATGGAATGCTTGAACTCAGGAGTTTGAGCCCAGCCTGAGCCAGAGTGAGACACCATCTCGAAAAATAGCTGGGCATTGTAGCAGGTGCCTATAGTCCCAGCTACTTGGGAGGCTGAGGCAAGAGTTGGAGGTTCCTGTGAGCTATGATGCCACAGCACTCTGCCTAGGGTGACAACATGAGACTCTGTCTCAAAAAAAGAAGAAAAATTATAATTAAGACATAAACATGTAAACAAAATGTTAAATTAGTACTAACGAAACATTCCATACTAACAATTCTTTTATCACCTCTGGAAGTTACTAGGTGTATTTTTATAAAAAGTGGATAAATAAAGAGAAATAAGCCTTTTCCCTATCTTTGCTAAACACACTATATTTTAGGGTAACCAAATGGTAGATTTGAGCAAGTTCCTTATGAAAGTATTTCAGCTGATAAATGCAGAAAATGATACAACTGGATTCATTAGTGAAAGTGGAAACAGTGATGGGAAGTTTGTAATTGGCTGATGGTGCCTGGACCCAGGGTTGAATCTTTTTATTACTATTATTTTTTTTTAATTTTTTTTTTTTTAGAGACAGAGTCTCACTTTATCACCCTTAGTAGAGTGCTATGTCATCACAACTCACAGCAACCTCCAACTCCTGGGTTTAGGCAATTCTCTTGCCTCAGCATCCCAAGTAGCTGGAACTACAGGTGCCTGCCACAACACCCGGCTAGTTTTTTGTTGCAGTTTGGCCGGGGCTGGGTTTGAACCCACCACCCTCGGTATATGGGGCCAGTGCCCTACTCACTGAGCCACAGCGCCACCCCCAGGGTTGAATCATTTAATATCATTTAAAATTAGGCTAACCAGCTGGGCATAGTGGTCCAGCATTTTAGGAAGCCAAGCTAGGAGGATCACTTGAGGCCAGGAGTTTGAGAACAGCCTAAGCAACAGCAAGACCCTGTCTCTATAAAAATAGAAAAATTAGCCTAGCGTGATGGTATGTACTTGTAGTCCCAGGTACTTAGGAGGCAGAGAGCAAGGAATGCTTGAGCCCAGGAGTTCAAGGTTACAGTAAGCTATGACCTTACTATGGCACTCTAGTGGGTAATAAGTAGTTGCTCTGGGTGACAGAGCAAGACCCTGGCCCTTTAAAACAAACAAAACAATAAAACCAACAATTCATTACAAGGCTCCTGGTAATGCTATAGCATTGGTTTTCAAAATGTGGTCCATTGTACCTTTAGCATTCCCTGTAAATTCCTGGGCCCCATGCTAGACCTAGAGAACTGGAATAATTGTTTTGTTTTGTTTTTTAAGAGAGAGAGTCTCACTTTATCGCCCTCAGTAGAGTTATCGTGGCATCACAGCTCACAGCAACCTCCAACTCCTAGGTTTAGGTGATTCTCTTGCCTCAGCCTCCCGAGTAGCTGGGACTACAGGCGCCTGCCACAATGCCCAGCTAGTTTTTGTTGCAGTTTGGCTGGGGCCGAGTTCAAACCTGCCACCCTCGGTATATGGGGCCGGTGCCCTACCCACTGAGCCACAGGCACCACCCCAGAACTGGAAAAACTGTGAGTGCGGCAAAAGATTCTCTGTGCTAACCAATCACTCAGGCAATTCTGCTTGATGCTGAGTTTGAGAACCAATGTGCTACAGCAAATACACAGCATCTCTTATACTCTTTTGTTTTTTTTTTGAGACAGAGTCTCAAGTTGTTGCCCTGGGTAGAGTGTCATGGCATCATAGTTCACAGCAACCTTCAACTCTTGGGCTCAAGTGATCCTTTTGCCTCAGTTTTTCTATTTTTAGTAGAGACAGGGTCTTGCTTTTGCTCAGGCTGGTCTTGAACTCCTGAGCTCAGGCAATCCACCAGCCTTGGCCTGCCAGAGTGCTAGGATTACAGGCGTGAGCCACCTTGCCTGACCCAAATAATCTTTTTTTTTTTGCGTTTTTTGGCTAGGGCTGCCACCACCTTCAGCATACGGGGTCGGTGCCCTACTCCTTTGAGCCACAGGTGCCGCCCCCCAAAATAATCTTCTTAAAACAAATAAAACTCAACCTGACTCTGAGCAAGACACTGAATCTAAGCTTGCAGAAATACAAGGAATAGGGGAATAACAAGATAAATATTAGGACAGTGCCACTGGAGTTATGTAAAAACTATTAAAGATGCATACTGAAGATGCACACTTTTCTTTTTTTAGAGACAGAGTCTCACTATGTCACTCTGGGTGAGTACTGTGGTGTCACAGCTCACAGCAACCTCTAGTTTTTGGGCTTAGGTGATTCTCTTGCCTCATCCTTCTGAGTAGCTGGGACTATAGGCGCCCACTACAACGCCTGGCTATTTTTTTGTTGTTGCAGTTTGGCTGGGGCCGGGTTAGAACCTGCCATCCTCGTATATGGGGCCAGCGCCCTACTCACTGAACCACAGGTGCCGCCTGAAGATGCACACTAAAGAATTTACCAGTGATGGGCGGTGCCTGTGGCTCAGTGGGTAGGGCGCCAGCCTCATATATGGAGGGTGACGGGATGGAACCTGGCCCCAGCCAAACTACAACAACAACAACAAATAGCCGGGTGTTGTGGCAGGTGCCTGTAGTCCCAGCTACTCGGGAGGCTGAGGAAAAATAATCGTCTAAGCCCAAGAGTTTAAGGTTGCTATGAGGTGTGACGCCACAGCACTCTACGGAGGGCGACAAAGCAAGACTCTGTCTTTAAAAAAAATGGGCAGCGCCTGTGGCTCAAAGGAGTAGGGCGCCGGCCACATATGCCAGAGATGGCGGGTTCAAACCCAGCCCCCACCAAAAACTGCAAAAAAACAAAAAGAATTTACCAACTTGGCGCCTGTGGCTCAGCGGCTAAGGGGCCAACTACATACACCTGAGCTGGCAGGTTCAAATCCAGCCCGGGCCTGGCCAACAACGATGGCTGCAACCAAAAAATAGCCAGGCGTTGTGGCGGGCACCTGCAGTTCCAGCTACTTGAGTGGCGGAGGCAGGAGAATTGCTTGAACCCAGGAGTTGGAGGTTGCTGTGAGCTGTGATGCCACAGCATTCTACCCAGGGCGACAGTTGAAGCTCTGTCTCAAGGAAAAAAAAAAGAATTTACCAGTGAGATGTAAATATTTAATATATAGGAAAAAAAGTTAGGCAGATAGATGAAGCAATTTTTGTTTGTTTGTTTTAGTTTTTGTTTTTCGAGACAGAATCTCAAGCTGTTGCCCTGGGTAGAGTGCCATAGCGTTACAGCTCATAGCAACCTCAAACTCTTGGGCTTAAGCAATACTCTTGCCTCAGTCTCCCAAGTAGCTGGGACTACAGGTGCCCACAAGGCTTGGCTATTTGTTTTGGTTGTAGCTGTCATTGTTGTTCAGCTGGGCTGAATTCAAACCTGCCAGCTCCAGTGTATGTGGCTGGCACCCTAGCCGCTTGAGCTACAGGCACTGAGCCAGATGAAGCAATATTGGCAAAACATTTGTAACTACTGATGCAGTGGTGGACACATGGGGGTTAATTATGTTATTCTCTCTACTTCTGCTTGAAATGTCTCTTAATAAAAAGCAAAAAACTCCCCGTCCCAAAATAAAATCTGTGACTTTATTAATTTCTTTTGTTTTTTTTGGTTTTTGGCCGGGGCTGGGTTTGAACCCACCACCTCTGGCATATGGGACCAGCGCCCTACTCCTTGAGCCACAGGCGTTGCCCGATTTTATTAATTTCTTAACATCTTTATCAGACAGTTTTATATATAGGGCGGGCTCTTGTGGCTCAGTGGGTAGGGTGCTGGCCCCACGTACTGAGGGTGGTGGGTTTAAACCCGGCCCTGGCTAAACTGTAACCAAAAATAGCTGGGCGTTGATGGGCATCTGTAGTCCCAGCTACTTGGGAGGCTGAGGCAAGAGAATTGCCTAAGCCCAGGAGTTGGAGGTTGCTGTGAACTGTGATGCCATAGCACTCTACTCAGAGTGATAAAGTGAGACTCTGTCTCTAAAAAAAAGATAGTTTTATATAAACTACATGAGGTGAGGGTGGTGCCTGTGGCTCAGTGAGTAGGGCACCGGCCCCATATACCGAGGGTGGCGGGTTCAAACCCAACCCGGCTGAACTGCAACAAAAAAAATAGTTGGGCACTATGGCGGGTGCCTGTAGTCCCAGCTACTTGGGAGGGTGAGGCAAGAGAATCGCCTAAGCCCAGGCAACTGGAGGTTGCTATGAGCTGTGTGATGCCACGGCACTCTACTGAGGGCGATAAAGTGAGACTGTTTCTACAAAAAACCCCCACAAAACTACATGAGGTGAAATATTTGTTGCAATGATCTTACTTCTGTCTGCTTTCAATAATTTTTCCTCCAATATTCTTTATATGACTTACATTTCTTTCTTTTTATTTTGAGACAGAGTCTTAACTTTCTTGCCCTCAGCAGAGTGCCGTGGCATCATAGCTCATAGCAACCTCAAATTCTTAGGCTCAAGAGATCTTCTTGCCCCAGCCTCCCGAGTAGCTGGTACTATAGGTGCCCACCACAATGCCTGGCTATTTTTAGAGACAAGGTCTTGCTCTGGCTCAGGCAATTCACCTGCCTTGGCCTCCCAAGTGCCTGGATTACAGGTGTGAGCCACTGCACCTGGCCCTGACTTATATTTCTTTGAAAAAAAGTTTTTTTTTTACTTCAAAATATTAAGGGGGTTGGGCGGCGCCTGTAACTCAGTGGGCATGGTGCAGGCCACATACACTGAGGCTGGCAGGTTCTAACCCGGCCTCGGCCAGCTATAACAACAACTGCAATAACAACAACAACAAAAAAAATAGCTGGGCGTTGGGGCAGGCGCCTGTAGTCCCAGCTACTTGGGAGGCTGAGGCAGGAGAATTGCTTAAGCCTAAGAGTTTGAGTTTGCTGTGAGCTGTGATGCCATGGCACTCTTCCCAGATCGACAGCTTAAGACTCTGTCTCAAAAAAAAAAAAACAAAAAACCAAAAAAAAAAAAACCAACATTTTTTTTAAGAGGGATAATAGGAAAAGGAGAGTGGTAAGCTCTCATCTTTCAGGTATAATGTAGCGGTATATGGCACACCTCCTGGGTGAAGGGCTCAACTGCAATTTGGACTTTACCTAACAAATGCTAACAGTGTAACCTGATTGTATGTACCTGTATATTAATGTGAAAAAAATTAAAGGGGTACAAATGTTTTTGTTACATGGATAGATTTTATAATGCTTTAGTCAGGGCTATAAATACTTTAAAAAAAAAATAGTACTGTCGGCTTGGTGCCCTAGCTCAGTCAGTAGGGCACTGGCCACATACACCCAAACTGGCAGGTTTGAGCCCAGCCTGAGCCTGCTAAACAATGACAACCGCAACCAAAAAACAGCTGGGCGTTATGGGGGTGCCTGTATTCCCAGCTACTCAGGAGGCTGAGGAAAGAGAATCTCTTAATCCCAAGAGTTCGAGGTTGCTGTGAGCTATGACGCTACAGTACTCTACTGAGGGTGACACAGTGAGACTCTGTCTCCAAAAAAAAAAAAATAAATGAACACTATTGTCCAGGATGGCCTTAAACTCCTGGCCTCAAGTGATTCTTCCATTTCTACCTCCCAAAGTGCTGGGATTATAGGCATGAGCCACTGTGCCGGGCCAGCTTTCAATTTTTATATCATTAAGAGGCCTCACTATACCTCTTGGATTAACACTGCATGCTTCAATGAAAGTTAACTGAAGACACAGTCCTGATGTTAGGTGCTCAGATTTAATTGCACCAAGAAAGCCTCTGGTAGCTACACAATAGCTATGAATTAACTCATAACCTAAGGTAAAGCAAATACACTTAAGAACTATATGCAGCCATTTTATTGGACACTATTCCCAATTCAGTGATAATATTCGCAATTTTAGCTCTTGGGTATGTTCTTTCTGTACGGTGATGTGACCACCAGCCCCCAGCCTGCTGTGTGTTAAGTATGGTCAGAATCAGTGCAGGATCACTTACACTCTGCAGATTGGGACAGCCCATGAGGAAGTACCACTACTTTTAGGTTTCTTCCTTTTTTTTTTTTTTGGAGACAGAGTTTCACTATGTTGTCCTTGGTAGAGTGCCCGTGGCTTCACAGCTCACAGCAACCTCAAACTCTTGGGCATAAGCGATCCTCTTGTCCTAGCCTTCCAAGTAGCTGGAACTACAGGTGTCCTCCACAACACTGGGTTTTCTTTTTTTTTGCAGTTTTTGGCCGGGGCTGGGTTTGAACCCACCACCTCCAGCATATGGGGCTGGCGCCCTACTCCTTTGCGCCACAGGCGCTGCCCCAACACTGGCTTTTTGTTGTTGTTGTTGTAGTTGTCAATGTTTAGCAGGCCCAGCCAGTTTGAACCCGCCAGCCTTGGTGTACGTGGCTGGCACCATAACCGCCATGGACTTGGAACCATGCCCACTTTTCAGTTTCTAAGGTATCATATTGAAGCTCAACAGGAACTTCAACCAAACCCAATGTAAGAAGGACTGATTTATGAGTCTCAGGGACCCCAGACATATAGTAGAATCACTGTTTCTCTCCACTCACCAAGGGGCCGCAAAGCTAAGATGATACAATATTACTCCAGCTACAACCTTTTACCAATTAGGAATCTTGGATGCCAGGTTCAGCCGTGCTATTCCAAACTATGCCAGTGGGCAAACTGCTTAATATCTTAGAGATTAAGTTTACCCACCTGTCATCACAACTTTCATAGAACTATGGAAGTTTATCATTGCTCAAAGGAAGAAAAACATGTTTTGTCATCAGAGAAAAAAACATAAAAGAAAATCTTTCTTTTTTTTTTCGTAGAGACAGAGTCTCACTTTATTGCCCTTAGTAGAGTGCTATGGCCTCACACAGCTCACAGCAACCTCCAACTCCTGGGCTTAAGTGATTCTCTTGCCTCAGCCTCCCGAGTAGCTGGGACTACAGGCGCCCGACACAACGCCCGGCTATTTTTTGGTTGCAGTTTGGCCGGGGCCGGGTTTGAACCCGCCACCCTCGGTATATGGGGCCGGCGCCTTACCGACTGAGCCATAGATGCTGCCCAAAAGAAAATCTTTCTGTTGAAATCTCATGTACTAGATATGAATATAAAAACAATAGAGGCGTGGCTAACATTTTTAAAGATCTCACAGCACATTCCCCATGTCTGCTTACCCCTTTGCTGATGTAGCCCGACAGCAGGAGGGAGCCTATGATAATGAGAAAGGCGCCAATCAAAAACAGTACCGTGGCAAGTACAATAGCCTTATAAGGAATCTTAGGAGGGCTTTTCTTAAACTGGAAGAGAACAAAAAAAGATAAGAAAGGACATTATGAAAATACCACAGCTCAGACACTTTAAAATGGGGATAATAATTAAGAAAAAAAAATTGATGGTTCCTGAGTCTTGAAATATGTCCTACCACCCAGTGTAGCTCTGGGAAAGAAAGGAAAGGAACACACAGCAGATAAAGCTCTTGTTATTGCTCTAACAGTCACTCAGTGGAGTCCCACGGGAATGTCATCCCTTCTAATTTCTAGTTTTACTCTTATTCTGGGACCAGCCTGAGCAATGGTAACACCCATCTCTACAAAAAAAAAAAGAAAAAGGAAAAATCAGCCGGGTATTGTGGCAGGCACCAGTAGTTACAGGTACTTGAGAGGCTGAGGCAGGGGATCCCTTGAGCCCAGGAGTATGAAGTTATAGTGAGCTATGATGATGCCATAGCACTCTATACGCTTGCCCAGGTGAAAGAGCAAGACTCTGTCTCAAAAATAAAAAATAATAATAAAAAAAAAAGATTTCTAAGACTTGGTTCATGGCTATCCTTGATCTAACTGGCTGGAAGCTTCCCATATCCATTTTTCCTTCTCCTTCAAATGTGGATCCAGAGAGTACAACAATTTATTTATTTACATTGAAAGGAATGGTTCCTATTACTTTCTCTTTGGTCCTACATTCACTGAGAATATTCCAAGGGGAAGCAGACAAAAGGAGAAGCTATACTACTACATCATAACTGTTTAGGGTAGGATGCAAACTTAATATGCTGTTTTACTTACTGTTTGTCACAAAGAATACCTTTAATAAATTGGATCTCATGACATCAGGAAAGAAGGAAGATTCCCACATTCTGCTGGCTTTAGCAGTAAGTTTCTCCCTTAAAAGATGAACTGGCTTTGACTGATGTGCACATAAACTGGTGACAAAAAATTCTACTTAACAAAAATTTTTAAGTTCCTTAAAAAAACTTCACTTAAAGAAAACACAATCTGATTATTTTCTGTATAAGCTAAATAATCCTTGCCACCTACCATAGGAGTCTGATGTTGTAACTAGAAATTCTTAGAAATGGACAATATTGGAATTGGTTTGAAACTGTCCTGCCAAGGTTTCCTTCTGCAAGGTTTACCTAAAAGGGTTGTAGAACTAAGTTTACTTCTTGCTGCTCCCTCTAATCCCCAAGGAGTTTACAAAACCTCCTTGGGACGCTCCTCCTGCTAACCCAACAGAAATAGACACAGCCAGTTTTGTCAGTTCCCTTCTGCATTTACCTGAAGGTCAATGTAGCCATCATCTGTGCTGGAGAGCCTTGAGTATTTCACTTTACTACTGGGGATTCCAGTAGCCAGGTTGGTACGGGAAGGCATCATAACACACTGACACAGTTATACTCTGAAAACAAAACAAAAAAACTTTATTATCTGTAGATGACAGAGGTGCATTATGGCCAATGAGTTCATGACACTCAGATGTTACACACTGGAGTTATGGGCTGCCATGTCATATTTGCAACTGACAATTTAGGCTCTACTGTCTTAGAACCAGATATCCCTCTGACACAGTAAAAATTTTCTCATTATGTATTTGCTTTGGTTGGTTCTTACAGAATGAAAACCAAGACACTCGCTAAGAATCAGATCCCAGTTTATCTTGTCACCAAGATTCCTTTTTAATTTTTCCAAAGTCACACAGAGATTAGGTGGAAGAGTGGTAACTTAAATCCAGGTCCATGTGACACCACAGTATTGTCTAAGAAAAAGAGTGGCACATAGTCAGGTGATTGTTACTTGCAGGGAAGGACAAGAGGGCAGGGAATGGCACGCACCCGTATGAGTGTTTTGACTGTTTCCCTTTGATGGATTTCGTTCTTTTTAGGCAAAATATCTATAGTACTACACCAGTGTCTTCAGAAATGCCTGCTCCATGCCCTATCCCAACCACTGAAAGTAGTAACATCATTTTCTGATTACTTCTGCAGCTATCTCAAAAAAAACTGAATAAAAATCTGGTTTATTGATCAAAATATTCAAAACAGACAAGAGTAGCAAAATCATGGCTCTTTTGTCACTTCTTGAAGAGACAGTGGATATGATTTTAAAACAAGACACTTAAGGCTTGGTGCCTGTGGCTCAAGTGGCTAAGGTGCCAGCCACATACACCTGAGCTGGCGGGTTCAAATCCAGCCCGGCGCGCCAAACAACAATGACGGCTGCAACCAAAAAATAGCCGGACATTGTGGTGGGCACCTGCAGTCCCAGCTACTTGGGAGGGAGAGGCAGGAGAATCACTTGAGCCCGGGAGTTGGAGGTTGCTGTGAGCTGTGATGCCACAGAACTCTACCCAGGGTAACAGCTTGAGGCTCTGTCTCAAAAACAACAACAACAACAACAACAACAACAACAACAAGACACTTGAAAAATTTAAAATATTTAAGCTGGGCATGGTAGCTCACACCTGTAATCTTAGCACTTTGGGAGACCAAAGCAGGAGGATTGCTTGAGGCCAGGAATTTGAGATGAACCTGTGAGATATATCAAGACCCTATCTCTATAAGAAATATAAAAATTAGCTGGGTTTAATGGTACATGCCTGTAGGCCTAACTACTCAGGAGGGTGAGCCAGGAGGTTCATTTGAGTCCAGGAGTTCAAGGCTGATGTTAGCTATTATTATTGTACCACAAACTCTAGCCCAGGTAAAAGCATGAGACTCTGCCTCAAAAAAAACCAAACAAGTTTGAACTTGTACATTTTTCCTCCATAAAGTAACAAAGTTATATTAATAAGACAAGTAAATCTATTTTGATCACAAAGCTATTTAAATTCTTTTTATTTTTTTGAGATAGTATCTCCAGCTGTCGCCCTGAATAGAGTGCTGCGGCATCATAGCTCACAGTAACCTCCAACTCTTGGGCTCATGTGATCCTCTTGCCTCAATTTTTCTATTTTTAGTAGAGACAGGGTCTCGCTTTTGCTCAGGCTGGTCTTGAACTCATGAGCTCAAGCAACCCACCCACCTCGGCTTCCCTGAGCGCTAGGATTACAGGCATGAGCCACAGCGCCCTGCCTTCTATTTAAATATTAAGTGTGAAAACAAAGAGAAAAACAAGTATTCCAATAAGAGCAACATAAAAAGAGAAGCCATAGACTGGCCTGTCTCTGGTGTGACATTTTACAAGTCATCATCATCACAATAATTGCAGTTAGTATTTACCTAGTCTTAGGTGCCAAGCACTGTTCTAAGTTCTTTATACATATTTAATTCTGAAAATTAACAAGCTATTTTAACTGGCTTGTAGTCAATGTAAAATAACTATCTTTATGAAAGAATTGGTACTAAATGTTCGTGTACTTTTGAAAGTTATGGAAATGTTAACCTACAAACTTTTTTTTTTTTGTAGAGACAGAGTCTCACTTTACCGCCCTCTGTAGAGTGCTGTGGTGTCACACGGCTCACAGCAACCGCTAACTCTTGGGCTTATGCGATTCTCTTGCCTCAGCCTCCCAAGCAGCTGGGACTACAGGCGCCTGCCACAACGCCCGGCTATTTTTTTTTTTTTGTTACAGTTTGGCTGGGGCTGGGTTTGAACCCGCCACCCTCGGCATATGGGGCCGGCGCCCTACTCACTGAGCCACAGGCGCCACCCAACCTACAAACTTTTCTTTTTTTTTTTTTTGAGGTGAAACAATTTTATTTCACATTTGTCTTTAAAATCTCAAAGACACTATTTTTTTCATATAAAAAAATTAGTATGAGACACTTACACCTTCTAGAAAATGATTATATAGACCCTCTCAAAGAAAAATGCACCCCATTATAGTGTCAGTGAGGTTGTTTGGAAAAAACTTAGATGTGGGACTGATTCCTAAAATATACCATTCCACTACCCTCCAAATTTAGGTTCAAAGTATAAAGCATTATCATCAGTATGTTTCCTGCATTTTTAGATATTTGATAATACACATATAGAGTGGTTTATCACTTAATGTTCCATTGGTTCATCAGCTTTTTCTGCAGGTTCATTAGCAAACCGTGCTTTTCCCTGAGGCCTTTCTTCAAGACCTTCCAAGAATGGAGACACATCATCATCATCATAGATGGTAAACTCCAAGTCTTTGCCAACAATGCCAATGGAAACATTCTTTGTAGTTAGGTCCTGCTCTGCAGAAAGTGTCTCTCTTACAGCACACAGACCATGTTTAACCAGTTCATTTAAATTGCACTCCATAAATTCAGACATATGTCTCTCCAAGTAAGTACAAGCTGATTGAGAACAAGCTCCAATGGACATAGCTCCACAGTCAAATAGTTAGCAGATGACAAGTTTGGAAAATGTGAGGGCCCATATCATCATAACCAGCAATAAGTAGCCAGACACCATATGGTCTCTGGCCATATCATTGTGTTGGTATCTGGGTCTTGCTTTCAATTAGAGATACAAGACAAGACAAAGGTAGTGATCTGTCAAATACAAATCTGGAATCCAAACACTCCTGGAGCATAAAATTACACAACAGTCTGGCATCTGCAGCAAGCCCTGCAATTGAGATAGTAATATGGTTGTCAAAGTGGAGAATTTTTTTATGATGAGCTGTAAGTTCTGACTGTGCCCTTTTCAACGCTACCTACACTACATGGGTTTTTGATTTCAGACCGACGGTGGCAGAACCTTGTTTAACAGTTTCCACTGCGTACTCAATTTGATGAATACTGCCCTGAGGGCTCCAAACTGTAACATCAGTGTCATGTTGGTTGCAAAACATGGTTCCGGCGCCGGCCTGGCTGTAGCCTCCTTACTTACAACTTTTCTAAAACAGTGAGACCAAAATGTGACAAATGCACGATGTTTAATGTTGAGATCTAGATTACATTTAGCTCTACAGAACATAAAAGTTCAAACTACCAGCACGATGGCATGTAATCACATTTGATTTGTTATCAATTTTTTTTTTTTTATCGCCCTCAGCAGAGCACTGTTGCGTCACAGCTCACAGCAACCTCCAACTCCTAGGCTTAGGCGACTCTCTTGCCTTAGCCTCCCGAGTAGCTGGGACTACAGGCGTCAATGTTTTTCTTTTTTTTTTTTAATTACATACTCTGCCATAACTATTCACACACCCGCATCAAAACATTAAAAAAAAAAATCACAGGGCGGAGAAAGAGGAGAGAGGAATGTTCATTCTTGGCAAAGAATAAGGTTTCTAAAAGAGGAGAAAAGGAAAAATTAAAGTCAATGGAGTATTTTCAAACCGTCTATCCAACTTCCCAACAGGGTTCTTACCAGTTCACTGCAACTCCCCTAACCCCCTCCGCAACCGAATGTTTCAATGACTACAAAGTACCAGGAAAGCTGTTGGCACAAAGCCTTTCATTACGCGCCTCACAATACGCAATATTCCCGCTCTTTTCCAGACCTCGCCAGTGAGAGAAATAAGAACCAACGCAAACTTACAGGTCTAACAAACAAAACTGATTCTGGAAAGAGGCCAACCGTGCCCTTTGGAGGCTAACGCTCCACCCCGAGGACTCGGCTGCTTTCGGGAGCGCAGTCTCCTTCCTGCCCCGCCGCACGCACGCCTTACCGGTTCCCCGCGCGCCGCGAGCTCACCCACGGTTGGTAGCACAAGGGCCCGAAGTTGCATGGTACGGCCCAAGGCAATGCCGCACAGTCCGCCCTAGCGCAAGCTAGTGCGCCGAAAGTGGCGCGCCGGAAATGCGTATCAGGAAGCGATGTCTTTTTACGCTTCCTGGACTCGTCTGGTGCTGTCCTTTAGCCTGTTAGCTAGTCGAACTTGCAGGAGAGACGCCCAGTGCATTTCGGAAGGCTGCCGACCTGTATCCTTCCTATGCAGCCACCGCCGGGGCTGGCGGGTGGGGATTTAGGGTCAGCTACGTGGTTACTTCCCTAACGCCTATGGGGCGGGGTGGGGAGCGCAGTGAGGCCCCTCTCCGGCCGAATCCGAGACCTCGGAGCCTCCGGACCAGGGGGTCCTCAAACTACAGCCCGCGGGCCACATGTGGAGTTCTGATTTGCATTTGTTCCCGTTTTGTTTCTTTACTTCAAAATAAGATATGTGCAGCGTGCATAGGAATTTGTTCATATATATATATTTTTAAACTATAGACCGGCCCTCCAACCATCTGAGGGACAATGAACTGGCACCCTGTTTAAAAAAGTTTGGGGGGGGGGGCGGAGCCTGTGGCTCAGTCGGTAAGGCGCCGGCCCCATATACTGAGGGTGGCGGGTTCAAACCCGGCCCCGGCCAAACTGCAACCAAAAAATAGCTGGGCGTTGTGGCGGGCGCCTGTAGTCCCAGCTACTCGGGAGGCTGAGGCAGGAGGATCACTTAAGCCCAGGAGTTGGAGGTTGCTGTGAGCTGTTTGATGCCAAGGCACTCTACTGAGGGCCATAAAGTAGTGAGACTCTGTCTCTACAAAAAAAAAAAAAAAAAAAAGTTTGAGGGGGTGGCGCGTGTGGCTCAGTTGGTAGGGCACCTGCCCCAGGGTGGTGGGTTCGGACCCGCCCCGGCCAAACTGCAACCAAAAAATGGCCGGGCGTTGTGGCAGGCGCCTGTGGTCCCAGCTACTCGGGAGGCTGAAGCAGGAGAATCGCTTAAGCCCAGGAGTTGGAGGTTGCTGTGAGCTGTGTAAGGCCACGGCACCCTACCGAGGGCCATAAAGTGAGACACTGTCTCTACAAAAAAAAAAAAAAAAAAAGTTTGAGGACCCCTGCTCGGGACTAACCACCAGATCTCAACCCCACCAATATATCCCTTGAGTACTCCCACATTCTTGTGGTTCTTTCCCTTTCCTAGTCATTAGGCCTTGTCCATGTAAGAGAGGCCTGCTCACGGGGACATCTTGCCACAAGTTAAGCTTTTAAAAAACTTAGGTTTATTAAAGTATAACTTACATAAAATACAGTTGGATGTTCTGACATTTGCATGCAGTAAGAACCATCACATCTAGATAAAATATTTCCATCGCCCCCCAAGTTCTATCAGGCCCCTTTATAGGCAAGTTTCCTTTTCCACTTGTAGGCACATTGTTGGTAATAAACACTTAGTGGATACAGTGAGTTACAACATCCCATAAGTAGAACTGTTCAACAAAGAAACCAGTCATTTTAACCTACAAAACAAAATACACTGGAAGAAAAGACTATAATAAATTCTCAACATACGGCATGCCAGTGACCTTGTAGTAGTTACTGGGAATGTTAAGTCTTTCTTCACAACTACAGGACCTTCTCATTTTCTTGGTTAGATTTAATGTCCATGTTATTCCAGATACCATCCTTTAAAGGAGTGAAGTCCCAAGAGTCTCCAACTAGAGAAATTTTTGCACATCCATTCTCCTTGAGCCCTTTTTACAGATCTACTGAAATTTCCAAGACTCTTGTAAAAGACTTTCTAGGCTAAAAAGAAAACACTGCACTATAACAATGCTAGTCCTAAAAAGCCCACATAACTTTGAATACATTAAGTTTTTGAAAAGTATTATTGGGGCAGTGCCTGTGGCTCAAGGAGTAGGGCGCCAATCCCATATGCCGAAGGTGGCAGATTCAAACCTAGCCCTGGCCAAAAACCACACACACACACACACAAAAAGAAAAAAGAAAAGTATTATTGTTCACTAACTAAAAGGACAAAATGGTGAAACACATAAGATTTGCCCTACTGTCCCTATTCATTACTTAAGCTCAAATTAGAATAATAAAATAAGTTTGAAAAATGAATCCCTCAAGGTGTCTGCTATTTTATGGTTTTTGGCCGGGGCTGGGTTTGAACCTGCCACCTCTGGCATATGGGACCAGTGCCCTTCCTTGAGCCACAGGTGCCACCCAGGTATCTGCTACTTTAAATTTTTTATTGCTATCTCCACCTGGCAGGTCTAGACTGAAAAACGCATTCTTGTGCAAGGATAGCTAAAGGTGAGAATTTAATAGGATATCCATAAAAGTCATGGTCCAAATGAAGGCACTGCCCTGCAACATTTGAAATTCAGGTAATTTTATTTAAATTGAAAAACAATTCTTAAAGCTGCTAGAGTCAAAGCTTTTTGTATCACAAAAAGTATTCATAAGTAAGGCAAAATATTTCTAGGTTAATAAGACCAGACTGACTGGACTTTTAAGCAAATTGTAGAGAATGGAAGGGAGAAAAAATGGTTATTTACAGAAAATATCTACATTGTACTCAGAAGTACAAATTTGGTGGCAGAAAAGACCTCAGTACATGCTGGCATCTCAAACAGTTCTCAAAGAGCTTAGTTTCATTTTTCCTGTCATTTTGAGAATGCCTAAGATCCTTCTTCATCCTCAATTTTCGGAGCCAAGTAGTACTTCAAATGTCCCATATCAGCAATTTTATACTCTACAACTGAAAGAAAAAAAGGAAAATAGTTAATTACTAAGGAGTAGCACATGTACTACCTACAAAACGATGTTCAAATTTATAATCTTACCAAGGGGTACATCTGCAGACATACTGAGTGTTACAGTAGAAGAGAGTGGAGTGGCTTTTGTGAAGAAGTTCAGGTACCTCAGTGCAAAAGTTAACTGAACTGGCTCGTTCATCTCTATAGTAACCTACAAAGTAAAGCAAAGATTCATCACACTGAAAAAACATCAAGAAAGTTACAGTCCATTAGTTCATAATATATACTAAAAAAACCCTTTACTGGTCATTTTGGAGAGTGCTACAAAATTTATTAAATGACAAGATGAAATATTAATGTATTTTAGCTCTGCAAATCCTAATGACTTATTAAATCTAGACAATGACTATGATGGCTGCTAACATTGCAAAAAACACTCAGACACCTTGTGCCTCTTGCTAGAGGTACAGACTACCACTTTTAAAGTATTCTTACTATCACCCTTAAAACAAACACCCTGAGTATCATTAACCCTCTAGAGATGTAGCTAACAGTTACAGGAAACATATAGGATGTGCTAACACACAGGGATACAATTAGTAAAATCCAGACTTAAGGGATGTATCAACCAATTCCAATGCATGGACTTTACTAAAATCTTGATTCAAACAGACTATGTGAAATAAACAGGAAAATTAAAATACTGAAAAATTCCTTATAAAAGTAATTTTCAGATATGGTCATGTGTACATTTTAGATAATATTAAAATATTTATGGATGAAATAATGAGATTTGAAAAAACCAAGGTTGCAGGGCAGTGGAAATGTGATTCAGGAGATAAAGAATTAGTCCCCGGGGCTTTGTTATTAAATCTTCAAAAAAATCTTTATATAAACTGAGTTTTACCTTTATTTGAACTGAGTGAGAGCTGACAACTCATGCAAAGGATGAGAAAATAATATCTAATATTTATCACAAGCCATTTATGATATGCCAGACACGGCTGGGCAAGCTGGCTCATGCCTGTAGTACTAGCACTCTGGGAGGCTGAGGCAGGTGGACTGCTTAAGGTCAGATTATTCAAGACTAGCCTGAGTAAGAGCTGAAAGCCTATCACTATTTAAAAAAAAAAAAAAAAATTAGCTGGGTGATGTGGTGGGCACCTGTAGTCCCAGCTACTCAGGAGTCTACAGTAGCTATAACCTAGCTGAAGCCATGGCACTTTAGCCTAAACTATGAGACGATGTCTTAAAATAAAAGGCCATGGGGCGGCACCTGTGGCTCAGTGAGCAGGGCGCCGGCCCCATATACCGAGGGTGGCGGGTTCAAACCCAGCCCTGGCCAAACTGCAACAAAAAAATAGCTGGGCGTTGTGGCGGGCGCCTGTAGTCCCAGCTACTCGGGAGGCTGAGGCAGGAGAATTGCCTAAGCCCAGGAGTTGGAGGTTGCTGTGAGCTGTGTGACGCCACCGCACTCTACCGAGGGCAATAAAGTGAGACTCTGTCCCTACAAAAAAAAAAAAAAAAAAAGCCATACATTATAATCCTATGAAGTTAGGACTTTTATTTTTATTTATTTTTTTTTTTTGTAGAGACAGAGTTTCACTGTACCGCCCTTGGTAGAGTGCCATGATGTGACACGGCTCACAGCAACCTGTAACTCTTGGGCTTACGTGATTCTCCTGCCTCAGCCTCCCAAGCAGCTGGGACTAGAGGCGCCCACCACAATGCCAGGCTATTTTTTTGTTGCAGTTTGGTGGGGGCTGGGTTTGAACCTGCCACCCTTGGCATATGGGGCCGGCGCCCTTCTCACTGAACCACAGGCGCCACCCGAGGTTAGGACTTTTAATCATCCTTGATTTACAAAGAGTTTAATTGGTGCTCTGTAGCAGCCTGTATAGCCTATGGCTAGGAGGAGTGAGTTATAAGAAATACCTGTATAGCTCAATAATGGAACACCTTGGTGAAAGGGCATGGAGAGAGATTTAGCTCTCCTAACAATGAGAGCATTGGTGAATTGGCAGTCTCTTCACTTGTGGTGTTGAGGCATGAGATCAGCATACGCTTTCTATCACGAACCTGCTTACTCTGTCTCCTCTCCTGCCTGCAGAACGACGACAGCACGGCGTCTCTCTGCTGAAGATTACTAAGCTCTACTAAAGACTAAGATCTATTTTAAGAAGACTGCTTTACTCTAAGACTCTCTCTCTCTCCTGCTAGATAATCCTCAGGTACCTAAGAGCAATTGTTCCTGAGCAAGGTAGCTTAGTGCTCCACGTCCAGAACCTAGTTAAGCCAGACCCAGGCCCTGACAGTGCTCAAGGTAGCAAGTTCTCTTTTTTTTTACTGTAATTATCAAATATTTGATGCATATTTTATAAGGATATAAAAAAAGCACTTGACTACAGGAAAATCTTGACTTAAGGATATTTAGGAATTACAGTTCTTTATCATTTTATTAAAGGAGGGCTCTCTAAGTACCCGTTCAAGTAGTGGGAAAAATTTAGGTATTTACATGCTAGTCAGTATTTAACATACAATCCAATTCTTTCCAAGTTGCATGGAGTCTTCTTCCTAGCCTTAGAGAGAAGACTCTGTCCTGTTTAACCCTTGATTCCTATAGCCTGTGACTTTGCTTAAATTGTCACTTGGCTTGCTCAACCCCCTTCTCCACCTCCACAATAGAAAAAGTTAACATAAGGATTACGTAAGAGCTGATACTAGCTAGACTTTTATCCCTAACCATATCCTTGTATTGAGTTGCTGTCCTATACGCAATTATTTGGTAAAAGCAGAGTAAATATCTCCAGAAAGCTGAAGATGGGATGCCTACCATCCCAATCCTATCCAAGGGCACATCTGAGTTTGATTCAGAAACCCATTGTATTCTGTGGTTTGTAGAAGAGCTGAATTTGTACTCCCTTCTCACAGATATAATTCTAAATTAGATGGCACTTACATTTGCATATTTCAATATCTTTCAATTTTCAAAAATTACTTGGGATATAATTTTGTCCATTTTTTAATTTTTAGTAATTAACCTAATGTTAAGCAGTATTACAATTCTCTTCAAAGTACTGTATTTCTTTTCTTTTTGAGACAGAGTCTCAAGCTGTCACCCTGGGTAGAGTGCTGTGGCATCATCATAGCTCACAGCAACCTTCAACTCTTGGGCTCAAGCTATCCTCTTGCCTTAGTTTTTTCTATTTTTAGTAGGGACAGGGGTCTTGATTTTTGCTCAGGCTGGTCTTAAACTCATGAGCTCAAGCAATCCACCCACCTTGGCCTCCCAGAGTGCTAGGATTACAAGCGTGAGCCACTGCCCTGGCAAAAGACTCTATTTTCTTTCTTTCTTTTTTTTTTTTTTGTGGTTTTGGCCAGGGCTGGGCTTGAACCCACCACCTCTGGCATACGTGGCCGGCGCCCTACTCCTTTGAGCCACAGTCGCCACCCAAGACTATATTTTCTTTTCTTTCTTTTTTTTTTTTTGTAGAGACAGAGTCTTACTTTATGGCCCTCGGTAGAGTGCCGTGGCCTCACACAGCTCACAGCAACCTCCAACTCCTGGGCTTAAGGGATTCTCTTGCCTCAGCCTCCAGAGTAGCTGGGACTACAGGCGCCCACCACAGCGCCCAGCTATTTTTTGGTTGCAGTTTGGCTGGGGCCGGTGCCTTACCCACTGAGCCACAGGCGCCGCCCGACTATATTTTCTATGTACTTAAAACCTACTTACAGCTTCCTCCTCTTTATCCACATTACTTGTCTGTGACAACTTAATGTTTCCATTCCCAAGTTCTCCACTTGCAGAAAATTTCACTCCATCTTTTGCACAGGAAATTACAACAGCATCTCCAATGTGACTGAGATCTCTGCATATACGTGCAAATTCACCAGAAGGCATCTTTACTACACAGCTGTATTCTTGTTCCTACAAAACAAACAAAATTTTAGAGGTTAATTTGTAGAAATTTAAAGATCTGGCAACTTCACTTTTTCTTTCTCTCTCTTTTTTTTTGAGACAGAGCCTCAAGCTGTCGCCCTGGTAGAAGGCCGTGGCATCACAGAAACTTTCAACTCCTGGGCTCAAGCGATTCTCCTGCCCCCACCTCCCAAGTAGCTGAAACTACAGGCACCGGCCACAACGCCCCAATAATTTTTGGTTGCGGCTGTTGTTGTTTGGCGGGCCCAGGCTGGATTTGAACCCGACAGCTCAGGTGTATGTGGCTGGTGCCTTAGCTGCTTGAGCCACACCTTCATTTTCTTAAGAAAGAACATCTAAATGAGAACTCAGAATTTAGATTAAACATCATTCATGTAATTTCTTAAGATACCTAACTACTCGAAAAATAAATACAGGCTCGGCGCCTGTGGCTCAATGATGGCTGCAACCCAAAAATAGCCGGGCGTTGTGGGGAGTGCCTGTAGTCCCAGCTACTTGGGAGGTGGAGACAGGAGAATCGCTTGAGCCCAGGAGTTGGAGGTTGCTGTGAGCTGTGATGACATGGGACACTACCCAGGGTGACAGCTTGAGAGGCTCTGTCTCAAAAAAAAAAAAAAAAAAAAAGCACAGATCTAAAATATATATTACATTAGAATAATTATACTAAGGAAACCTTTTAGACCAGGTGTGATGGGTCATACCTGCAATCCTAGCACTTTGGGAGGCCAAGGCAGGTGAATTGTTCAGGAGTTCAAGAGAGTTCTCTGACCAAGAGCTAGACTTTTGTCTCCACTAAAAAATAGAAAAACTAGCGTCATGGGCTGGTGCCCACAGTCCCAGCTATTCAGGAGGCTAAGACCAAGGAATTGCTTCAGCCCAGGAGTTTGAGGTTGCTGTGAGCTAGGGCACCATAGCACTCAATCCAAGGCACAGAGTGAGATTCTGTCTCTCCTAAAAATAGAAAAATCAGCCAGGTGCTGTGGTGAGCACCTATAGTCCCAGCTACTCGGGAGGCTGAAGAAAGAGGATCCATGAGGCCAGGAGTTTGAGATTGCTGTGACCTATGATGATGCCACAGCATTCTACCCAGGGTGACACAGTAAGACTCTGCCTCAAATATAAAGCCTTTAGCAATAATGCAGTATCCAGGGCTAACTCAAGAGAACATTATGGTACGGCACAGAAATGATGATCGTGCAAACAGATCTAATTGCTTTCTAAAAGAAAAAAGAACATGATATGGGTTACTTTCAACATCCCATTTTTTTCTCTCCTTTAACGCTGATAAACCCAACTTTAATGTCTTCTGACATAGCTTTAAAACCTACTCTTAATATAAACCAAGCATTCTAGGGGGGGAAAAAATTAAAAAGAGATGCATAGAAATACAAATGAGCACTTGGCAGCAGTGAATTTAACCAGTAATGAATTTTAAATTTGTGTGGGTTAGCAAAACAATGTCAGTCCAAATAATAAAATGTTTCTGAAACATGCATTAGTAGATATATTATACAGTGTGTCCATAAGTTCATGTGCAATTTAAAATTGTACAGTTTTAAATTGCACATGGACTTTATGGACACCTTTATTTCTAGAAAAAGTTCTTTCGGGAAATAGGCCTTAAGTTGTATTCGCTTTATTTAACTATCCTGACCAAATGCAATACCCCCTCTACAATGAGAAACTGATACTCACTGGGATTCCAAGTTGTTCAACATCCAAATCCATTAATTTCATTTCATAGTCTGAAACTTTCTCCTGATCTATCAAAAGAAAGCAAATGTTGAAGAAAAAGTACAAGTTTATATCTATAATGTAAATTTTATAGCCATCACCATCATTATCTTAAAATTCGGAGTTTTAGGAAATGCTGACATTGTATTTTAATTTTCTATAGCATAGCTCTGAGAAAGGGTATAACTTACTTGGTGCTTCAAATACTAGCGCCAAGGTGTCTGCGTTATCTTCAGCCCTTAGTGTAATGATATCTTCATTGCCAGCACATTTTAGTATTTTGGACATGCTAGAATACATAAGACACAGGTTTTAAAAATCAGCATCATCTGCTCAAGATCTAGATTTCTTTCTTGCAGTTTTTGGCCGGGGCTGGGTTTGAACCTGCCACCTCCAGCATATGGGGCCATGCCGGTGCCCTACTCCTTTGAGCCACAGGCGCCGCCCAAGATCTAGATTTCTAATGCAATTTGGAGTTACCATTTTCATCCATCATGGTGAAGGATGTGAATATCGGATCAAACATTTTGGAATTTAATCTGGCAGTATTTATATTAAAACACTCCATCAGCAGAAATCTCACTTCTGGGTAAAATAAAAGAGGAGTATTTTCTGTATTGCAAATCTCTTTAGTGGACAGATTATTCTCTGGCGAAGACAAACATTAAAAATGACCTAACATTAGGGCGGCACCTGTGGCTCAAGGAGTAGGGCGCCGGTCCCATATGCCGGAGGTGGCGGGTTCAAACCCAGCCCCGGCCCAAAACCACACACACACACACACACAAAAAAAAAAAAAAGAAAAAAGTTTGGGTGGCGCCTGTGGCTCAAGGAGTAGGGCGCCAGTCCCGTATGCCGAAGGTGGCGGGTTCAAACCCAGCCCCGGCCAAAAAACCACAAAAAAAAAAAAAAAAAAAAAAAAAATGACCCTAACATTTAAACACGCTGTATATTTCCTGAGTAATTATTTCTTCCAAACCTTTTTAAAGTGTAAGCATATTTCTAAAACTTAATGCACTTGATAGGTAGCAGTAAGAAATTTGAAAGTCACTGCCCTGGAGAAATTTTCCCCCAAGCCCAGGATGTTCAAATGAGCGCCGCGACTTTGCAATGAAACCAGAAACAATCTACTGCCCCCAAGTAGGGGACCCTGGACATTCTGACCAAGGCACATCAAATTGTGGCTAACCCATTCGAAGTCACTGGCATTTAATGAGCAAAGAAGTCTGAACAGTTTTCCTGGCACTACAGAAAAGCCGGTCATTTTCCCGCCACCACTCGCTTTGTGACTTTGGCGCGAAAAAACCCGGTTCGCGGTATATCCAGCGCGGGCTTTTCAGAACCGCGTTCTCCTTCGGGCTTCGCCGCCCCCCCACCACATCGCAGGCCAATGAGAAGGCGCAGATGGGCCGCACCAGCCAATGAGAGTTCGGCTAGGAGGCGCTCCCGCCAGGAACCGGAGATGCCGCTGGGCCCCGGCCCCGGCCCTGCTCACCAGTGCCCTGAACTCACTATCAACCCCGGGACCCACCTGGTGAGGTTCACACCCATAGCCAGGTTTCGGTCGCAGCGGTACGTGTCGAAGCCCTCGGAGCGCAGGGTGAGCTGCACCAACGAAACGTGGGACGAATCCATGCTCTGCAGGTTCACGCCGCTGGAGCTGATGTCCCAGCAGGCCTCGTTGATAAGGTCCTTCAGTGCCTCCAACACCTTCTTCAGGATGGAGCCCTGGACTAGGCGCGCCTCGAACATGGTGATGGAGTCGCAATGACGCGGCTACAGGTGGGTGGAAAGGAAGGTCTGGCCGGTTTTGGTTTCACGAGGCTGAGGGCGAGAAGGTGGACGCAGAAACGAGAGCCTAAGAGGAAGACGACGATCAGGCAGCTACCCCAGCAACGGTTTAATGCCGCCGAGTCCTCAAGCGCGCGCTGTTCTCCTGCGTCTAGAGTTGCGACGTCATCACGTTGTCCTGCCCACAGCCCGGACGGAGAGACGCTAGGACCAATAGTGTCCCTGCTTCGCACGAAGACCGCCACCCCGAACATCTATTGGAGGATGCGGTCACAGGGGCGGGGCAGGGGCGCTCGGCACTGGGCAGTGGGCGGAGTGATCTTCCGCTGGTCTCCCCGCCTTTTTGTCTAATTCTTGAGGCGGGGTTTAAGGCTAATTGGGGCGTCCGTAAAGGTCAGGGTCAGGCCCAGGCACGTGAACGTAGGGCCCTAGCTTTTTTATTTTTTTTTTTTGAGAGAGAATCACACTCTGTTGCTGTGGGTAGAGTGCCGAGTCTATAGCTCACTGCAACCTCAAATTTTTGGTTTAAAAGCGATTCTCCTGCCTCAGCCTCCGGAGCAGCTGGGACTACAGGGACCAGCTAGGATGGCCCGCTAGTTTTTTCTAGTTTTAGAAAAAGGAGACGGATCGCCTTTTGCTCAGGCTGGTCTGGAATTCATGAGCTCAGGTAATCCACCACCTGTGCCTCCCAGGGTGCTAGGCTTACCGGCGTGAGCTGTGGGGCTTTGCCGGGCCCCAGCTTTATAGTGCTCTCTTCAGCCTCCCGGAGAAGTTGGGGGTGGGTGTAGAAAGTTTCCAGTCCGGAAAGTGAAATGCAAATTAGACCTACCAGGAGGGAAAGCCGTCTTCTATCCGGAGGAGTACACCGGCTTTATACTGGGTGTACATAAAGTTCATGTGCAATTTAAATTTAAACTTTATGTCCACCTTATATATGCACTTTATTTTTGCTGTGTGTGTGTGAGACACAGGCTCACTTTTTCGCCCTGGGCAGAGTGCCGCGCACAGCAACCTTAAACTCCTGAGCTCCAGAGATCCTCCTGCTTCATTTTCCCCGGTAGCTGGGACTACAGGCACCCGCCCAACACCCGGCTATTTTTTTTCTCTCGTTTTTGAGACAAGAGTCTGTGTCGCCCTAGGTAGAGCCGTGGCGTCACAGCTCACAGCAACCTTCAACTCTTGGGCTTAAGCGATTCTCTTTCCTCAGCCTCAATCCTAGGTGGGATTACAGGCGCCCGCCATAACGCCTGGCTATTTTTGTTGTAGTTGTTTGGCAGGCCCGGGCCGCGTTCGAACCCTCCAGCCCCGGGGTATGTGGCTGGCGCCCTAGCTGCTGAGTTACAGTCGCGAAGCCCGGGCTGGTTTTTCAATTCAATTTTTAGTAGAGACGGGAGTGCGCTGGGGGTGTCTCGATCTTGCTCAGGCTGGACTCCTGAGCTAAAGCGCGTTTCACCTGCTTCAGCCTCCCAGAATGCTAGATTACAGGAGTGAACCGCCGCGCCCGGCCTTATTTTGCTATTTTACAAGAAGTGATTCTCTCCTAAAAGTGTCAAACGATAAAGAAGTAATACAGTTTGGTTAAAGGTGATTTCCATCCACTATTTCTGAACATCCCCACAGGCATACCAAGTTCATAAAAATCACTCAAACTTTACTGTATCCAGTCATTTTAAGTTTTTTTAAAAAACACAAATTCACATTTAAAAAGTCATTCATTCCAGGCTAGGGGTGGTGGCAGGCATCTATAATCTCAGCACTTTGGGAGGCTGAGGTGGGAGGATCCCTTGACAGGAGTTGGAGGGTGCAGTGAGTTATGACAACCCCCACCACTGCACTTTAGCTTGGGCAAAAGAGCGAGAAGTCTTCATTTTGTAAAGACTTCTCCAAAATACTTAACAAAGTACATTTAACTTTTCATTTTTTGAGATAGTATCTCTGTCACCCAGGCTATCATCATAGCTTGCTGCAGCCTCCAACTCCTGGGCTCAAGCCAGCCTCTGGTCTCTGTCTCACCAGAGTACTTCCTCCCCTTTCCTTTCTACTTCCGCCTTTCCCTTCTCCTCCCCTCCTTCCTTTCCCTCTTTTTCTTTTTCTGGCTCAGCTGTGAATCCTCATAGGAATTTTTTTGTCTCTTCTCTGGGTTTTATGGAGACTTACTTTACACTTCTGTATTAGCTTCTTAAAGCATTGCATCAACCTTAAAAGGGCACAGGAAAGGGCATCTCCTTTTGGTATTTCATATGTACTTTGTTGAATTTAAGATACTTTCAATGTAAGATGTAAAATTATTTTATGTAATATAAGAATGAAAATACAACTGTCCAACTATTATATAATCTGGGAGACTGAGGTGGGTGGATTGTTTGAGCTCAGGAGAGACCAGCCTGAGCAAGAGTGAGACCCCATCTCTACTAAAAGTAGAAAAAACTAACCAGGCTTTGTGGCAGGTGCCTGTAGTCCCAGCTACTTGGGAGGTTGAGGCAAGGAGTTTGAGGTTGCTGTGAGCTGTGATGCCATGTCACTTTACCCAGGGTCACAGAGTAAGACTCTGTCTCAACCCCACCTCCCACCCCCCAAAACAAAAAGCAACAACAACAAAAAAACTATTATACAATGCTTTTTCACTTAGAATTTCTATTTTGGTTTTTTTTTTTTTTTTGCAGTTTTTTGGCCGGGGCTGGGTTTGAACCCAGCACCTCTGGTATATGGGGCTGGCGCCCTACTCATTTGAGCCACAGGCACCACCCAGAATTTCTATTTTGTAATTAAAAGAACTTTAAAAACATTTTACCATATATTGCTCTTATGCATATATAAAAAATAAACAAAATAAATTGGTTAAGGCATTCATATTTCTCCACATTCAGATTCCCACTCAGCAGCTGATACTGCTGTTTTTCCATATAATATTACACTCTGTATTGTAAAGGTACTGATGATGCAGCATTTCCAAGAGTGCTACTCTGTTATTTCTTGCAATCCTCTGCCACCAATTTGTAAGTTTTGATGAAGGCACTTTCTTGCTTTATGTGTGATTGACTACATTTTTGCATGTGTCTCATTATCTAAACATAATACAACTTTATCTATTTGTGGGTATTTTCTTTTCTTTTCCTTTTAGAGACGAGTCTCATTCTATCACCCTTAGTAGAGTGCTGTGGCGTCACAGCTCACAGCAGCCTTCAACTCCTAGGCTTAGGTGATTCTCTTGCCTCAGCCTCCTGAGTAGCTGGGACTACAGGCGCCCGACACAACGCCTGACTATTTGTTTTGTTGCAGTTTGGCTGGGGCCAGGTTCGAACCCCTCACCCTCGGTATATGGGGCCAGTGCCCTACCCACTGAGCCACAGGTGCCACCCATATTTGTGGGTATTTTCTTTTCCTGGGTCCCGTAAACACTCAGTTCCTTTGCAAAATGTGGAATGTGTTCATTCCTTCAATGAAGAACATTTACTTTCCTAATAACAACTAATAACAAATGTATATCTTTTGCTACTCTGTTTTAGTGCCCTCAGATTACATAATAACATTTTGATTTAATGCCAAACTCTACCAGTCTGGTGCGGTGGCTCATGCCTGTAATCCTAGCACTCTGGGAGGCCAAGACTAGTGGACTGCTTGAGCTCAGGAGTTCACACACCTGTAGTCCCAGCTATTCAGGGAGGCTGAGGCAAGAGGATCACTTGAACCCAGGAATTTAAGGTTGCTGTGAGCTTTTTCTGTCAGAAAAAAGAAAATAACATAAGCTCTACCCATGTGGTACCCCCCAGGTACCTGAACCTGTTGAAATGAAGACATGAAAATGGCTACAACCCAATTTGTGGTCAGAGAAGGGCCTCTCTAAGGAGGCAGGATTTTATCAGAGAAGCTAGCTTTTTTTTTGGTCGAGGCCAGGTTTGAACCCGCCACCTCCGGCATATGGGGCCAGCGCCCTACTCCTTGAGCCACAGGGTGCCGCCCTAGCTTTTGGAGGGGAAGAAAGAATGTTTTTGGTTGACAGAATAGCATGATTACAAGTACAGAATGCTTAGAAGATGTTCAGACAAAAGTTGGTTGTAGAACTCTAAGACTGATGTATCTGGAGCACAATGAACAATGGAGAGAGTGGTGCAAGGTAAGGTTGCAAAGAAAGCTGAGGTGAGATCTTACAGGTCTTTGTAGGCCTTTTATAAGTGTAAGGGAAAGTTATCAAAAATAGGTCTTTGACATGAACCAATTGGCATTTTAAGAGGATGACTTTTGGACTTTTGGATGGAAGATGTGGCTCCTGCCTGTAATCCTAGCCCTCTTGAGAGGCCAAGGTGGGAAGATCACTTGAGCCCCACCAGCCCAAGAGTTCAAGGTTGCTGTGAACTACGATGACTCCATAGCACTCTATCAGGGCAACTGAGTGAGACTCTGTCTCTCTCAAAAAAACCAAAACAAAAAGAGGATCACTTTAAGGTAAAGGTACTATTTAATCAGTGGGAGAAAGAATGAATTAAGTAAATTTTGATTAAATGATTGGTTAAACTGCTAGAAAGGAATAAAGTTATGGATTATTCCTAATAACCATTTACCAAACTAAATTCCAGGCACATTAAAGAATTCAAATCCAAATAAAGTTTACCCAATAAGAAATGGAAAAATAGGCTTGGCGCCTGGAGCTCAGGTTAGGGCACCGGCCACATACACTGGGGCTGGTAGGTTGGAACCTGCCCAGGGCCTGCTAAACAATAACAACTACAACAAAAAAAATAGCTGGGTGTTGTGGTGGGTGCCTGTAGTCCCAGCTGCTTGGGAGGCTGAGGAAAGAGAATTGCTTAAGCTCTAGAGTTGGAGGTTGCTGTGAACTGTGACGCCCCAGCACTCTACTGAGGGCAACATAGTGAGACTCTGTCTAAACAAACAAAAAAAAAGAAATGGAAAAATAATTTAGTAAATATTAATGAGATATTTCTGTGTGCTTTTTAACCATAAAAGGAAAAAAACCCACAAAAACACAGGAATGATTTTATAAGTTTAAAAAACTTCAGTATGACTACAAGCACTGTATTGATTAGTATACTTTAGGTTTTAGTGACAGAGAACTCAAACTAATAAGGAGAAAAGGGAGATTTATTTAAAGAAAAATCCAGAGGCATCTGTCTTCCAGTGTCTGGTCCTAATCTTAGTGCATATGTGAAAAATTTTGTTAACCACATTAACAAGTAAAGAAATGTACATACCATATTAATAAGTCGTGTTAACACCCAGTGTTAGTAAAGATTCAAGGAAATAGGCACATATTCACTAAGATTAGGACAGGACACTGGAAGACAGATGCCTCTTTTTGTTTAGGTAAATAAATCCCCCCCCCCCCTTGCTTTTTTTGCAGTTTTTGGCCAGGTCGGGTTTGAACCCGCCACCTCTGGTATATGGGATGGGGCTGGCGCCCTACTCCTTTGAGCCAATACATTTCCCTTTCTATAATTGAGGGAGAAGTCCTAAAGCTGGCCAAAGGCCTATTTGCATGACTTCTACCTGATCCCTGTTCTTCACAGAACTGACTTCAACAGTATCCTTGATCTGAGCTTAGTTAACCTGGGAGGGCTGAGCATGACAGACAAGTCTGTTCAGACCAAATTTTAGGGCGTTATCTATCCTAATAATGATACTGTGCATTCTATAACTCTGACATATAGTTTCCCAGCCTTCTATGTATTAGGCTGGGTTTTAAGGAGAACAGATGAGCTTTCAGAAGACTGATGTGATGCTCACATCACTCACGTGTACCCCTAAAGGCAAGGTTCTGGATACTGACATCTCCACATATCTCAGAAGATCTTGTGACCTGTCACCGTCTTGATGTCCTTTTAGGTCCTTTAGAAAATAATTCTTGCTTAACTTATCCAAAAGGCGGGCAGCGCCTGTGGCTCAAGGAGTAGGGCGCCGGTCCCATATGCCGGAGGTGGTGAGTTCAAACCCAGCCCCGGCCAAAAAACCAAAAAGAAAAAAAAAAAAAAACTTATCCAAAAGGTTTCTGGTTTTTATTTTTATTTTATTTATTTATTTATTTATTTATAGACAGTCTCATTATGTTGCCCTTAGAGGGCTGTGGCATCAGAATTCACAGCAATCTCCAACTCTTGGGCTCAAATGATCCTCCCAAGTAGCTGGGACTACAGGCGCCCACCACAACACCTGGCTATTTTTTGTTGCAGTTATCATTGTTGGTTAGCTGGCCCAGGCTGGGTTCGAACCTGCCAACTTTGGTGTACATGGCTGGCGCCATAACCTCTGTGCTACAGGCGCCAAACCAGGTTTCTCGTTTTTAGATCATAAAGGTCCACTAATACAGCTACTGAGGAGGCTGAGGCAAGAGAATCACCTAAGCCCAAGAGCTGGAGGTTGCTGTGAGCTGTGACGCCATGGCACTCTATCGAGGGGGATAAAGTGAGACTCTGTCTCAAAACAACAACAACAACAACACAAAATCAACCAACCAAACAAACAAAAAAGTCCATTAATACTAGTCAAAATGATAGTCATGTGGTTCTCGATGGATTAAATGAGCTTTAAAATTACTATCAGCATTATAAATAAAGTAACAACAAAAGACAAACATAAAAAGCTAAGTTTCTCTAAGTAAATTATGAACTGAGAGTGTATCTGTCTCTCCCACCCCTGAAAGAAAAAAAAACAAAACATACAAGTATTTGTGCAATGTTGAATTCAAGCAGGCATTAGGTAGGTAGGGCTTGGTAGCAAATATACCTGTGTTCTAATCCTTTTTTATTTTCTTTAGTGTCGTATTATTATAAGGATACATAGAGCGACGTTACATTGTTTGCGTTTCTTGCTGTGGTTTTTTTTTGAGACGGGAGTCTCAAGCTGTCATCCTTGGTAGAATGCTGTACCATCACAGCTCACAGCAACCTTAAACTCTTTGGCTGAGCGATTCTCTTGCCTCCGCCTCCCAAGTAGCTGGGACTACAGGTGCCCACCACAACGCCCAGTTATTTTTGTTGTTGTCATTGTTGTTTTAGCAGGCCCAGGCTGGGTTCGAACCCACCAGCCAGCCTTGGTTTATGTGGCCGGCGCCCTACCAACTGATTTGCGGGCGCTGCCTGTGTTCTAATTCTTACTAAGCACTTTCTAGCCAAGAAATGTTGGCTAAACAATTTTCCTTTTAAAGTTTTAGATTCATTCAAAAAAGCACTTGAGATGTGGGAGGGACACAAGAGGGATCCCAGTAAACAAAACTAGGTAGCATTCTTGCCCACCCAAATGTCTTTCAGTAGTCCAGAAGACAAGAAATTTGAAACACAGAAGTAAAGCTTATCCGTAAAATGAAAATAATACCCACTTCCAAGCGATATGTGGATTAAATGAGACGAACTAAAACGATTATTAAACTCAGTTCCTACACACGATCAGCGCCCGCCTGGCAAAGCAACGCAGACTTAAGTTTGGGTTTCTCTTACCACGTGATAAGTGGTAATGGCCTTTATCAGGCCGGCTCTACTGGTCTTCCCACTCAGAGTCCAAGAATCTACTTTGGAGTGTGAGGGCTGAGACCGGCTGAGGCCGGCTGGTACATGAGGGCACGCGAGGACCCGCACCGCCTGGGCCTCCGACGAGCGCCCCTTCCTTTCAGTAACCGGTTACTGTCAGGACGCAGGCGCCAACCTCTTGCATTCACAGCTGGAGCTCCCCATTGGCTAATCTCTCAAGGGAGCGCCCGCTTTTTCCCGCCTACTCACTCTGCTGTCCAATGTGCGTCTTTCTATTCTGCGCCGCTCCGCCTCCGGCGACCCGCCTCCCTGGTGTCTCGGCGCTTTTAGCGCTTCTGGGTGATGGCGGCGGTGCGCCTGCGCGTTCGCTCTGAGCCCTCCTCCCGGGAGGGGGAGCTAGCGGGCCAGAGCTAGGGACTGTCCGCCGAGCTCTGTCCGGGTGAAAGGGTGGCGGCGCCGCAGGCTGCCGGCCGGGCTGCGGAGGGGGCTGCGGAGGGGCCTGCGAGCCGCTACGGGGCCGCGCGCCGCTCGGGCGGGGCGGGGCGGGGCCGGGCGGGGCCAGTCGAGGGAGCTCGCGCGTGCCCGCACAGGCCTATCACTCTCGGCTGCTGAGCTACCTGCCTGCGGCGACGTCTGTCAGGAATCTCCAGCATGACTGAACTGAGGCAAAGGGTGGCCCATGGGCTGGATGCACCGCCCGAGGACAAGGTAGTGGCGGCATCGGGTGGGCGCGGTCAGGACAGCGGTGCTCCCCGGAGGCCCGCGGGTGATGCGCGTAGAGGTGTAGTCTTTGCCCTTTGACCCTTTGTCGCGGTCCGGCCTGGGCAGCACAGTGGGTCCCCGGGCGCGCTGGTCAGCGGTCAGCAGTCGAGGTTCTGAGTCTAGTTGGGGTGGTACCTTCCGGTCTCAGCTAGGCGCACACCTGGAGTTGCGCCCCGCCTCCTGTCCTCAGGGCTGGTTGAGGGGTCCCCCCTCCCAGCCTCCCCAAGGCCTTCCTGGGTGTGAAAATGTGGAGACCTCACAGAGCCTTCTGTGGGAGGCGTCTCCTCTGAGCGTGACTTGGGCTTTCCTTTCCCTTTTAAAATGTCATTGTTTTTATCGTTTTGGGAGGAAAGGTGGGAATCAAGACAAGGCCATAGGATTTGCCTCGTAGGAGATTTAAATCCTTCCTTGGAAGTGAAATCGTTGACTTTGAGCAGAGGGGTGTCTTAGGCAGTGAACTAGCTCTCTGCAGGTGTTGGAGGGTATGCTCCGATGGATGAGCTTGTTTCCTGCGCCAGTGTGGGCACTGTTGGGGCAGGGGAAAGTGGGAAGGAGGCCATCTTGGTCGGGACACAGCCGTGTGGGGGTGAGGGATGGGAGAGCAGACTCCTTTGGCTGAGATGAAAGGTTTGTATAGGGAAGTTGGTGGAGAGTGGTTGTATTATTGTGGACGTTGTCTGACACCATAAAGGTTGGGACTTTGTAGTAGTATCTGTGCTTTTCAAGTTAGCAGTAGTCAGGAGCTATGTATTTGAAAGATTGACCTCATATGGAATGGACCAAGGGAGCTGGACCAGAATGCTGAAGACTGGTTCAGTCAGGGTTTGCCAAGGGGTGATCTGCAGGTTTTTTCTTTGGTTCACAGGTTGCCTTCAAAACCAGAAAATTTCTCTTGACATCTGAATTTCTTCCCTATCTTGAATAATCGGAGAGTCTGCCATTACTTTCTCACCCAGTTACTAATTGGCTGGAGCTGAGGATCATCTGTTCCTACCAATCTTTGCTCCTTACACCGTGCCCACAGCTCCCACTTACATAGCCTGTAAAAGATTACTGGAGGAAAGGGACATTAGGGAGACACTACAAAGAAGTAAAGCACAGGGTTTAGTGACAGTGTCAACAGAGCAGTTACACTAGGAGGAATGTTTTGGGTGAAAGATAATGCTTTTTTTTTTCCTTATATTTCTCTGTTCAAAGATAATCGGGTTTTAAATAATGTTGTTATTGTTGTCAGCAGATCATCCAAGGAGAGCTATCCACGTTGATTTTTAGAACATATTTTGGAGAAAATTTAGGGCTGGGGTGCAGTCTAGGAGTTGCTTGCAGAGACAGGATACTTTGAAGTCTCTGATTGTTCCACTGAATATCCTAGTTTGTCCTGAAGGAATTCTGGGTCACCTTGTATACTGCTGGTTGGTGACTACACACGTTTGGAGGCTCTATAGGGCTGTTTAAAGGTGAGCTCATACTGGATGTCAGTATGACTTTGTGGGCCTAGAAGGTGCGAAAAGACAGAGGAAAAAAGGCGTGATAATAGCTGGTGAGCTTTATTTTTGAAAAGTTAACTACTGTATTTGTGATAATTCATCATGCTTAAAAAATACCAACACCAAAACAATGGTGTTGTTGTCATTGTTGTTTGGCAGGCCAGGGCTGGATTTGAACCTGCCAGCTCAGGTGTATGTGGCTGGTGCCTTAGCCGCTTAAGCCACAGGCGCCGAGCCATGTTTGGGATTTTTTTTTTTTTTTTGAATGAACAAGAAACATTTTTATGCTATTATTTGTATCTACCATGCCATGAATTCATAGGGGAAGAGGTTCCAGGAGCTCAGGGAGGCACCTTGCCGTTTAATGTGACAAAGTGTTGATTGACTTTTGAATTCGTGGGAAATAGTTTCCAGCACCTTGTATCATTGTTACATGGGGACTATTGGTTATCTGGTGTGCCCCTGCTGTACACATATTATGCCATGAGCTCATGGGGAATAAATAGGTTCTTGCTCCTAAAAACATGGGTCCACTAGTACTCCTGTGTGCTATGTTATATGCTTATTATGCCATGAATTCACAGGGAATGGGTTCCAGGAGCTCAGGCTCCTTTCCGTTAGTTCTCACAAAGTGGGCTTCTCTGGGTGGCGCAGGCTGGCACTTCATTTGAACACAGTTACCTTTCTCTTTGGCTTCCTTCTTTTTCTGATCATTTTCCTTCACATGAAGCTATCTCGGCTTTTAGAGTGCTTAATATGCTCAATACGAACATTAATCCGAACATTAATCCTCTTCGCGAGGATCTTGCCCTTAACTTGTTTGTTTACAACAATGCCAACAGCATGCTGGGTAACATTGTAAACTCTTCCAGTTTTGCCATGGTAACATTTGTGTGGCATGCCTTTTTGAACGGTACCCATTCCCTTGATGTCTACAATATCACCTTTCTTGTAGATTCACATATATGTAGCCAAAGGAACAACTCCATGTTTCCTAAAAGGCCTAGAGAACATGTATCGGGTGCCTCTCCTCCTTCCCTTTGTGTTTGTCATTTTGGTGAATTACTGGAAGATGGCGTCTCTGGCCAAAAGGCCATGTATGGGATTTTTAATAAGGGCACATTTTAAAAGCTGTGAAATGTATCCTTTGCCTTTGATGAATATATATAGTAAAAGTTTAAGAAATTCTGATTTATTCTGTTTCATAATTTGGAAAAAAAATTACTTCCATGATTCTGGCTTTGCTAATACTGTTGTGTTAGAACCCATGGAAATTAAAAATAATAAAACAGGCTCAACGCCTGTGGCTCAAGTGGCTAAAGCGCCAGCTGTATACACTTAAGCTGGCAGGTTTGAATCTAGCCTGGGCCCACCAAACAACGACGGCTGCAACCAAAAAATAGCTGGGTGTTGTGGCAGGTGTCTGTAGTCCCAGCTACTTGCGAGGCGGAGGCAAGAGAATTGCTTGAGCCCAGGATTTGGAGGTTGCTGTGAGCTGTGATGCATGGCACTCTACCCAGGGTGACAGCTTGAGTCTCTGTCTCAAAATAAATAAATAAATAAAATAATAATAAAACAAGGACATCTTTTTAGGGAAATGAATTGTGAAATGAGAACTTTCTTATTTCACAGAAGAAGCCAGAGAACCATTTTCTTTTCTTTTTTTTTTTTTTTTGTAGAGACAGAGTCCTACCTTATCACCCTCGGTAGAGTGCTGTGGCGTCACACAGCTCACAGCAACCTCCAAATCCTTGGGCTTAGGCGATTCTCTTGACTCAGCCTCCCAAGTAGCTGGGACTACAGGCGCCCGCCACAACACCCGGCTATTTTTTTGTTGCAGTTTGGCCGGGGCTGGGTTTGAACCCGCCACCCTTGGCATATGGGGCCGGCGCCCTACCTGCTGAGCCACAGGCGCCACCCCCAGAGAACCATTTTCAAGTTAATTCTTTTTTAATTTTTATTCATTTATTAATTTTTGAGACAGAGTCTCACTATGTTGCCCATGGTAGAGTGCCAAGCTTGCTGTGAGCTATGACAACATGACACTCTACTGAGGATGTGACAAAGTAAGACTCTGCCTCAAAAAAAATTAATAATAAAATAAAATATCTGGGGCTGGCGCCTATGGCTCAGTCAGTAAGGCACCGGCCCCATATACCGAGGGTGGTGGGTTCAAATCTGGCCCCGGCCAAACTGCAACCAAAAAATAGCAGGGTTTTGTGGCAGGCGCCTGTAGTCCCAGCTACTCGGGAGGCTGAGGCAGGAGAATCGCTTAAGCCCAGGAGTTGGAGGTTGCTGTGAGCTGTGTGAGGCCACGGCACTCTACCGAGGGCCATAAAGTGATACTCTGTCTCTACAAAAAAAAAAGAAAAAAAAAAGAAAATATCTGGAACAAATCTGAAGGATTCCTTAAAATGTTATATTGCCTAACTGCTATGGCAAAACTGGCTTATAAATAGACAATCATCAGTATCAAAAGTATCTGCAGAATGTGTTTATTTATAAAAGTCAGAGGTATTTTGTTATATTTAGCATCCTAGAATGGAATTTTCAAAGCCAATTGCTAATAAAGGGAATGTTCTCCTTGGGGAACTTTGCTTATAATTTTAAAGTTTCAAAGCACTGTAGAGTTGCCAAACTAAGAGAGTTGGAATTTAAGCTTTGGGAATGATCCTCTTCCTGCCTAACAATGTTTTTCCAATGGAGCTTAAGGAAGAAAAGGATGAAATGTCCAAAAGATTGGCATCTTAAGGCTGGGCCCGATGGCTTATGCCTGTATTAGCCTTCTGGTAGGCCAAGGTGGGAGGATCCCTTGAGTTCAGGAGTTCAAGGCCAGCCTGAACAACATAGGGAGACCTCGTTTCTACTAAAAGTAGAGAAAATTAGCTAGGCATTGTGGTCGGCACCTATAGTCCCAGCTACTTGGGAACCAGAGGCAAGAGGATCGCTTGAGCTCAGGAGTTTGAGGTTGCCGTGAGCTAGGCTGATTTCACAGCACCCTAGCCTGGGCAACAGAGTGAGACTATGTTTCCAAAAAAAAAAAAAAAGAGAAAAGAAAAAAGGCAATTGACATCTTTTTTTTGAGACAGAGTTTCACTTTGTCATCCTTGGTAGGGTGCTGTGGCTTCACAGCAACCTCCAACTCCTGGGCTTGGGTGATTCTCCTGCCTCAGCCTCCGGAGTAGCTGGGACTAAGGTGCCCACCACAACGCCCGGCTAGTTTTTGTTGCAGTTTGGCTGGGGCTGGGTTCAAATCCATCACCCTCGGTATATGGGGCTGACGCCCTATCGACTGAACCACAGGCGCTGCCAGACAATTGACACCTTAAAATTTATGATTGGATTAGCATTTCAGGAGATTTTGTTTTGGAAGTTAGAGTGAAGTTTCTGGGTTTTCTGCATTACTTAAGATGCTGTTTAAATTAGACCTTTACTTGTTTCAGGGCTTCCTTTCTAGATAGATGTAACTGATATGGAGAGGAAATAGTGACATCACACAGACGGAAGAGTTTAAATTTTAATTGAAGACAGTGGTTAAGAGCAAGGGTTTATGTCAGTTAGATCCACCCTGCACCTGGCCTCTGCCACCTCAAAGCTGTGTAACTTTCAGCATTCCCTTTGCATAAGCCTTAGTTTGTCCATCCTTACAATGGGGGTTATAAAATTGCATGTCTTTATAGGATATTCGTGTGGATTAAATGTATGTATGTTACTTCTTTCCAGCAGAGCTTGCCAAACTATAATAATGTGTTAGTTGTTGTTGCTACTGGTTAAAATAGATTTTTATAGGGAAAAAATTCACCTTCCACCCTTGGAAGATGATTAAATCTTCAAGTTATAAGTGTTTGAAGAATCCATTTATTCATTACCTTTTAAGGAAAATTTTATAGAAAGGGCTTAGCCTTGTGTGACCTATCTTTTCAGTTTATTTTCTTGCTGGATTTTTCAGTACTTAGAAACACAGTTAAGCTTTAATTATAGAAGGACCACTGGGCATTGCTATATGTAGTTATCTTTCCTCATAGTAGTAGGTATAATATTTCTTAGTACACGGAGGAATAATTAAAAATGGCTTTTTGGTAGACTTTGAGAGTGAACTCCTGAAGTAATAAAATCTTATTTTAAGAGCTATGACTGCCTCAGATATGAGAGAAATGTTTTAATTCTTTCAAAATATTTTTCCAATTGAATTTAAGATGCATAAATTATTTTTTCACATTGAAAAATAATTTGGGAAATGAAAACCTTGACTATGATTCTCAGACTTAAATAGAGTAGGTGAAAGATTAATTTGTCATATAATCCAGCATGGTAAGTATATTATATGTATGTGTTGATCAAATAGTATAATCTTCTTTTGAAACTTACTTCCTAATGTATAGGCTGTTTTCTTTTTTTTTGGATAGATCTCACTTTGTTGCCCTGGGTAGAATGCAGTGGTATCATCTTAGCTCATTGCAACCTCAAAATCTTAGGTTCAAGTGATCCTCTTGTTTCAGCCTTCTGAGTAGCTGGGATTACAGGCGCCTGCCACAAGACCTGGCTGATTTTCTATTTTTAGTAGAGACCCGGTCTTGCTCTTGCTCAGGCTGGTCTCGAACTCCTGACCTCACGAAATCCACCCTCCTCAGCTTCCCAAAGTATTAGAATTACAGGTATGAGACACCACACCCAGCCAGTCCAATTAAAAATATTTAAAGCTAGCTTTTTCTGAAAAATTTAATTTTTAAAAAATGTTTGGTATTTGCACAAATTAATATGATATTTTGTTAGAAGAGTTTGGTATCTTTTTAAAATGTTAAAATTTCTCTCACTAGATGTTAGTACTAGAGATGATCTTAGAGATGGTTATTATGGAAGAGGATACCACAGCCCAGAGAGTTTATTTGCTGGAGGTTACCCAGTTGGTTAGAGTCATTAATAGTATGAAAGTCATTCAATTTCTGTTTTTTTTTTCCTGTGTTGCATAAAGCTACTTTCAAGAGCATATAACATAGAATTAATTTAGACTTTAAAAGTTTCTGTATTGGTTAAGTTTGATAGATAAAATACCCTAATACAGAAGAACCTCTGTAATTTGATAATCTAAGGAACTGTAACAAACTGGTCAACATCCGGAGGTGGTCAACATAAGGAAGGAGGCCTGCTGTAGTGATACATACATGCACTTTACTTTCTTGTACAGCTTTTATTAGAGAATATCATATGAAACATACATAACCCAAACACAGTAAAATCGTACATACAGAATCATACAGAGTCAATACATTTACTGTTTTCTCATGGTTTAATCATTCTTTCTGAAAAAAGAGTCAATCTTTATTTCTTATTCTTATTACAAATGTAGATGTAGAAAGCATTCTCCATGCTGGGTAGGCTCAGCATACGTGGGCATTTTTTCATAGCAAATGACTTCAATTGCATTATCAGGTGCCTGAGAGCCTCTTCTTTTGGAGTCTCTGCAATTTCTGTGTCATCCTCACTTGCTTCTTCCACTTCATTAGCAGCTTCATGCACTTCATGTTGGTCTGTACTTCAGTCAGTATCTCTTGGGAAATTATTTTTGGGTCAGGCTCATTACAAGTTGCCGCCACATCATCCACTGCAACAACCTTCAAAATCTCCTTCAAATTCTGCCACGGGAGATACACCGTGGGGCCAAAACATCATGCCCTTGGGTTGTGACAAATTTAGCTTTCTTACTGGATCATTTCTGGCTGAACTTTATTTTAAGCAGAACTGATCCAGAGGACAGCATCCAGAAAGTTAACGGACACAGTGGATGAAACTACTTCTACCATTAGACCAACACAGGTGTGTTTTAGTAATGACCCACACTGTAGGAACTGGGCTGGGTAGTACATTAAAAAATTTTTTTTTTTTGCAGTTTTTGGCTGGGGCTGGGTTTGAATCCACCACCTCTGGCATATGAGGCCGGCGCCCTACCCCTTTGAGCCACAGGCGCCGTCGCCATTTTAAATGTTTTGATGATGGCTTGGTCAAGAGGTTGGATTTTTGAGGTCCTGATTGGAGGCAGAAATTTCAGTGTCAAGTCTGTAAGGTGATTGATTCACTTGCAGGTGGTCAGGGTACTTGTCTACTACCAGCAGAACAGACCATTTCTTCTTCATTTCTCCATGGATGCCTTTTACCCACTTCTCAAATAGGACACCAGTCATCCACGTGCAATTTGTTTTATCTCCAAATGACAGGAAGGTCTTCGTGCTTCAGGCTCTTGAATGTGTCTGGCTTTGCCAATTTATCAGTCACCAAGGGCTTTAGTTTCTCTCTGGTTGAGCTAGTGCAAAGCAGAACTGTGAAACAGCATTTGGAAAGTTCATTGGTCTTACACTTGTCACCCTTTATGACGAGACTCCTGTCCGGCATTGCCTTGAAAAAAAGTTTGCACTTGTCAGCATTAAAGTTACAGTCATCTTTGAAGACTCTGGCAAAGTCTGGGAACTTTTTGATGAATTCTTCCGCAGCTGCTACTGGAATTTCCTTGGATTTACCACACAAGGTTTTCTGGGAGATCTTGTGTCAGAGTTTAAATTTATGAAAGCAACCACTTGATGCTTGGAGATCTGCCACCCCAAATTTCTGTGTGAATTTTTTAGTAACTTCTTGGATCATCAGCCCAGAGATTCAGGTATTAATTGTCCTCATTTGTTTGAACCAGCTTAATGTGGTTTCATTGAATGCACTGGGGAAAGTTTTCTTTCTTTCTGGCTGTAAATCTCTGCTTTCCTTACCATAGTTCTCTAAGTACATATGTTTACTTTTTGGGATATTGCTAACACCTGAATGGTCTTGCTAACACCAAAATGTTCTGCTGTCTTTCTTTGGCTGCTGCTTTCCAGCAAATGTAGAAGATCAACCTTTTCCTTCAGTGTCAGCTCTGAGTTTTTTCCTTTGGGCCATATCATGTCTCAATTCACTGTAAAATGTTTCAGTAATTGTAGGCTGTACCTCAATTCAGACCAGTCCTTCAGGTTGAAAAAAATCTTCTGCAACATGTGATAAACAATAGGATGTTAGGCTTAATCCAGCAAATGGTAATAATAAAGCATGAAAAAAGAACTTATACTAAAGAAAAATAATACCACTAAGGGGCAAAACTCACAGCTTGGTGTGGAGTGGACTTAACTGGTCAAGTTATAGAGGGTAAAATAATATCGTGTCTCACAGTCCAAGTGGTCAAGATATAGACAGAGGTGGTCAGTACATAGACATAGAGGTCAGTCTTCCATTGAGTATATGTGGTGCATGTCAGTAGAATTGATGGTCAATGTAGGGAGGTAGTCTGCTATGAAGGTTCTACTGTATTATTTCTTATGTGGTTGCAAAATCAGAAAAATTAGCAAAATAAGCCTTTCAAAATGTCGTATGTAAAAAAAAGTAAGGTCTCAGAGAATAAATATGGATATTATCTGAAAAATATTTTGGGGGGTTGGGTAGAGAAAGTTTTAGGTCCAGTTTTCCCAGTTAGTGAGTGACTGCTGATTTATAACTTTGTAAGCCCACCCTGGGAAGGCCCACTTGTGTATCACTGAAGGGTATTCTCTTAGAAGAGCTTGAAGACCGCAAGGGGCTTCATTAAGGGAGTGTGTGAGGTTGCTTGGAAGAATTATAATCCAGGTAAGAACCATTTGTTCTAGCAATAATCATCATTCAGTATTCTCCTTAGAACATTCACTGACTGCAGTGTCTGCTGTATACAGTCTCTTTGTATAGACAGGGGCTGATATCAGTGCTCATAAAGATACTATCCGGGAATCTTATTCTTCTTCCTTTTTTTTTTTTTAAAGCACTCAATATGCATTTATTAAAAAGTTAACAGCATGCATCCTAAGTACTACGGGAGTATGTAGAAATAGAGAATAGGAATCATATTCTCATCTCTGCCCCAAAAATCTACTCGGAAGAACACGTTTATCACTACTCCCTCCAGAAACCACAGTAAAATGACAAAACAAGAATTAAAAAGTAGAATCTTCTTTTTTTAAACTATTTTTTGACTCTACATAATCCATTTTTTCTCCACTGGTTGAAAGAAATCATATAATTTTGAAAGTTTCTGAGAAACTCTTTTAATGTGAATTTTGTAACTATTCTCACAGTGCAAATAATCATTCTTTAAGCCGAAAAATTTGCATGTCAGCATTTCTGATTTTCACACTGGGCCATCTTTTTTCAGTTCCTCAGCTTGTCTGAGCTGTTAGAGCTGTTAGAGCCTCCTAGGCCTTCCAGACTGGTGCTACATAAAGGCACATTTCACAGATTTCTGGGCCTTAATGCCTGTACTCCTGTAAACCCTTCTAATTGAGCTCCTTTCCTTCAGGAAAAAATATGCCATTACTGTGTCATATGGCCCCTGGTTCTGGAAAGACACAGACACTGACTCTTGAAAATTAATTTTGCCAGTGTCTCGTTGATAGAATACTGATTGGTTCCTGGTGTTGGGCAGAGTTCCAGCCTTCCAAGTCTTGTCATGTGGTGGTTATTTGGATGGTGCCACCTCCCTACTCCCACATATGGTCCCCACTGGCAGGTCCTGGGCCAGTCACTGATCTTTGTTCTCATATGGCGTTGGGCCTGCCAAGTTGAGTGATCTCTTAAAGTAAGTTAAACTTTATTGTTATTTAACCCTAGGCAACATGTCATTCAGAATTTGAAGGGAACAAAGGGTGTATTGTGAAGACCTTCTTTCTCCTGCCTGCTTCTCTCCATAGGCAGCCCCTGTGCCAGGCTGTGGTGCTTGTAGGCGCTGCTGTGTGGAAGGACCTGACCTGTTCTATCAAAATCAGATGTCCTTATGATTTGCTGCCTTTGGGTGACTACAGGGCCAGCTTGGGTCTTCTCTGTGAAGACTTTATTAAGTTTTTAAAAGATGTCCTTGGGACCAGGGATTTGTGGACAACACTTTCTTTTTTTTTGTAGAGACAGAGTTTCACTTTATGGCCCTCGGTAGAGTGCCGTGGCCTCACACAGCTCACAGCAACCTCCAACTCCTGGGCTTAAGCGATTCTCTTGCCCCAGCCTCCCGAGTAGCTGGGACTATAGGCGCCCGCCACAACGCCCGGCTATGTGGACAACACTTTCTGCTCCTGGGTCTCTGACATCAAGAGGATGTCTGTAATGGACAGCCAGACCCCTAAGTGGTCAGCTCTCAGAGGGACATCCCCACAGTCTGTCCTGCAGTCTTGTGGTTTTCAGGGGTGTGCAGGACTTTCCTTGGTGTTTGTCCCTCAGTCAGCACAAATTTTGTCTCAAATCTGACTTTTGTATCTCTTCTTTCCCTCTTCTTCCAGTTTCCTTTCTTCTGCAAATAGAGTCACAGATCACTCAGTTACTCTGGCTTGAAATCCATTAGTCCTCAGCTTCTTTGCCCAGGCCAGGATGAAGGTTCTAACCTGGTGTGACTTGGAATCCTTATTTCCCTGTGGCTTGTGCATGTTTCACAGGTTTTAGGACTTTTTTGTACTGTTGTAAATTCTTACCTGGAATCCTTATCTATCTGTGGCTCATGCTCATTTAAAAGATTTTAGGACCTACTGCTTACTCCCTTGTAAACCCCTATCTAGAATCTTTATCTGTCTGTGACTCAGGCACATTTCACAGATCTTAGAACTTAATGTATACGCAGTGCTGTAAACCCTTACCTGGACTTCTTATCTGTAGTTTATGCACATTTCATGGATTTAGGACCTAATGCTTGCTCAATTGTAAACCCTCACCTGGAATCCTTATCTGTCTGGCGTATGCACATTTCACAGATTTCTGGGCCTTAATGCCTGTACTGCTATAAACCCTTCTAATTGAGCCCCCTCCCTTCAGGATTTGCTCTTATAGGCCTTTTCTAGTCTATGTGTTCTTTGTGTTTTCCAGCATTTCTGAAGCTGCCATATGAATTATGGATTAAGAAGGATAGAATTCTGGCCCCTTTTCCACGTCATTTGAACTTTGCTTAAGAACCTTCATAGCCTTTTCTCTTAACGTTCCTCTCTCCCTGTTTGGCACCTCTCTTGTCGTGGATCTTGATTCTTGCTATTTCCTACCCTTGAAATGTGCTCTTTCTCTGTCACCTACCCCATTTCTACCTATTTAAGCCTAATTTTTTTAGACCATCTCTGGTTAGAAGTGATTCAGGCATGCAGTATAACGACTGTAGAAAAGTGTGCATCTGAGAATGAAATCTGTCTAAAATTCCATCGAGAGAAATCATTGTTCAAATTTGTATGTTCGTTTCTCTCGCACATATTGCTACACATGGCTGTAATAAGAGCCCTGTGCATAATTGGATAGCTTGCCTTTTTATGCTATCAAAATCATTGCCCCACATCTTTAAGGTCCTTTGTAAATAGTATTTCCATTTTTTAAATTAGGAAAGTAACAGATAAAAATAAAATATATTCATTAGGAATTAGGAAGCACCAAAAAGAAATATTTTAATTTTGTCCCTCAGAGATAGCCGCTTAATATTAATTTTTTTTTTTTTTTTTTTTTGAGACAAGAGTCTCACTCTGTGGCCCCAGGCTAGAGTGCTATGGCATCAGCCTAGCTCACAGCAACCTCCAACTCCTGGGCTCAAGCAATCCTCCTGCCACAGCCTCCAAATAGCTGGGATTATAGGAGCCCACCACAATGCCTGGCTACTTCCCCCCCCATCTTTAATAGGGACAGGGTCTCACTATGTTGCTCAGACTGATCTTGAACTCTTGAGCGTAAGGGATCCTCCTGCCTTGGTCTCTCAGAGTGCTAGGATTACGGGCATGAGCCATTGCACCCAGCCTTGATATTAATGTTCTGATGTCCTTCTTTTCTTTCTTTTTAGATACCCCATACATTTCTTGCACTGTGTGTTCAACATTTTATAACTCGTTTTTTTTTGAGACAGAGTCTCATTATGTCACCCTCGGTAGACAGCTCACAGCAACCTCCAACTCTTGGGATTAAGTGATTCTTCTGCCTCAGCCTCCCAAGTAACTGGGACTACAAGCACCTGCCACAACGCCTATTTTTTTTGTTGCAGTTGTTGTTGTTTAGCAGGCCCAGGCTAGGTTCGAACCTGCCTGCCTTGGTCTATGTGGATAGCTCCCTAACCACTGAGCTACGGGTGCTGAGCCTGTAACTTATTTTTTAAATTGTGGAATATGCCCTAAACATTGCTCAAGTTTTTAAACATTTTAATCCAGCATCATTTAGAAACATTTTTATTTGGCATATAATAATTGTATATATTTTGAGATACAGAGTTATATTTCAGTGCATGTATACAATGTCAAATGATCAAATCAGGGTAATTAGCATATCCCTAAATTTCAAACAGTGAACAGTTCTTTGTGTTGTGACTATTCAAAATTTTCTCTTCTAGGGTGGTGCCTGTGGCTCAGTGAGTAGGGTGCCGGCCCCATATGCCGAGGGTGGCTGGTTCAAATCCAGCCCCGGCCAAATTGCAACAAAAAAATAGCCCGGCGTTGTGGTGGGTGCCTGTAGTCCCAGCTGCTCTGGAGGCTGAGGCAGGAGAATCGTGGAAGCCCAAGAGCTGGAGGTTGCTGTGAGTCCTGTGACGCCATGGCACTCTACTGAGGGCGGTAAAGTGAAACTCTGTCTCTACAAAAAAAAAAAAAATCACAAAATTTTCTCTTCTAGCTCTTTGAAAATATATAAATTATTGTTAACCTTTTACCCTACAAGTGGTGTAGACACTGGAACCTATTCCTGTTATTTAGCTGTAATTTGGTATCCATTAACCAACCTCTCCATTCTCCCCTCCACACCACTCCGCCTATCCTCATTCCTACATTTGGACTCCCTACTTTGACAAACTCAGTGTTGTTCAACTTTTATATATGAATGAGAACATGCAGTGTTCATTTTTCTGTGCTTCAGTTATTTCACTTAATATATAGACAGTCCCAAATTAACAACCATCTGACTTACATACAGCTCACACGAACAGGAGACTATTATAGCAAATCCCCAAGTTACAAACATTCAACTGATACATGACTCACGAACAGAGGCTATTGCAAGTAATAGGTAAATGTACATGTTCCAACTTACATACACATAAATTCAACTTAAGAACAAACCTAGAGAACCTATCTCATTCATAACCTGGGGACTGCCTATAACATCCTCTAGGCTCATCTATGTTGCCACAAATGACAGAATTTCATCCTTTTTTTTTTTTTATGACTGAATGGTATCCATTGTATATGTGCACCACATTTTGTTTATCTATTCATCTGCTGATGGATGTTTATGTTGATTCTGTATCTTGGATGTTGTAAATAGTGCTACTTAAACAGGGGGATGCAGATATCCCTTTGACATACTGATTTTCTTTCCTTTGGATTGATGCCCAGGAATTGGTAGTTCTGTTTTTAGTCTTTTGAGGAACTTCTATAGTGTTTTCCATAATTGCTGTACTAAATTTACATGCCCACCAACAGTGTGTAAGAGTTCTTTCTGATGTGGTAACAACCCAAGTAACCTTCAACCCAGGAATGGATTAGTAGATTGTGGTATATGTATACCATGGAATATTATTCAGCCATAAAGACAGATGGAGATTATGTAACTTTTTCAACAGTGTGGATGGAATTGGAAACCATTCTAAGTGAAATGGTTCTTTTAGTTCAGTATTGCTTTTGCTGTTTGGGGTCTTTTGTGGTTTCATACAAATTTTGGGATTTTTTTTTCTTTTCTTTCTTTCTTTCTTTTTTTTTTTTAAGACAGAGTTTCACTTTGTTGCCCAGTAGAGTGCTGTGGCGTCACAGCTCACAGCAATCTCCAACTCTCGGGCTTAAATGATGCTGTTGTCTCAGCCTCCCAAGTAGCTGGGACTATAGGCGCCCGCCACAACACCCGGCTATTTTTTGGTTGTAGTTGTCATTGTTGTTTGCCAGGCCTAGGCTGGGTTTGAACCCACCAGCTCCAGTGTGTGTTGGGGGCGCCCTAGCTGCTGAGTTACAGGCACTGAGCCAGGATGTTTTTTCTTTCTTTTCTTTTCTTTTTTTGAGACAGAGTCTTACTTTGTCTCCCTCGGTAGAGTGCCGTGGTGTCACAGCTCACAGCAACCTCCAAGTTTTGGGCTTAGGCAATTCTCTTGCCTTAGCCTCCTGGGGATGTTTTTTCTATTTCTGTGAAGAATGTCGTTGGTATTTTGATGGCTTTTGCATGGAATGGATTTTAACAACATTAATTCTTCTGATCCATAAGCATGGCATTTCATTTCATTCATTTTGTGGCTTTTTCAATTTCTCTGATCAATATTTTGTAGTTTTTATTGTAGAGATCTTTCATCTCTTTTTTATAGCTATTGTAAATGGAATTGCTTTTTTGATTTCCTTTTTAGATAGTTTGTTATTGGCTACTAATTTTTATTAAGTTTATTTTGTATCCTGCACTTTACTGAATTTATCAGTTCTAAGAGTTTTTTGTACAGTCTTTAGGTTTTTCTTTTCTGTCCCTCTCTTTTTTTTTTTTTTGAGACAGAGTCTCATATGTTGCACTCAGTAGGGTGCCTTGACATCACAGCTCATAGCAACCTCAAACTCTTGAGCGTAAGTGATTCTCTTGCCTCCCGAGTAGCTGGGACTACAGGTGCCTGCCACAATGCCTGGCTATTTTTTGCTTACAGTTGTCATTGTTGTTTAGCAGGCCTGGGCTGGGCTTGAACCTGCCAGCTTTGGTGTATGTGGCTGACACCCTACTCACTGAGCTATGGGCACGGAGCCTTTTCTTTTTCTTTTTCTTTTTTTTTTTTTTTAAAGACAGAGTCAGGCTAGGCATAGTGGCTCATGCCTGTAATCCTAGCACTCTGGGAGACTGAGGCCAGTGGATTGCCTGAGCTCAGGAGTTCGAGACCAGCCTGAGCCAGAGCGAGACCTTGTCTCTAAAAATAGCCGGGTGTTGTGGCAGGCACCTGTAGTCCTAGCTACTTGGGAAGCTGAGGCAAGAGAATCACTTCAGCCCAAGAGTTTGAGGTTGCTGTGAGCTATGACATCATAGCACTCTACCAAGGGTGACAAAGTGAGACTCTGTCTCAAAAAAAAAAAAAATAGAGTCATGCTTTGTTGCCTGAGCTAGAGTGCCATGGCCTTAGCTTACTGCAATCTCAAACTCCTAGGTTTAAGTGATCCTTCTGCCTCATCCTCTCGAGGATCTGGGACTATAGGTACAGGCCACCATGACTGGCTAATTTTTCTATTTAGTAGAGATGGGGTCTCACTCTTGCTCAGGCTGGTTTTGAACTCCTGAGCTCAAGGGATCCTTCTGTCTCTGCCTCCCAGAGTGCTAAGATTATAGGTGTGAGCCACCGTGCCTGGCCAGGTTTTTCTATATATAAGATTATTGTATCTGCAAAGATGGACAATTTGATGTCCTCTTTTTCAATTTGGATACTCTTTATTTCTTTCTCTTACCTAATTACTCTGGCTACTTCCAGTACTGTAATGAATAAGCGTGATGAAGGTGGGCATCCTCGTCTTGTTTTGGTTCTCAGACTTTTCCCATTCAATGCGATGTCAGTTGTAAGCTTGTCATAAACTCATGCCATTACTGTGTTGGACTTCACTGTGTTGAGATATGTTCTTTCTATACCTAATTTGCTGAGAATTTTTATCAGGAAAGGGTGCTGAATTTTTATCAAATGCTGTGTCCCCAGCTATTGAGACGATCATATGGTTTTTGTTCTTCATTCTGTTCATGTGATATTTTACAGATTTACATGTGTTGAATCATCCTTGTATCCCAGGGATAAAGTTCACTTGAGCATAGTGTATTTTTTTTTTTTTTAATGTGCTGTTGGATTAATGTTGAGGGTTTTTGCATCTGTGTTCATCAGGGGTGATGTTAGTTAATAGTTTTCTTTTTTGATTATGTCCTTGTCTGGTTTTGGTATCAGGATAATGCAGGCCTCCTAGAATGAGTTAGGAAAAATTTCCTTCTCTTTAACTTTTTGAGACTAGTTTGAGAAGAATCGATATTAGTTCTTTCAAAAATTTGGTAGAATTCAGTAGTAAATCCATTTGGTCCTGGGCTGTTCATTTTTGAGAGACTTTCTGTTGCTGATTCAATCTAATTACTGGTTATTGGTCTCAACAGATTTTCTGTTTTTTCCTGGTTCAATCTTGGTAGGTTTTATGTGTCTGGGAATTTATCCATTTCTTCTAGCTTTTTCAACTTGTTGGCCTATAGTTGTTCATAATCTAGCATCATTTTTTCTTTTTTTTTATTTTTGAGACAGGGTTTTGCTCTGTGGCACAATCTGGTCTTGAAGTCCTGGGCTCCAGGGATCCTTCCTGCCTCAGCCTCCTGGGTAGCTGCGACTAATGCACCAGGCCATCAGCATAATTTTTAATAGTGGTCTGCCATTTTGTTGTGGGCCTGCACTTCAATTTACTGAACCAAGCAGTTCCATTTTTAAGTTGTTTTAGGTTTTTTGCTGTTTTATGCAATGCTGGATGAAATGACCCTTGTAAAAATTCTCTCTGCACATAGGTGATATTCTTAGTTAAGTTTCTTTGTTTAGAACTGCTGACTGAAAAAAGATATACATTGTTTAGGTTTTGATACAATTAATATATTTCCTTAAGCAATAAATTGATAGCCACTGTAACAGTATGAGTGTCTGTCTTTGCCATCTCTCCTTCTTGCAAAGTAATACTGAGTATTAACTTGTTTCTTGATTTTAAGAGAGGCATAGCCTACTGATTACAGGCATCGACTCAGTAGTTAGACTGCCTGGCTTAAAGCCTAGCTCCCCCACTGGTTCAGGTCAGTTTTCTTATCTGAACAATGGGGCTGAGGATAGTATTTAGAGGGTTGTTCTGAGGCATTATTATTCCTTTCCTATATGAATTGTACCTTAAACAAATAGTTGACTAGGGAAAATTTCTCTTTATAGAATAAATGCAAAGAAATGATAGAATAAGAATATTGGTTTTCCAGCTTCTGATTAAATTAATAGAATGAGGCAATAATCATCAATGCTGCTACCAAAGACAACCAAATACTGTGTACCACTTGATAGAGAAATCTTGTCAAAAAATCATATTTGCGCTTTGAGCTTCATTAAAACTCTAGTTCTAAGTGCTAGTTTATTTATTTATTTATTTATTGACACAGAGTCTTACTTTGTTGCCCTCAGTAGAGTGCTGTGGCGTCATAGCTCACAGCAACCTCAAACTCTTGGGCTCAAGTGATCCTTTTGCCTCAGCCTCTCAAGTAGTTGCGATTACAAGCACCCGCCATATGCCGGCTATTTTTTTTGAGACAGGGTCTCGCTTTTGCTCAGACTGGTCTCAAAATCCTGAACTGAGGCAATCTGGAGTGTTAGGGTTACAGGCATGCGCCACTGTGCATGGCCTTCCTAAGTGCTAGTTTAAAGAAAATTCAGGGGATGGAAAAGCACATGGAAAAGTACCACTTGGTAATGACCTGGTTGCTTTAGTAAGTAAATGGCAAGGAGATACCTGTAGTATTATGATACGGTTTTTGTCCACCATTCCTGGCTTATCACTCCCATAGTCCTTGTTACAATGTTGGGGCACTTTAGACTTCTGAAGCATGCCTTAGAAAATAGAATCTTTCTCTGTCTTCATCTCCTGCCTGCCCTTTACCTGGTCCCTTTCTCTCCCCAAGGCAAGAATCTTCTCTTGTCTTTTTGTCTTGGAGCTGGCCAGAAATTTCTTGACCTATCTTGTTTGATAATAGGCCATAAGACCTTAATTTCAGAATCTCATACCTGGGAGGAAGGAATGCTGCAGAGAGACCAAGAAGAATCTGCACAGGCAGGTCTTGCTGGGTTTCCCCCATTGATTAGTATTTGATCATACCTTTTCGTTCAATCACATTTCTGTGTGATTGTCTATATATCAATCTGGCCTATCTAATGAAGTGTCCATAAAAGGCCTAGGAGGACAAGGTTCAGGAAGCTTTTGGAAAGTGGCATAAGTGGAGGCCTGTAGGAAGGTGAACCAGAACTCATCTGTGTGCCAGGAGGGTGGTGCACCCCAACTCCACAGGGACCCTTGCAGACCTTGCCCTACGCGTCTCTTCATCTAGCTGTTTATTTGTATCCTTTAAAATATCCTTTGTAGTGAACTGGTTAAACATGTTTCCCTGAGTTCTGTGAGCTTTCTAATTAATTAAACCCAAAGGGGGTTTGTAGGAACCCCAACTTGTAGCTTGTTGGTAATAAGTGCCTAAGGCCTGGACTTCTGACTGGTGGAAGAGAGCGGACAATTTTGTGGGACTGAGTCCTCAACCTATGGTTTCCTAGCCTATCTTCAGGTAGATAGTGTCTGAAGTGAATCGGAGTGAATTGGACGCCTAGCTGGTGTTCTCTGCAGAACTGCCTTCTTACTTGGTGTGTGGGGAGAGACCCCTATACGTTTGGTCAGAAGTCTTCTGTGATTGTTGCTGTGGTTCCAGAACAGGAAAATTAGTTTTGAGTTTTCCCATGTTCACACACTATTCTCCTCCAGTTAAAAAAAGGACAGGGAAAAATAGGGATAAACAGGGATGGTAAAACCTATAGATTGAAAGACTTGAGGCATATCGATGATTTCTGGACCTAATTTGGAGTCTTATTCAGTTGAACTACAATAAAGAGAAAATTGAAATTATTGGGTAAGTTTGAATATTGAATATTTGATATAATGGAATTGTTAACTTTTTTAGATGTGATAATGGTATGGTAATGTTTAAAGGCCTTTGACCAAAAAGCATAAGGGAAATAATTGATAAATTGAGCTGTTAAAATTAAGAACTTTTGGGGCGATACCCGTAGCTCAGTGGGTAGGGTGCCGGCCACATATACCCAGGCTGGCGGGTTCGAACCCAGCCCAGGCCAGCTAAAACAACAATGACAACTGCAACAACAACAACAACAAAAATAGCTGGGTGTTGTGGCGGGTTGCCTCAGCCTCCCAGGTGGCTGCTCAGCTACCTGGGAGGCTGAGGCAAGAGAATCACTTAAGCCCAAGAGTTGGAGATTGTTGTGAGCTGTGACGCCATGGTACTCTATCCAGGGTGACAGATTGAGACTGTCTCAAAAAAAAAAAAAAAAAAATTAAGAACTTTTGTTTATTGAAGTATCGTATTAAGAGAGTGAAAAAGGCCACAGACAATGAGATGATATTTATAAGAAATACCTGACACAGGACTCATTTCTAGAATCCATTAAGAATTAAAAAAAAATAGGGGGCGGCACCTGTGGCTCAAGGAGTAGGGCGCCGGTCCCATATGCCGGAGGTGGCGGGTTCAAACCCAGCCCCGGCCAAAAACCACAAAAAATAAATAAATAAATAAATAATAAATATATTGTATAAGTATATATATGTAAATTATATATCAATAAAGTTGATTTAAAAATAAAGAATTAAAAAAATAAATAAAAAGACAACTCAATAGAAAAATGAGGACTTTATTTATTTATTTATTTATTTATTTTTGACATTCTTACTCTGTGGCCCTGGGTAGAGTGCTGTGGCATCATAGCTCACAGCAACCTCAAACTCTTAGGCTCAAGTGATCCTTTTGCCTCAGCCTCCTGAGTAGCTGGGACTAAAGGCGTCCTACACCATGGCCCAGCTAATTTTTGTACTTTTGGTAGAGATGGGGTCGGTCTTGCTCTTGCTCAGGCTATTCTAAACTTCTAAGCTCAAGGGATCTTCCTGCCTCTTCCTTCCAGAGTGCTAGGATTTATAGGTGTGAACCACGGAACCTGGCCTACATTTTTTTTTTTTTCTATACAAACATGGACTTGACTGAAACCTTCACATTGGATCACATGCATTTTGTGAAGTTTATGTATTAACAATCTGTGTACGTCTTCCCAGGAAAATGTTAACTGGGGCGGGTTTACAGGCTGTGCTGGATTGATCCAATCCTCTTTCCCTCTAGCTTGAATCCCTCAGATTCAATACTTCTCCCCCAGGAGACCACATGAAACCACCTGTCACTCGTCATTGTGAGTGGCTCAGAGTTCAGCATGGCAGTTTGGTGCCCACTAGTCTCCTTGGATCTGGTGACTGGTGACAAAGGATCATTTGTCACCTCTCTGCCCTCCAAGTACAACTGTGGGGGAGGGACAAGGTGGAGGTGGGCAGGATAACCAAAAGCTTTCTTATTCTGACAAGGAAAGGATCGGGGAGACACACAGCAATGTCGTGGCCCTCTCTCCTGTGGAAACTTGACTGAGCCCTCTGAGTGCTTACTCAGATACAGCCTATGGCCTAATAGGCTCCATTTTAGGTTGAGTGGATGGGGAACAGAACCCCCCCAATCCTCTACTCCTGGGGCCCTGTATTCACACTGGAAGCTTAGATCAACCCAGATGGACTGTTGGTTTATTTAAAGATGCACCTTCTAGTTTTTAGATGGGGGGAGTAACCATGTAGATGAGTCTGGGAGCGGAGCTTGTAACTTGCATGGTTGTTTCAGTGTGTAGACCTTCAGTTTCTGTTACAGTCCCTAGTTCTTGCTCTCATCTCCATCCCCCATGTCAGGTATTGGTCCAGAGCCGCTTCCTGGTTTCAGAGGGCAAAGGCTGCTACATCCCCTGCAACCTTCCTGGAGTACACTCATGACTCAATCTTCTGTGTTATTTCATCCATCTTGGCTCCTCAGTCTATTTTGTCATCCAGAAATTCAATAAAATCTTACACCCACTGATGATCCCAGTGGGTATTTCTAAGGCCATGGTTTCATTCCTGACATTTATTTCAGTGCGATATTGGGTCTGCTATCTTCAATAGGAAGTTCTGGGTTTTTAGAAACCAAGCTGATGTTACAGCATAGAAGCAGGCAGTTGCAACCCTTTTGCTGACTTTCTTTTTTTCTTATTGAGACAAGAGTCTCACTTTGTTGCCCTGGGTAGAGTGCTGTGGTTTCATAGCTCCCAGCAACTTCAAACTCTTGGGCTCAAGTGATTCTCTTGCCTCAGCCTCCCTAGTAGCTGGGACTACAGGCACCTGCCACAATACCCGCTGTTTTTTTTTTTTTTTTTCTTTTGTTTTGTTTTAGCAAGCCCAGGCCGGGTTTGACCCCACCAGTCCCAGTGCATGTGCATGTGGCTGGCACCCTAATTACTGAGCTATCGGAACCCAGACTGGCCAGAGGTCTGATCATCTCTGGGCAGTTTTTTCCATAGGTTTATCACTGAAAGCATAAAAAATAATCTTCTTTAGTCCCTTCAACTGTAGATTTTTGGTGTTTCATTCTGCTCTGAGTGTGAGGGTAGCTTGTAGATGCCCAGGGCCCCTTTTCATTGCGCACCTTTTGGTTACTTGGAATAGACTCTCCTGACTGTGGTACAATTCATGCTGTATTTGAGTTGCTATCTCCTCCCCACCTCTCATAGTTTTGGGAGTGCGAGAGCCATGTGAGCTTTGTTGTGTGAGTTTTGTTTTCTCATAGACATGTCAGCCAAACAACCAGTTTTCTTTTAATCAGTTTCCATTTCTATCTCCTGTCTGTTCCACAGAATTTTTATTACACAGAGATGTTTTTCAGTTTGCACGTAGTGATCTGTTGAAAATGTGCCACTAAGGAGTAGTTATTTCGGAAACTTCTTATCAAAAACCTTTTCCTTAGAGATATCAGTCTCTTCTAGGGACTTTTTCTTTTCTTTTTTTTTTGAGACAGAGTCTCACTATGTCAGCCTTGGCAGAGTGCCATGGCATCACAGCTCACAGCAACCTCCAACTCCTGGGCTTAAGCGATTCTCTTGCCTCAGCCTCCCAAGTAGCTGGGACTACAGGCGCCCGCCACAATGCCCAGCTATTTTTTTGTTATAGTTGTCACTGTGGTTTAGGTGGCCTGAGCTGGATTCAAACCTGCCACCCTCAGTGTCTGTGGCTGGTGCCATAACCGCTGTGCTACGGGCACTGAGCCACTTCTAGGGACTTTTGATCAGACAGGTGATATTTTATGTTCTGAGGCGGGGTCCACTTGAGTCCCGGGAAGAAAAGTAGAGTGACATCTTGTTTCCTAGATCTCAGTGAGGAATTATTTCAATTATTAAGTTTAGTGTTCTAACATGAGTCCTTGCTCATTGGTCTTAAAATATCCAGAATGGGGCAGTGCCTGTGGCTCAGTGAGTAGGGCACCGGCCCCATATACTGGGGGTGGCAGGTTCAAACCCGGCCCTGGCCAAACTGCAACAAAAAAATAGCCGGGCGTTGTTGTGGGCACCTGTAGTCCCAGCTGCTTGGGAGGCTGAGGCAAGAGAATCACCTAATCCCAAGAGCTGGAGGTTGTTGTGAGCTGTGATGTTACAGCACTCTGCTGAGGGTGACAAAGTGAAACTCTGTCTCTGGAAAAAAAAAAAATCCAAAATGCTAAAATGGACCACCATTTGAGAGTTACAAAACAGTGTTCAGAGGATTAAAAAGGAAATAAAATCCCTGATGGTTTGAGCATTCTTCAGGGCCCTTCCTTTTCAGGGAAATCAGACTTAGAATTTCCAGCTTTCAATGGACCATTAATCTCTCTTAGCTTTTATGAGTTGGGTACAGGTGATATGATTGTGGAAGCTGACCTCGCGGGCCTGGCTATCCTGGTTAAAGAATCTTAGATAGCCTCCTGACATCATTCTGAGATATACAGCTTTGCAGGAGAAAGGGGTTTGGTTGGTTGACAGTTGAGCTGGAGGGGCAGGAATGTGCCTGGAAGGATAGGATGAGTCAAGGGTCCCAAGTGCCATAGGAATGCCTTGAAGGGCTTGCTTGAGAGCTAGGGGGAGGCCAGTAAAAGTGTCAGCACTGAGGGGTAAGACACCTAAATTATCCATTTTATATATTTTTTTAAATTATGGAAGCAGTACTTTGTGAGAAATGTGGAGGTGAAGAGAAAGTATAAAAAAAATTACATTGCCTTTGATTTCACTACTCAAAATGTAACTGCAGGTAATATTTTCATGCATCTTGCTAATCTTTTTTCCTATGGTTTTATTTTTATTTTTATTTTTTTTGTTGCAGTTTGGCCGGGGCTGGGTTTGAACCCGCCACCCTCGGCATATGGGGCCGGCGCCCTGCTCACTGAGCCACAGGCGCCGCCCTTTCCTATGGTTTTAAAATCCCTCAGATTTGTTAAATAGATCAGGGCAGAATTTTCTATTCTTGGACACATAGGTTATTTCCAGCTGTTTCTTCTTATAAATAATGCTATGATGAAGTTCCTCATATAAATTATGTGTTTTTTTAGATATTCACTTGGGGTGTTTTTCTCAATACGTAGTGGCTAGGTTAGAGGAGATGTGAACCATTTAAAGGCTCTTAATGCATAATTCCAAATTGCTTTTCAAAAAGTGCTAATTTCTATTTCTATGAGTCCTGTATGAGTATACTATTAATAGTTTTCTCCAACACTGCTTCATAGTGAATATTATTCAACTATTCATTCCAATCTGATGTGAGAAAAATTGTTTCTCAGGCCATTTTATTTTTTATATAATTGATTATTAGTGAATTAAGATATTTAAGTGTGCATGCTATTTGTGTTTGGGAAATTGTGCTTTTCTCTTTTGCTGATTTTTCTTTCTTTCTTTTTGAGACAGAGCCTCAAGCTGTTGCCCTGGGTAGAGGGCTGTGGTATCACAGCGCACAGCAACCTCCAGGTCCTGGGCTTAAGCAATTCTCTTGCCTCAGCCTCCCAAGTAGTTGGGACTACAGGTGCCCGCCACAACGCCCGGCTATTTTTTGGTTGTAGTTGTCATCGTTGTTTGGCAGGCCCGGGCTGGCCCTGGTGTATGTGGCTGGTGCCTTAGCTACTTGAGCTACAGGCACTGAGCTGCTGATGTTACTATTGGCCTGTTCATATTTTACTTTTCTTTCTTTCTCCTTAAGTGATGTAGCTTAAGGCTCTAGAGTAGCTATGACTACAGGTGCATGCCACCACGCCTGGCTAATTTAAAAAATTTTTTTTGTAGAAATGGGATCTTGCTGTATTACCCAGGCTGGTCTCAAACTCCTGGCTTCAAGTGACCCTCCTGCTTTGACCTCCCAAAATGCTGGGATTCCAGACATGAGCCACTGCACCCAGCTCATGTTCACATTTTTCTTATTGATTATAAAAGCTTTTTTTATAGTTAAAAAAGTTGAATCCTTTGTTATATGCAGCAGATTTTTTTCTATTTGTCTTTTTCAGTGTTATTCCACTTGAAGTTTCAAATTGTTTTGGCTAAATCTATCAGTCTTCTTTTGTTTCTGCCTTTGATGACATGCTCAGAAGGGCCTCATTCCTCCTCTCCCCCACATCATATAGGTGCTTAGCTTGGTATTTTTATAGTTTGCTTTGATGTTGAAATCTTTAATCCAACTAGAATACACTTAACATTTTAATGAATTGTTTGAAGAAGAGATATAAACTGTAGTATGTTCTTAAAGAGTTTTTGAAAATGAGCACGTATGGCTCAGCGCCTGTAGCACAGTGGTTATGGCGCCAGCCACATACACCAAAGTTGGCAGGTTCAAACCCAGCCTAGGCCTGTCAAACAGCAATGACAATACAACAACAACAACAAAATAGCTGGGGATTGTGTGTGGTGGACGTCTGTAGTCCCAGCTACTTGGGAGGCTGAGGCAAGAGAATCCCTTAAGCCCAAGAGTTTGAGGTTGCTGTGAGCTGTGATGCCATGGCACTCTACCCAGGGCAACATAGTGAGACTGTTTCAAAAAAAAAAAAAGATCATTTATTTTTCAAAGTCATGCCTCTCTGATATCTGAGGATTTGGGGCAGGGTTTTTTTTTTTTTTTTAAAGATAGAGTCTTACTCTATCACCCTGGGTAGAGTGCTGTGGCATCATATCTCACAGCTCCCTCAAACTCTTGGGCTTGAGCAATCCTCTTGCCTCAGCCTCCTGAGTAGCTGGGAATACAGGTGCCCCCCACTATTCCTGTCTAGTTTTTCTGTTTTAAGTAAAGACGGAGTCTCGCTCTTGCTCAGGCTGGTCTCAAAACTCTGAGCTCAAGTAATCCACCCACTTTGGCTGCCCAAAGTGCTCAGATTACAGGCATGAACCTCTGAGTCCGGCCAGGGAGTGGCTTTGTGGTAGCTACTGACCATGCGGGGACTCGCTGTGTTCATTTCTAGGAATGGGCTTGCTGGATTATCAGAAGTATTGGGTCTTATTTTTCATAGATGAGCAGAACAGGCCTGAAGTTCAGTAGCTTGGTAAGTTAGTGTAAGTGTTTGAACCCAGCCGGGCTGAACCTCACGCTGAATGCTCTTTGTCATAGCCATTCTGCTTCCATGGGCTCCTCAGTCATTTTTCTTCCATAGTTTGTCCAGAGAACCCCTAACACAAGGAGGACCTGTGAGCTGGGTTTATAGCCATGAGGGTCCTAGGGAGTGGGGCAGCCCTTGCATTTTTCTGGACCCAGTCTTAGAGAGAAGAGGTGGTGACAGCAGCCACTGAGTTCTTGGGGCCTCAGGGATGGAAGCAGGTGTGTCTTGGAATAGTGGGAGGCTTATGGCACAGTGCCTTCACCCCTGAGGGCCCAGCTCAGCCTCCACTGTGGAGCCTTCCACCTCTCCCACCCCATTTCCTCTTCTCTTTTCCCACTCTAGGGTTCTGTGGAAATCAACTGTTAAGTCCCCGTTAGGTGCTCTCTCTCGCTGCTATTCTTTGTCTGGGATTTCTGTAGCTCCCACATGAATTCAGTAAAGGCGTGCTGATTCATCAAGGGGGCACAACTCCTGTCCTACAGGAAACAAAGTAGGCAGAGCTCACGGGCCCAGATCTCATGCAGATTTGGTCATGAACTCCTCCCTGGTCAGATCTGGCTCTTCCTAGAGCATATGGTTATCAGGAGTTTGAGTTGATGCTAAATCAGCTGCGAAGATTAGCAACTGCCTGGGCAGTGAGAACCAGGCTTCTGGTTTCAGGAGGGATTTGTTATGCTTAGTGACTCAAGTTGTGCAGTAAAAAGAAAGTACTGGCATGTTAGTTTATTTTTAGTATAGTTAACAGTGTTATTGCTACATTAACATATAAATTATGCTTAGTTTCAATCTCAAAATTTCATTAAAAGGGCTTAGAGGCTTGGCACCTGTAGTTCAGTAGTTAGGGTGCTGGCCACATGCACCAGGGCTGGTGGGTTTGAATCTGGCCCTGGCCTGCTAAACAACAACAACAAAATAGCTGGGCGTTGTGGCTGAGGCAAGAGAATCACTTGAGCCCAAGAGTTTGAGGTTGCTGTGAGCTGTGACGCTACGGCACTCTACCGAGGGTGACATAGTGGGACTCTGTCTCAAAATAAATAAATAAATATGCTTAGAATTTATGAAATTAAAAAGATGTCAAACTAGTGGTTTGACTGCACAAAGGTTGGACACACACACTATATAACATCAAGTAAAAACCTACTTTGATAAAAATGTAAATGCTAAAACATAAATTACTATTCCTTTGTAGGTTATAGTAAATAAAATCTAAATCTTAACAAATTAAAATTTACTAAAATATACTAAATTAACTACATTTCCTTCAGTTTACTATGCTTACTTCATTTACTATGTTTAATTCAAAATTAAAACTAAGATTTAAAATCCAGTGATCGGGTAGGGGAAGGGAGGGTGGATCACTCCTATAGTTCCAGCTACTTGGGAGACTGAGGCAGGAGGATCACTTGAGCCCAAAAGTTTGAGACCAGCCTGAGTAACACAGCAAGATACAGTCTTTGAAAAAAAAAAAAGAAAAACAATTATCTTTTGAAATGTGCATCATTAGTGACATTGATTTAAGTATATTTTTAAGTCTTTTTTTCCCTGTGCTGATGACTAGGAATAGCAGAATAATGTGAACCCTGAACTGCAACTATTTTAATCTTTCATCTCTAAAGAATCGCTCCTTTTGTTTGATAATTTTGAGGAATTTTTTTTTTTTGCAAAAGACTTCAGCTTTTTCACTAATGTCCTGTGGTTTTTGTTTCAAAGATGGCTTTTTCTGTTTATCTTAGTGTTCTTTAGTTTCATCATTAGTTTGGAAAATCTTTGAACTGGTAAGAATTAGTCTTTAGGCAAAAACTTTCACTTTATCGATTGATCTTCTTTTTCCTGAGGGTTATAGAGGAACAGAAGAAAGCTTCTAAATGAGGATATCTTGGTGTGGGTAAGTCTCAAAATATAAAAGCATGTCATTAAGAATGCATTTGTACCACACCGGGTTCTCATCTGTAAAAGGTCACCATTACTGAGCAGTGTGTTCCTACCCTTTTTTTTTGTAGAGACAGAGTCTTACTTTACTGTCCTCTGTAGAGTGCCATGCCGTCACACGGTTCACAGCAACTTCCAGCTCTTGGGCTTATGTGATTCTCTTGCCCCAGCCTCCCGAGCAGCTGGGACTACAGGCACCCGCCACAATGCCCGGCTATTTTTTTGTTGCAGTTTGGCCGGGGCTGGGTTTGAACCCACCACCCTCAGTATATGGGGCCAGCAACCTACTCACTGAGCCACAGGCGCCTCCCGGGTTCCTACCCTTTTTCTGTCCCCTAATAACAGCCAGCATTTGTGTGGTGATTTAGTTTACAGCATATTTCTCTGCATTACCTCAGGACTTTGGGCTTTGTTTGGTCCTGGATCCATGGGAATAAATACACTTCACAGTGTGTCCCAATACCAGCTTGCATGCATACATCACTTGGAAACAAGTCTCAGGAAGCAGTGCTTAATTTACTATCTGTGATATAGCTTGAAGTTTTCTGTTCTATTTATTATATATAACATACATATAAAAATGTGTACATATCTTAATTTTACAGTGACTTTTTTTTTTTTGTAGAGACAGAGTCTCATTGTACTGCCCTCGTGTAGAGTGCTGTGGCATCACACAGCTCACAGCAATCTTCAACTCCTGGGCTTAAGCGAGTCTCTTGCCTCAGCCTCCCAAGTAGCTGGGACTACAGGCGCCCGCCACAACACCTGGCTATTTTTTTGTTGTTGCAGTTCGGCCGGGGCTGGGTTTGAACCCGCCACCCTCGGTATATGGGGCCAGCGCCTTACCGACTGAGCCGCGGGTGCCGCCCTACAGTGACTTTTAATAAAATAAGCACATCCCTGTAACCAACACCCAGATCAAGAAAAATGAATATCAGTCCCTCTCTGATGTTTCCTAATCACTGGCCCCTGTCATGGATAGTCACTAACCTGACTTCTGGGACCATATTTTATCTTATTTTTTGCTAGTTGTGATCACTTGAGCCCAGGAGTTTGAGGTTGCTGTGAGCTATGATGCCATAGCACTCCAGCCTGGGCAGCAGAGTGAGATTCTGTCTCAGAACAAAAACAAACAGACCACGCACCATCACCACCAACAAACCCCTAGTAGATCTCAACTCATAGTTTGAAAAACTCAGCCTTATTTTATCTTCCTAATGACCCTTAAGATAGGAATTGTTTCTGTTTTTTTAGAAGAAAAAGCTGAGGTACAGAGGTGATTTGATTTCTTCCTGATCCAGACCTTAAGCTTGCACTCTTTCTCCTTTTTCATGGTTTTGAGCTGTACTTCTCCCTGGCACGAGGAGTGGCTTGCTTTGGAAAGTGTGTTGTAGCCTTTTTTTGTTTTACATCTAGTTTATCATTCCTCCTTAATGTGTTTACAGGATTGGTATCCATTATTAATGTGGCTGTAGGGAATTCCTGATATTACCACTCATAAGTACTGAGAATGTTTTTGGTTTGTATTTTTGTGATGATGAATTGCACGCATTTGCTCTTGCTTTGGGGGTTGTGTGACTTGGAAGATTTCATGGTGTTCCTCCTCTGGCCTCTCCCAAGAGGATGAAGCTCTGCAGGGGCACAGATGCAGGCAGGTGTTCAAATGACAGGGTGCAGAGCTTCCCACCCTCACTGTGCAGCTGAGCACCCTGCTGGTAGACTTTTCCTGTGGAGAGATTTCTTCCCACCCATGTCTCTTTCAGGCTCTGGAATACCTATTTGGAGGGCCTTCGTGCCTAGCTGTCCTGTCATCCTCAAGCTTTTCTGGTTGCAAGGTCCTGGATCCCAGCCAGCACCTCTGAGTGTAGATGTTCTGAGAGCAGCTGGGCCTCAGGTCCCAGAGCACATGCCCAGAGGGTCTTGCTTAGGTTCTGAGCCTTAGGGCTGTCTTGGGCTATGGAATGTTCCCTGGCTGTGGCAGTTCTTAGTTGAGGCTTAGTTCTAAGAGTGCTGACATTCTTTTTCCACCCGGGGTAGCTCTCTTTAAACACTCTCAATGCAGGGTCGTGTCAGACTGTGTTGTAGGCTGTGGGGATTAGCAGTGCATTAATTAATAGTCTCTTCCACCATGCAGCTTATGTTTCGGTGAGGGAGACAGACAAACCCATGTGTAAGAATTTCAGTTGATATTGATGTTACAAAGAAGAATAATACAGGTATTTCCTAATATGAGGTAGCATTTTGAAGCATTATTAGCATCTGAAGGAGCCTTCCAGTATGTAGTCTAGTTGGTTTGAAGGACAGTTGTGTTCTGACTCTGCCTAAAGCGTTTCCTGTTACTCATGGGAAACAAGTAGAAATGTACACAGACCTATATACTGTGTAGGGCAGTATTAAACCATTTAAGACTCTAAAAGGTTTCATTCTGCCTAATTACTCCTCATCCCTGGCCACACATTAGCTACTGTGGGGAGATATAGCTTATGACCCCTCTTTATTGTGTGGGTACTCCTTGGGGGCTTCCCCCACCCCCAATTATTTTAACAGTTGGGAAGGGCTGAAACCTAGTGCTTTTAGTCATCAGTTGCATTTGGATAACTATAGTTCTAGAGTTGTCTTTCTCACAAATGCTGACAAATCAGGATTCTAGGCCTTGTAGTTTAAGTTTGATGTATTCGATACATTAAAAAAAAATACTGCGGGGGAACACAGTGGCTCATGCCTGTAACCTCACCACTCTGGGAGGCTAAGGCAGAGGATTGCCTGAGCTCAGGAATTCAAGACCAGCCTGAGCAAGAGTGAGATCCTCATCTCTACTAAAAATAGAAAAATTAGTTGGGCATTATAGTGGGTGCCTGTAGTCTCAGCTAATTGGGAGGCTGAGGCAAGAGGATCTCTTGAACCCAGGAGTTGAGTTTGAAGTGAGCTGTGGTGCCATTGCATTCTACCCAGGATGACAGAGTGAGACTTTGTCCAAAAAAAAAAAAAAAAAAAAGTACTCATTGAGCTTCTGAGAGGTTCAAGGCAAGCAAAAATAAATAGGGCAGTCCTTTTGATAACCTTGAAATCTCAATTATGGAAAATGCCCTTTTAATGTACTTATACAGCATAACTTTTTTTTTTTTTTGCATTTTTTGGCCGGGGCTGGGTTTGAACCCATCACCTTTGGTATATGGGGCTGGCGCCCTACTCCTATGAGCCACAGGCGCTGTGCTAAAGCATAACTCTTAACGAAAGCTCTGCACCTATCTTCAAGGCCACATCAGAAGAATGGGACAAGTGGTTGAAAAAAGGAAAAGGAAAAATGTGAGACTCTTGTCATGAAATACCAAATTTCCTGTCCATAAGCAGAAACAGAGCTTTTAAAGTTGAGGGCCCTTAGTTCTAAACTGGGGCAGGAGGATGGCTTGAGCCCAGGAATTGGAGGTTGTTGTGAGTTAAGCTGATTCCATAATACACTAGTCTGGGGCAACAGAGTGAGATTCTGTCTAAAAAAAAAGAAAGAAATAGTTTGGAAGTGAAGAGAAGGGGAGGTAGAGTGGTGGCTTCAGGCAGAATAGAGTTGAAAGAACACTCATCTTATGACTGAAATATTTGAAGAGTGGAAAAAATCTGAAAGAAAAGAGATTAAGATGGTAGAGGCTGAGAAAGGTGGGGTTGATTGGTCTAGGATGGCATTGGAATACTTGGGACCTGGAGCTGGGGGCAGGGGAAGAGAGGCCAGGCAGGCCTCAGCAGCTGTAACAACAAGTTGGATGGCTTCTAAACAGCAGAAATATATTTCTTGCTGTTTTAGAGGCTGGGAAGATCCAAGTCCAAGATCACTGTCCCTGTCTACTAAATGCCATCATCCTGAGGGTTAGGATTTCAGCATGTGAATTTTGAGAAGACACAAACATTCAAATCATAGCAGGCCAGGACTTCAGGTAGGGTTGGGGTCAGGGCCTGGCGTTTGTTTGGACCGAATCAATCATTTTACTCCTCTCTGAAGGAGCTTGTTAGTGACAGCCTTTAGGTCATTATGTTTTCTTTTCTTTTTCTTTTTTTTTTTGAGACAGAGTCTCAAGCTGTTGCCCTGGGTAGAGTGCCATGACGTCACAGTTAACAGCAACCTTAACTCTTGGTCTTAAGCGATTCTCTTGCCTCAGCCTCTCAAGTAGCTAGGACTATAGCACCCGCCACAATGCCTGGCTATTTTTTTTGTTGTTGTTGTTGTTGGGCAGGCCTGGGCTGAATTCGAACCTGCCATCTCCGGTGTGAGCTTACAGGCGCCGAGCCAGGTCATTAGGTTTTCATCAGGGAAAAGTTCATTAGAAATTTTTAGTTGCTTCCAGGTTATAGTGAAATCTATATATTTTTGTATTTGAACTTTGGTCTCTAGGTCATCAGATGAAATATTTTCATGCTATAAAGCTGAGGGAGGGGCGGGCATGGTAGCTCACGCCTTTAATCCTAGCACTCTGGGAGGCCTAGGCTGGAAGATTGCTTGAGCTCAGGAGTTCAAGACCAGTTTGAGCAAGAGCGAGACCCCATCTCTACTAAAAACAGGAAAACTAACAGGTGTTGTGGCGAGTGCTTATAGTCCAAGCTACTCTGGAAGCTGAGGCAAGAGGGTCACTTGAGCCCATGAGTTTGAGGTTACTGTGAGTTATGATGCCATTACACTCTAGCCTGTGCAACAGAGTGAGACTCCATCTCAAAACAAAACAGGGCAGCACCTGTGTCTCAGTGAGTAGGGCACCGGCCCCATATGCCGAGGGTGGTGGGTTCAAACCCAGCCCCTGCCAAAACTGCAACAAAAAAAATAGCCGGGTATTGTGGCGGGTGCCTGTAGTCCCAGCTGTTCGGGAGGCTGAGGCAAGAGAATCGGATAAGCCCAAGAGTTAGAGGTTGCTGTGAGCTGTGTGGCGTCACGGCGCTCTAACCGAGGGCGGTACAGTGAGACTCTGTCTCTACAAAAACAAAAAAAAAAACAAAACAAAAACTATAGGTAGACTTTTCTACTAACAGTAATACTTGTGTATCTTGCATTGGAGTGTACAACAGAGCTACCAGAATATTTTTCATTTTCATGACAGAATGACAACACAGCCTGTTTCTGAGCAGCTGGCTGTTTGGAGGCATAACAAGAATTTAGTATCTGGGTGAGCCTCATGTCTCATGAGGTGTATCTGCGAGTGGCAGTGACTAATTTCTCAGAGATACGTGGTGGTGATCGCCTGTGGTTTTTAAACTATGTTCTCTGCAGATCTGTTAGGGTTCTCCAAACACAATTTAAATTTGGCCAGGTATGGTGGCTCATGACTATAGTCCTAGCACTCTGGGAGGCCAAGGCAGATGGATTACTTGAGCTCAGGAGTTCGAGACCAGCCTGAGCAAGAGCGAGACCCCCATCTCTACTAAAAATATAAAAAGTAGCCTGGTGTTATGGTGGGCTCCTGTAGTCCTAGCTACTTAGGAGGCCGAGGCATGAGAATCACTTGAGCCCAAGAATTTGAGGTTGCCGTGAGCTATGATGATGCCACAGCACTCAACCTCAGAGCAACAAAGTAAGACTTTGACTCTAGTCTCAAAAAAGTTTGTTTGTTTGTTTTTCTAAAATCCGACAGTGAAGACTGACTAAGATTTTCACTCATGCTGTTATCTCAGCCCTCAGGAAGGGTGAGGTGAGGCACTTGATGTGGAGAAAACCACATGTGTTAAACCCATGTGTTATTGCTGTGGAATAGAGCCATAAGCAGGCTGCTTTGAAAATCTGATTAAAATTTTATGTTAGATAATGTAGAACAGAGAAGAGTCAAAGAAAGACTCTTATCACTTTTCTAAAACAATTTTCTTCTTCTTCTTCTTTTTTTTTTTTTGAGACAGTATCTCTCAAAAAAAAAAAGAAAGAGATAGTATCTCTCTCTATTGCCTTGGGTAGAGTGCTGTGGCATCATTCTAGCTCACAGCAATCTCAAACTATTGGGCTTGAGCAATCCTCTTGCCTCAGCCTCCCGAGTAGTTGGGACCATGAGCACCTGCCACAATGCCTGGCTAATTTTTCCATTTTTAATAGGGACAGGGTCTTCTCTTGCTCAGGCTGGTCTTGAACTCCTGAGCTCAAGCAATCCACCCACCTGGGGCTCCCAGAGTGCTAGGATTGTGGGTGTGAGCCACAGTGCCTGGCCCTAAATTATTAATATTTACTTTATATTTATTTATCTGATTGACAGGGTCTTGCTTTGTCTTATCAGGCTAGCATGTAATGATATGATCAGAGCTCACTGCAGCTTCAACTCTTAGGCTCAAACATCCTTCTGCCCTCATTTTCCCAACTAGCTGGTAATATAGGCACATGCCTCCACACCTGGCTGCTTTTTACATTTTTTGTAGAGATAAGGATCCCACTATGTTACCCAGGCTGGTCGATTCTCCTGCTTTGGGTTCCCAAAGTGCTGGGATATAGGCACCAGCCACTGCGTCTGGCCAGATAACTTTGCTGAGGAGGTAGACAATTAGGCAGATCTTACTACTGACTGGAGAGGACCTGGAATACCTCTTGAAATACCATTTCATAGGAAGAGTCCTTCTCTTTTGCTTGTTACAGAGCAGTCTGTGTGTAGCACAAATTACTGCCATGGGAGGATCAAGACCCAGAGGTTGAGCTGTAGTCAGGATCACTTGGCTGTCAAAAGCTAAAGTCTGGTCCATTTATGATTATCATTTGTTATTGAATGTACATCACAGATTAAAGTCTGCATTGTTGGATGTAAAAGAATGCCTACTCTAGTAACCATGAAATTTCCTATTACCTGACTGCTCTTAGTCACGTTTCTGCTATGACATAGCCACAGTGAAAAATACTAACCTGGGATTTTTCCAGGTGATTAACCAAGATAGGAGGTAATTCCTCTATATCCAAATATTCAAGCAATTTTCCTTCTTCAACTATAAGGCAGTTGAATGGTCTCAGAATCTGACACATATTTTTCCCCTAAGAATCAGAGAATACCCCCATTTCCTGATTATTGAATATAACATTATCTCTTAATGTTATCTCATAATAAGCATCTGTAATGAGTTCACATTTTTCTTCTTCTTTCTTCCTCCTCCCTCTTCCTCCTCCTCCTCCTTCTCTTTCTCCTCCTTCCACAGAGTCTCTCACTCTGTTGCCCCACGCTAGAGTGCTGAGGCTTCATAGCTCACAGCAACCTCAAACTCCTGGGCTCTAGTGATTGTCTTGCCTCAGCTTCCCAAGTAGCTGGAAGTACAGGTGCCCGCCACAACACCCAGCTAATTTCTCTAATTTTTGTAGAGACGGGGTCTCACTCTTGCTGAGGCACATTTCGAACTCCTAAGCTCAGGCAGTCCACTTGCCTCAGCTTCCCAGAGTGCTAGGATTACAGGCATGAGCCACCATGCTTGGTCCACATTTCTTCTTAATTTCTTAATCTCAGACTCTTCTTCACATTCTTCAGTATATAAGGCATAAAGTTTTAAAAATATATGTCTTCTTCCAATAGTCACTTCTTTTTAGGGGTCTTTGTTGGATTCTTTCAGTGATGTACATGGTGGTATAAAATAGGGGTCTAAAAGCAGAGAAAATTCATGTGCACTGATGAAATGGGGTGAAAACTTTAAAATCATCTGGTATTGTGCAGGTGGCTGCCCTGCTGGGTGCCACGGTGGCACTGGTGACTTTGCGCTATGGAGCCCACTCTAAGCCCACCACAGTCCCCCCTCCCCTCCCACCTTAGCGCAGTGCTGCACTAGCCATCTGTTCCTGTTATAATCTTGACAGTGCTTGATGGGTGCAGTGTCTCTAAGGAGCATTCCTGTTCTCTTTAAGTTTTCTTCTCCTATGTAAACTGTTTCCTCTAGGCTTTTGCTTTTATTTGTCTTAAGTCTCTTCTAAGTTAGAAACTTCTCTAAGAGATCTGATACTCCTTGGTTGTCTGCACATGATGGTGAGGAACAGAGAAGCCCCTCACTCTGGGGTGGGCATTTAGTCAGGGAACACCTAACATCTTTAGGCTGGTCAGAATCCTGGGGGAAGAGTCTTCCTGTTTCTTAGAGGAAAGAGGCCTGGCCTTTGGGGTTCTGAGTGAGAGAAGAGGGCTGCGGTCTTGGCCTTCATAGGCAGAGATGAATCTCATTATAATGGGAGAGGTTCCAATGTGAGATTTCAACAGAGAATAAACCTCCCATCCTTTGCAGGGGTGAGGGAGGGCATCTGGGGATTTAACTCCTTATCAAACAGCTTTTACCCAATCTTTATTTCATGCCCAATTCCTGAGCATTTTGAAAGTCCACAAGTTCGGCTTTGATTTCCCTACCCTTGGTGTAGGATCTAGTTGTCTCCTGTTGACTCCCACTCAGTCATCTGCTTTCTAGTTTGCTAAGTGGTCGCCTTTGTGACCTCTCCTGTTTGCCCCATCCTGTGGTTTGTGTATTTTTGTTTTACTCTAGTCTTAGTGCGGTTTGGGAGGAAGTGAAATTAGATGTGGGTATTAAAGCTACCACCTTACCCTGGACTCCATGGGATCTTTTGCATGGAGGGCTTCACACAGGAGGTGACAGGGAGGGCTTCACACAGGAGGTGACAGCTCAGCTTAGATGGAATGACATGGAAGAGCGGCCACCCAGAGAGCTCAGGGAAAAGCAGCCTGCTAGGAGGGAAGCCGCTGTAGGCAGCAGTGGTGCTGTGAGAGGTGGCAGGAAGGCCAGTGTGGCAGGTATGAGGGGAGAGAGAGGAGGTTGGAGTGCCTGGGGAGAGGCCCTGGGGGACACAGGTGAGACTCATTCTGTACATCAACTGAGCCATTACTGGAGGTTGCAATCAGGGGAAAGGCCTGAAGTGAGTTTTGCTTTTTAAAGACCTCTGGTTGCTCTAGAATGGTGTGGGAGAGGCCAGTCAGATGTTGTGGCCATCGCCTGGTTAGGTGCAGTCAGGATGGCCTCGCTTGGGACTCTGGAGTACTGGGAAGGTTTGGGATATGTTTCTTGTTAAACTTGGCAAGAGTGGAAGTGAAATGGGGGACATGTTAGTCCACATGTATGGGGATAATGCCATGAAGAAAACGGCAATGTACAAATAAATTAAATGTTTTTCTGAAGAGAGAGAAAGCATCACTGATGAGGAGAGGTCAGGGTGGCCCGTAACAAGCAGAATTGATGAAACATAGCAAAAATTCATCAAATCGTGTATCCTAATCATCGGCTGACTATGAGAAGCATAGCAGGAAACAGGAAAATCTTACTGAAAATCTTGGCCTGAGAAAGGTATGGCTCTTGCATCAGGGCAATGTACTAGCTCACACGGCCTTGTATGTGAGGGAGGTTTTAGCCAGTAATGCCTGGAACACCCTCCCTATTCCCACCCTACCCAATCTATCCCCCAGTGACTTTTTTCTTTACTTGAATATAAAGGAAATTTTGAAAGGAAGACATTTTGAAGACATTCAGGATCTCAAGGGTAATATGACAATAGCTCTGATAGCCACTCTAGAAAGAGTTCCAAAATTACTTTGAAGGATGACTAGACGTTGGCACTGGTGCAAAGCTTCCCAAGGGAAATACTTTGAATGTGACTATGGTGATATATAGCAATGAGATACGTAGCACTTTTTCCTAGGACAAGTTCATGAACTCAGACCTGTATGGAACCTCAGCTATTCTGGTTTGGCTTCCTAGCAGGTGGTTTAGGGAGCGCCACATAAGCCTGGTTTTGAGATTGCAAAAATGTTTTTCTTTCTCATCTTTTAGATCTTTTGGCAATATTTGACATATTCCCTCTTTGGAAGAGCCTTATTCTAATAAACTGAAAAATAAAATCACTTCCTCCCCTAGTAAGGCTGAAGATTCATTTTGCCTTAAATACTAAATAGAGTTGTCTGACTAGGGAACTGGTAATAGGATCTATTAGATCCCAGCAGGGCTTTTAATTTTTGGTGTCTTTGCCCTAACACAGGAAGAAAAATACGAAAACAAGTGATGTCATCGGAACAGAACTGTGGGCAGAGCCTTCTGGGGACCTGGGTGGGTTTTTTGTCTCTGATAGTCTCTGTACTGAATTAAGTAATGTCTTGTGATGGTGATTGGTATTTCCTGCTGCTGTTTCAGATTATGGCTGTAGGTTTGTTCTGTTAGTAAACAGATGCAGCTACTCCAGAGGGAGGCCTTTAATGGGCAAAGGTAGGTAGGTATTGGGAGAAAGGATTCCCATTCATTCCTTGTCACACAAATTCTTGATTTAATGTGTGGGATTGGCAGTTGTGCAGAGTTTGGAACCCATTATAACGGATTGTGTTTGAATTAGAAAGCCTTGAATTCCTAAAAGCCTCCTCATCCTTTTATGAACTCATTCTCAGACATATAAATACCGTACTTTTTTTTTGGAATCTCTCCATATCACTTAGGATATATTTGGCCATGAATGTTGAAGAAAGAAGAGGAGATGAACAGTGGGACAACTGGCTACAGCCCTATAGAACCTCTTATAGTGCTGTTGAGTACAAAAACATACTGAATTGCTGACCTAAACTAGATATAGTGCAGCTGTGTCTGCCACTTTGACAAACTCTGGATTCTCTCTGATTAATTGGCTGTGGCTGCTTCCACAGATACGGTGAAACCTACTTATTGTCTTCCCTGTTCTACGTGCCAGGCCAGGTGTTGGGGGTACAGTGGTGGGAAGCTGACGTGGCTACCCCCCTCACAGAAATTATGGCCTCAAGGAGGATCAAGATTATGGTCTTCATGTAGTGTCAAGGAGGAGCCATGCAGGGTGTCATCAGGATACTCAGGCAGTTGGGGAAGGTTTAGAGAGAAAAGGGTCTCTTAAAGGATTAGTTAGAATTCACTGGAAGAGAGGTAGGTCTTAGGAGAGGGTTATTGCAGACTATTCTTGGTAGGAGCACAGGAGCAAAAGGCCTGAAGGTGAGAAAGTACAGTCTGTTCCAGGAACTGACTGTAGTTCAGAAAGGCTGTGAGAGAGAGGGCTGGAAGAATAGACAAGACCATGATTCCAGAGGGGCTTGTATGCCATTTAAAAAAGTTTAGACCTATTGTCTAGGCACTGGAGAGCTCTGGAAGAGTTTCAGGAGGGGGAGGGGAGTGACACAGCCAGAATTCCTTTTTGGGAAGATCCTCTTTGTGCAGTGTTAAGAGTGGAGGTAGGAATGGACTCTAGGCTGGAGGTGAGGTGGCCTATTAGGCTGTTGCATTTAGAGGAGGAATAATGTTGGCTTCAGTTAAGTGAGTGATGGGTGGTAGGAAGGAGTGGATGCAGTTGAAAGCTGTTTGTGAGATAGCATTACCAAGCGTGGTGATGGATAGCTCTATGCACTAGGGGAGGGGCCACCAAGGGTGATTGTTGCATTTCTCGCTTGAAAATTCAGGGGAAAGGGTACCATTTGCTAGGTACCTAGCATAGGTGATAGAGTAGATGGGAGAGGCTTGTGGGAAGAGATGATGAATTTGGTTTTGGACACATGGAGACTTTCAGATATCTGTGGAGATATCTAGTAGGCATTTAGATATGTGGGTCTGCAGCTTTAGGAGAGACATTAGGAGGCAAAGAATGAATGAGATCACTCAGGGAGAGTGGATCATAGAACAGAGCCAAATTTAAGAGCTGGCTGAGGAAGAGGAAGCTGCAGAAGAGCAGGCCAGCTAGAGATGGCCTGGCTGGAGAGACAGGTGGCAAACCAGGGGAACGTGCTTCTTGGAAGCCAATGAGGAGTGTTTTTTGATAATAGCTTCAAAAGCTGCTGAGAGATGGAATGAGGTGAGGACTGAGAATCCCAGTGGGTTAGTGACAAGGTCACTGTTGATGTGGGAGAGCTGCCACAGTGGAATAGGGGAGGCTGAAGTTGGGCTGCTGTGGTTTGAGGAATGATGCACAGTTGGGGAAAAGGGGAGATGTGGGTGTTATCTCTTCCCAAAGGTTTGCCATGAGTGGGGTAGAAAGTGCTTTGGTTGGACAAGCTGTCAGAAGTTATTTATTGTCAAGCCTGTTTTGGTGGCTGTAAGTAGGGCTGTGGTGAGGTGTGGAGACAGAGGAGGGTAATGGAGCAAGTGTCTAAGGAGTTGCAGGGAAGGCACAGTGAGCACATGGCTGTCTCTCGATATGGCTCCTCCATCAAGAACCCTGTCTGGGCCCATGACCATCCAGGAGGTACCCTCCTCAAAGGCCCCCATGGTCTTTTTTAAATAGCTTTGTCCAGAAGCAAAGTGGTTCAGGACCAGAGTTGTTTTTTAAAAAGCTGAATCTGCCACATGCGGGTCTTTCATGTCCTTTCTCTGAGGGCAGTTAACTGCGAGAGGTACCGGAAGTGAAGCGTCCATCTGGAGAGCTGAATGTATTTTCTGTGGATTCCATTATTGAGGGGATGTTTCAGACTTGCTCCCCTTCTGTTTCATACTGTGTTCAGATAATTGAGCTTGTCAAATGCAGTGAACATTAGATAGTCCTAGAAATGTTCCTTTGTTACACCTAACACTACACACACACTCACATAGGCATATGTGCAGTAGAACCTCCACAGTTGACCACCTCCCTACATGGACCACCTCCTTATGTTGATCTGATTTCCGCAGTTGACCACCTCCCTACATTGATCTGATTTTTCATAGACTGGACATCCACCACACGTACTAAGGCCTAATTCCTTATGTTGACCACCTCCAAACATAGACTAGTTCCTTACAGTCTCTTGGGTGTTCAACTTATTTTTTTTCAGTAGGAACTCAGATGAAAGCCCACTTGGCTTTTTCATTGAGAGGGGCACATAAGTCTCTGGCTCATATTAAGGATTCTCTTTTTTTGGGGGACAGAGTCTTATTCTGTCATCCTGGGGTAAAGTGCAGGGTGTCATCTTAGCTCACATCAACTTCAAACTCTTGGATCAAGTGATCCTCTTGCCTCAGCCTCCCCAGTAGCTGGGAGTACAGCCGGGGGGCTGTACAGGTGCCCAATACAATGCCCAGCTAGTTTTTCTATTTTTAGTAGAGATGGGGTCTTGATCTTGCTCTTGCTTAGGCTGGTCTTGAACTTCTGAGTTCAGGCGATCCACTTGCCTCCCAGAGTGCTAGGATTATAGGCGTGAACCACCATGTTCTGGCAGTTCTCCCAGGGACCTGTCCATGTAAGTGGGATAGTTGATTGCCCTGGTAGCTGGCCCTTGGGCTTGATTTAGAAGATGGCAAGTGTGGCCTTTAGCAGAAAGGTTAGAGTTGCACTAATAACTTTACTCAGGAGAAGGCTTGTGGTTTGCACATAAAACAGTGCAAAAAGTAGTTTAAGTTCAGGAGTTACTCGGTAAGAGAAACTTGTGTATTTGAATGCAGTGCCCATGGAAAGAATGGAATTGTTGGAAATATAACCCGCCAGTGCATTGAACTGCACTTTAAAAAAAAATTTCAGATTAATGAGGTTACAAACTATTAGATTACATTGTTTGCATTCAGTACGTAAAGTCCTTGTTGTAGTTGCACTCCTCTAGGAGGTGTGCCATGTACCCCTACATTGTACTTGTTAGATGGGGGAATGGGGAGAGAAGAGGGAGGTTGGCGTGCTCCCAATTTGAATTGAATTGAGTTTTTCTCTTTTGTGGGTGTGTATTATATCATCTACTGGCTTCATATTAGTACAGAGTACATTGGATACTTGCTTTTTTCTATTCTTGTGATACTTTACTAAGGAGACTTGAACTGTACCTTTTAATGAAATTTCCTTGAAGATGAAAGAAAATGAGAAGAAAAGCCTAATGGATGATACCACTTCTTTTCTTTTCCTAGGGTTTAGCTCCTCTTAGGCAAATACGAAGGGAATATTAATATATTTTCTTTAGTGCAATACAAATCTGAATCAGCATCTGGAAAAGAAATGGGGTATGGGGCAGTGTGAGTCCACCTGCCTGGAGCCCAACTGACACAGTGCCAAGAGCTTTATCCAGCCGTGGTATTGCCACATTTTTGGGGATTAAGCTCTGATCATCATCACTTGTGGGTATCACTTTGGAGTCCTGAGAGGAAGGTAGGAAGGTGGGCCCTGAAGCTGATGACCGAGGGGGAGCTTCAGAAGGATGCTGCCTAGGAAGCTTTTGTGAGCTCAGCAGGCCTGCAGGAAATCCTGAGAATTAGGAAGGAGTGGAAAGAGGCGGGGTACAAGCCAAACAACAGGTTTTCCACCCAGAGAGTTGATAGTGAAGATGAGCTCTGCAAGTGCTGTTCCATACTGAGCTGGGTCCCTCCCAGGCAGAGCCAGTTCCTTGACCACAGCAACTTCCCTCTCACCCACTGCTCCTCTGACCCTCCCATTGCCTTCATCTTGCTTCATTTGAAGGACGGCTCTGTGCTGTTCAGTCCTAGGTGGGTGCTAGGTGCAGGGAGATTCCTGGGCAGCTGCAGGAGGGGAGAAGGGGCCCTGGAAGGCTGGTAGGGGAAGCTTTTTGAGTATGAGTTTCTCCAAAAATGCTGACTGCTCTTGGTGCCTGGGATACTCATATGTCTATCATCCTAACTGCGTCCCTAGAACAAGGCATGTCCAACCTTTTTTCTTATCTACCACACATTGGAAGAATAAGAGTTGTTTTGGACCACACATTAAATTCACAAACACTAATGAAAGCTGATGTGCAAAGAAAAAAGGTCATATATACCTCTCCCGAAATCTAATACCACAGATAAAATAGACTTCAAATAATCCGCCCTACAGGGTCAAAGTAAACCCAGGGAAATGGAGCTCAGAAGGAGCCCCCCCTTTCTTTAAAAGCAACACTACCTCAGACGGCGCTTTTCCCTCCCTTTCTTTAAAAGCAACACTTGTTTCCTGTTTACACTGGCACCACAACGCCCTTGGGAAATGGCTAAGGAACTATGGGAGGATGGGCGGTGGTGGAGAGGGAATCTGGGAGGTCTGGCCCGCTCAGCCTCTGTTCTGGGAGAGGGAAAAGGAGGGGGTAGCTAGGCAGAGGGGGGTTTGATGTGGCATTTGCACCTTTTCCTGCTGCCCGGTCCCAGAGGTAGGCCCTCCCACCACTGCCCAGGGAGGGAGCCAGGAATGGAGTCTAGTCTGGTCCTGCTGCAGGGCAGGCAGAGTGTGTGTCAGCTTGGGAGCTAGAAGTCAGAGTGAATGCTGTCTGGATGCTTTGGCCCATGGTAGGTCAAATTGAATTAATTAGCCCATTACTACAAACAATCTTTGGGTGCCTGCTAGGTCCCAGGTGCTGCTTAGTGTAGTGGTGAACAGGTAGCCCACAGCTGCTGGCAGATCACCATGTCCGTATGTATATGATGTTTTGACAAGCACTCCAGCTGAGTCACATGTACGTGTACTGGTAAGTCCACTGGAAGGCCTACACAGGAAAGAAAGTAAGACTGGCATAAGTAGAAGTCCTAATATTTCCTCCCACACCTCAGCAGATTGTGTTGCATGCATGCTGCTTCAAAGAGCGCCAGCAGGGACTGGAGCTCTAACGGGTATGCTTTGTGCTCCAGACACCACCTCACACATCTGAGTTGGGGCTGCCCATGTGGAAAGAGGAAGCAAGAGAGGCAGATACTGAGCTCTGATAATTTGTTAGCACACAGGCCCCAGCAAGGCCTGAAGGCCACTGTTCTTCCTACCCTACCCTCCTTGGGAAGGTGCCCAGGTCGCTGGGATGGGTGTTTGGGATTCTTGTGCTCCTGCCCCGTGTAGTCAGGTTCCTGTTGCTGTGCAGTCCCTTTACCCTTGCTGGGGACTTTCACTGAGTGAGCTGAGGAATCCTTGCCCCACTGTGAAGAGATGTAGAGGCCTGTCTGGGTGGCATGAGTGTCAGAGCCATTCTGGGGCCCTTTCCTGGATGGGCTACTGCCTCCTTCTGCAGAAACTTTTCCTTGACACCCACCTGTCTCACCCCAGAGGAGCAAACGGATGAACATGTTCAGCGCAGGTGGTTCTTGGTCCAGCATGCGCCACCTTTCTTGTGGGCAGGGACTTGGGTTCCAGGGCTCTGCCTCCTTCTGGGCTCTGTGTGGCTGTTGCTGCCAGCACTCCCCTTCCTTTACCCAGGTACGAGCAGGTTCTCCAAGCAAGAGGCCTTTGTCCATGGGGTAGGGAGGAGCCCAAGAGCCTCAGGCCTCCAGATTCTCTTAGCTTTCTGTTCCCCCAGCCTGTGCTCTGTGAAATCCACACTTGGGGTAGAGGCCCTCTCCTGGGATTTACCTTTTACGCCCCTCAGCCCTATGTCAGCTGTGGGAGAGTGGTGGTCTGTGCAGGTGCTGGTCTCCTGCTCTGAGGCTGCTGCTTCAGTAGGCCTGAGGAGGAGGCCCAGGGAACCTAAAGTTACACACTTAAGGTGGGAAAGAGCTAGAAAGTGAATCTCTTTCAGGTTTGTTTGTTCAAAGTTTTTACTTCGTTTCTTAGTTGTTCATCCTAGTCACCCCTGACCTTGCTCTTTGCGACAGTTCTCTACCCCCTTTTACTGTCTTGTGCCTCGGGACACCTCTGTTTATGTCACCCTCCTACAGGGAGGGGGAGGACCCACGCCCAACAACATGGTAGGGTGCAGTGTGTCTGGCTGACAGTCCCTAGCAGCTTTTAACAATGGGTGATCCTGGGAGACTCAGCTGCAGAGCTGGAGCCGCCCACCCCTCCCCTGTAGGACTCTGCCCAGGTTCTCTTCTTGCCCTCGCCTGCCTGGGGAGCCAGCAGCCTTTGTAGGTCTCCTTGACAACAGGATGGAGAAGTTAAAAATAGCCTTGTGTAGGGCCTTCTGTGCATGTGTGCATGAGTGCAATCCCTGTGGCTTCTGTATGTTCCAGAAGTGCCTCAGTGGGGCCCAGGTGCTTGCATTTGAAGCCCTGAGGTTTGGGTGCCAGGCCCACATAATCGGGCAGCAGCATCACCTGGCTTACTGGTGGGTGTCAGTGTTAAAGATGGGAGAGCTGTTTTGAACATCTCGTCTTTGTTTAGTCTAAGCCAGTGGTTCTCAACCTTCCTAATGCTGCGGCCCTTTAATACAGTTCCTGTGGGTTGTGACCCACAGGTTGAGAACCGCTGTTGTAAGCGGAGAGGGGTGGTTCTGGAGGAGTTCCTGTGTTTAATCATAATCTCTGGGGTGACAGAATAGGACACAACCCTGAGTGAGAGGTTGGTTATATCTTTAAGGGATCCCTGAAGGTCAGAAGGGCCCTTCCTGTGCCCCCTTTATAAGGTGAGGACACCAGAGGACAGAGGCACTTGGGTGACTTCTCCACAGCTGCCTGGCCCTGGTGTAGCAGTGGGGAGCAGTGCCTCATTGTCAGAAGCTGTGGCTGTTTCCCTGGACCCTAGTGACAAGGCCATATTATGGACCCCTTACCAAAGCCAGCTGTCTCTTTTGTATCAGCAGTCTGCACTAGTGAAGGCCCTCTGTTTTGTGGTCTTGTCACAGTTGTAAATTAATTTAGAAATAGCTGTCTCCAAAAGGGCAGAGTGTGGGTTTCTTTTTACTACACTTAGAACTAATTTTTCTCTCTCCCCCCCACCCCACTCCCAAATGTTAGTAAGTATTTAGCTTACTGTGCCAGGCTTGGGGATATAAATAAGAACGGATGTCTTTAGGAAGCTTATAGTCAGCCAGGGAGATAGTTACAAAAAGGTCCCCATTGTGGGCTCAGCGCTCATAGCTCAATGGTTAAGGCACCGGCCACATACACAGAGGCTGGTGGGTTTGAACCTGGCCTGGACCTGTTAAAAACAACAATGACAACTGCAACAAAAAAAAACAGCCTGGTGTTGTGGCAGGTGCCTGTAGTCCCAGCTACTTGGGAGGCTGAGGCAGGAGAATCGCTTAGGCCCAGGTGTTTGAGGTTGCTGTGAGCTGTGATTTCACAGCACTCTGATGAGGGTGACATACTGAAACTCTGTCTCAAAAAATCCCCATGGACGAATCCACCACACACAGTACTTAAATATGAATGTATAACGGCTCCTGCAGATCAGTAAAAAGGAAGGCAGAATGCTCAGTAGAAAAACTGGTCAATAATTTAACAAACAGGCTCAGGGTCTGTGGCTCAAGTGGCTAAGGTGCCAGCCACATACACCTGAGCTGGCAGGTTCGAATCCAGCCTGGGCTCACTAAACAACAATGATGGCTGCAACCAAAAAATATGCTCATTGTGGCAGGCACCTGTAGTCCCAGCTACTTGGGAGGCGGAGGCAGGAGAATCGCTTGAGCCCAGGAGTTGGAGGTTGCTGTGAGCTGTGATGCTACAGCACTCTACCCAGCAACAGCTTGAGGCTCTGTCTCAAAAAAAAATAATAATTTGACAAACACTTCCCAAGGAACATCTCTGAGTGGCCAGTGAACATATGAAACAGTGCTCAATTCCACATGTTGCTTAGTCCACAGGGAAGTCAGAAGGCCTAGGTTAATGTGATACATCGGGCCAGACATTTAACTTCCCAGAGGCCCTGCTTCTTATTGTGAAAAGGGCTCTTCCTTCCCTATCTCCCATTATGCTCTTTTTTTAAAATTTATTATTAAATCATAGCTGTGTACATTAACGCAATCCCAGTATGCTCTTAAGCTTACAGGCATGGGAAATGCTCTTCAAACTGTACAAATGCTAATTGTTGTCACTCTATGTAATTGTAAGTGATTTGATTTCTCTTCCACTTCTTCTCACAGCAATTTTTCTAAATTCTAAGAAATAAAAGACCCAAGTAGTGGGAGGTTCCTAGTGTTCAAGATAGGTACTGCTCCTTGGTACTTTGGGTAGAGAGCTTGTCTCTGGCATGGCTCTGATGCCTGGCTTCGAGCAGAGTAAGTTCCTGGAGGTGTTTTCTTCTTGGCTGGGGCCTGGGCAGCAGCTCTTGTAACGGCCAGGTCTGTTGCTGCCCAGGGCCTGGCGGCAGGGAAAGGACAGAGGTGCACCTATCCTGGCTCAGGCATTAACTTGAGTAGGCTGCCTGGTGAGTCTTCCACACCCACTATGGCTCTTAAAGATTGCTCTTTTAAGCCCAGAAGCAATACTCTGGGCTTTGGGTTATGTCAGCATTAACTGGTCTGTGGGGAAAATAGCCCACACACCTGGCCAGGCTTCCCCCTAGAGGAGCTTGGTCAGTGTCACCGGCTGCCCTGGCAGGCTCAGTAGTAGGCCCTTGGTAAAATCAGTCACAGCTTTCCCTTTGTGTTCTTTGGACACAAAGCAGCTGTTTTCTCTCTGTTCTGGATCCACCCTCCCAGGTGAGCAGATCCTGTGTGCTGCGAACGCACACCTCTCTTCCAGCCGATTGTGGCCAGTTCCCTTGGCATGTGTCAGAATGGGATCAAAATTGCTTTTAGTCTCGTCACCTATGTCAGATCCTCAGGCCATATTTGGACTTTCCACCCACAGATCTCCCATGATAGGCAGACGCTTCTCCATAGTCTCCTCAGCACACGTGCTCACCTGTGTTTCTGTTGTACAGGAGTCAGAGTTAGAAGCAAAGTTAGATGCAGAGACTGCATCGGATAGTGAGAGCCGGACGGAGCCTGCTCCCCCGCCAGCCCCTGCAGACGATACTCCAGAGGTCCTCAACAGGGCCCTTTCCAACTTGTCTTCAAGGTAACTGGGCCTAATGATGCAGGTGCTTGTGGGACCTTGTATGGAGTCCAAGTGCTGTGCAAGCCCCAGAGCTCTCAGCGAGCCTGTGGTATCGTGTGGTGAGCCCACTTCTGTTACGTGTTTACGTGTACTGGGCAGGCCTCCTCACTTGCCTTGGCCTTAGCCTCCCTGCCTTTCCCTGCCTGGGCTCCACTGAGTGCAGTCTACTGCTTAGCAATGGCTGACAAGGAGGGGAGGGTGATCCAGACTGGAGGATCTTGTCATGGAAGGGAGCTGTAGGCTGGGCTGGGAAGTACTGTTCCAAGGAGGAAGAAGAACATGGATGGGGGTGGGGGTGGGCAAGGTTGGCAGACACAGTGAGTGACAGGAAATTGTCCTTGGGTTTTTGACTGATAGGTAGGCTGCTTTTCACTGAGGAGGAATTCAGGTTTCTACCCTGTTTTCCCGAAAATAAGACAGTGTCTTATTTTAAGGTGTGCTCCCAAAGATGTGCTAGATCTTATTTTCAGGGGATGTCTTATCTTTCCTGTAAGTAGGTCTTATTTTCAGAGGATGTCTTCTTATTTTCGGGGAAACAGGGTAGTTGAAAGTGTAGTTTTTCCTCTCCATGTGCGTCTATTGTGAACAATTCTTTAAGTTCTCTAGAAAGAATTAGGAAACATCTCATCTTAGGGAAATCTAGGGTTAAAACTTTTGGCCCTAACAGCAACTATCTGAGTAGATCAAAAACACAAATTGTTAAGACCCCAGAGCACTGTCCAAGTGTTGCTATCTGTGCCTCTCAGCTGTTCCTTGAGAGGCTGTATTGTGCAGTGGTTAAGGGCATGAACTCTGCAGCCAGAATCCTAGATTCAAATCCCAGTGTCACCACTGGCCAGCTGCGTGCCCTGTGGCTCCAATCCTCACATATAAAAGCGAGTTGTGTTGAGGGTTGAAGGTCTTAATATATGTAAAGTCTTTATAAAAGGGCCTTGTGCATACTTATAGTAGCTAATACTATCATTCTTATTGTTGTTTCCCCATAATGATGAGGGGCAGTATAATGCAGAATCCTACTGTAGGAAAAATATTCATAGTTTTTCTTCAGATAGAGTCAGCCATAGAAAATGTCCAGTATACGGGAGCTGAGGGCACATTTCCCTTGGAGTTTGGCTTTCTGGAGGCCTTGGAACACTTACTGAGTTTGGTTGTAGGTGAGGCATCGGCATGAGTGACTACTTCTGCCAGCTGTGGCTAGTGCCTCTGTCAAGGTGAATTTGAAAAGAACTGAACTCAGGGCCCTAGAATCTCAGGAAGATCCATTCCACTTGGGTTTGTGCTTTGGTTCGTTCTGGGTTCTTAACAGGTGTTTTCTCTTTTCCCTAATCTCTGACCTAGATGGAAGAACTGGTGGGTGAGAGGCATCCTGACTTTGGCCATGATTGCATTTTTCTTCATCATCATTTACCTGGGACCAATGGTTTTAATGATAATTGTAAGTGTCATCACTTGCTATTTTAGTTTTGCCTTCAGGTTTTCCTGCAGGACCAGTTGTTTTAAGTGCCAGGTATCGGGTTGGTTGTGGAAATTGATGGGGGTTTGCAGCACATTTATTCCATGGAATATATCTGTGACTTCTCACTTTTTAGCAGCCCACTGGAAGGTCATTGGCATAGGCTAATTGTTTAAAGATGTTTCTCCATTTTAAAAATTGACCTTATTGGGCGGCACCTGTGGCTCAGTGGGTGGGGTGCTGGCCCCATTTACCGAGGGTGGCAGGTTTGAACCTGGCCCCGGTCAAACTGCAACAAAAACAACAACAACAAAAAAATAGCTGGGCATTGGGGCAGGCACCTGTAGTCCCGGCTACTTGGGAAGCTGAGGCAAGAGAATTGCCTAAGCCCAGGAGTTGGAGGTTGCTGTGAGCTGTGATGTCACAGCACTCTACTGAGGGTGATAAAGTGAGACTCTCTTTTTTTTGACCTTATTGGCCAGGTGCAGTGGCTCATACCTGTAATACTAGCACTCTGGAAGGCTGAGGCGGGTAGATTGCTTGAGCTGAGGAGTTCAAGACCAGCCCGAGCAAGAGTGAGACCCCTGTCTCTACTAAAAATAGAAAAACTAGCTGGGTGTGATGGTGGGTGCCCGTAGTCCCAGCTGCTTGAGAGACTGAGGCAATAGGACTCCTCACGCCAAGAGTTTGAATTGTGAGCTATGAAGCCACGGCACTACCCTGGGCAACAAAGTGAGACTCAGTAAATAATAAATAAATTATTTATGGAAAATTGACTTAATTGGCTGGGCATGATGGCTCACATCTGTGAAAAATCTTTTTTTTTTGCAGTTTTTGGCCAGGGCTGGGCTTGAACCCACCATCTTCGGCATATGGGGCCGGCGCCCTATTCCTTTGAGCCACAGACGCCGCCCCTGATGGCTCACATCTGTAATCCTAGCACTCTGGGAGGTTGAGGCAGGAGAATTGCTTGAGCTCAAGAGTTTGAGACAAGCCTGAGCAACAGTGAGACCCCATTTCTACTAAAAACAGAAAAACTAGCCAGGTCGTGTGGCGGCACCTGTAGTACTAGCCACTCAGGAGGCTGAGGCAAGAGGATCACTTGAGCCCAGGAGTTTGAGGTTGCTGAGAGCTAGACTGACACTATGGTACTTTAGCCTGGGCCATAGAGTGAGACTCTATTTTGTTAAAAAAAGTTGACTTTATTATTCCAAATGTTTGATTAAACTGTGACCCTGGCAATGTCTTTGTGTGACTCCTGGCTTTGTTTCCTGTTTTCGTGAGGCATTCCTCATGGGCTTAGATCTTTCATTAAGAAATCACAGTCCAGGCTCGGCGCCTGTGGCTCAAGCTGCTAAGGCACCAGCCACATACACCTGAGCTGGCAGGTTCAAATCCAGCCCAGGCCCGCCAAACAACAATGATGGCTGCAACCAAAAAATAGCCAGGTGTTGTGGCGGGCGCCTGTAGTCCCAGCTACTTGGGAAGCTGAGGCAAGAGAATCTCTAAAGCCCAGGAGTTGGAGGTTGCTGTGAGCTGTAATGCCATGGCACTCTACCCAGGGTGACAGCTTGAGGTTCTGTCTTGAAATCACAGCCCACAGAGCTGCCTTTTGTGTTTTCCTGCTGTCATAGGCAGGGTCAGATTACCAACAGCTGAGTGCTGAGCAAAGCAGTTGGCACTTTCCAAGTATTCAAAGTCAAAGGGAAGAGATTGATTGAGTCCTGGGAGGTTCTAGAGCAAAAAGTTAATTGAAACATCAGGGTGTGCATGCTATTGTGAGTGAGAAATTGAATGCGTCTGTGACTTAAATGAGAGAGCAAGGAAGAGGTGAGCAGAACTACTGTAGACTTGATATTTTTCCTGAATACGGTATTTTTTCTTGAAGGCTCATGACATGTTGTTTTCTCTTTCCAAAGATCATTAAGAGTTGGCGGGCAGCGCCTGTGGCTCAGTGGAGTAGGACACTGGTCCCATATGCCAGAGGTGGCGGGTTCAAACCCAGCCCTGGCCAAAAACTGCAAAAAAAAAAAAAAGTTGGGTGATCAGCCATGCACAGTGGCTCATCCTGTAATCCCAGCACTCTGGGAAGCTGAGGCGGGAGGATCACTTGAGCCTAGGAGTTTCAGACTAGCTTGGGCAACATGCCAAGACTCTGTGTCTTTAACAAAAAAGAAAAAAGGATAAAAACAGAATTAGGGAATCAATGAGTATTCTAATACTCTTGTCTACAGGTGATGTGTGTTCAGATTAAGTGTTTCCATGAGATCATCACTATTGGCTACAACGTCTACCACTCCTATGACTTGCCCTGGTTCAGGACCCTCAGCTGGTAAGCCCTCCAGTCCCATAGGGACCCTTAACAGATTTGAGTATGTGTTGTATGTGTTTTGTGGTAGGTGTATACTGTGATGGTGGGTAGGAGGTGGAGTGATGGCCACAGACTTGCCCAGCACTTTTGAGACTATTTCATCTGTACACTGTGTGACTGCCCTTTGAGGAGTCTTTAGTAGTTACTAAGGATCTGGAATCTTCCTCAGAAGAAACCAGATCAGCTGCATCTATCGCTGTGTTTTTCTTGGTTTCTGGGTTCCTTAGGCTTTGCACAGTGGCCCCCTTTTCTAGATCAGTGCATTTTTCATGCTGTAGTAGCCCAGCATCCCACTAGAGTAGCCTGGGAGTTGTCAGGTTCTGGTATTGCTAACTGGGGAACCTGGTTTCTTCATCTCTAAAACAGATGGTTGAGCCTTACTAGTTTCCAAACTGTAGTGTAGGAGCCCTGGTTCCTTGGATGTGCCTTGGGTGCCAGAGTGGGCAGGAGTGAGACTGAATGTGCAGGATCTGGGCTTCTCCAATAAACTCTGCTTTCTCCTCCTTGGAAAGGGCTTGGCCGCCTTAAAGCAAAACAAAAACCTGTAGTGCAGATGATGTCTGAGACCCCTCCTGGTCTGAGACTCAGCTTTATTGGCAAGAGTATTCCCAGGTCATTACATTTAAGCAGGGTACTGCACAGTGCCAAGAAGACCTGTAGCAAATATGGACCTTCTCACCCCACATGCAGGGACACAGGAATTGAGTCTGTGACTCAGTGGGCCAGAGAGTAATATTTTGTGCCTAGCAACTTGGTCATGGTCAGGAGAGCTGACTTGCTCAGATTTAGGTTGGCATCTCCTTCCTGAGGTGCTTCCCTATCACTTAGCAGCACAGGTTGCCTCCCAGCCACCAGGTGGACCTGTGACTGTAGCCTGGGTTAAGAGGTAGGGCTCTTTTGTGGGTTTTCACTAGTTGGAAAGAATGTTTTGAGTTTTGTTAACATAGTCAGGAGGCCTGACCACTGGCTTTGGTCACTTTCCAAAGGAATTTTTTTCTTTGTAATAGAAAATAAATCCAATATGTGAGTTTTTGAACTTTACAATTAAAAAAAAAAAAAATGGAAAGGAGAAGCCCTCTACTCTCTTCCCTGTCTCAGGATCCTTGCTTAGGGTTTGGCTGTGGTGGCTGTGTGACCTCATACTCACCATGCAGGTGGCTGTAAAGGGCTACAAGCTATAGTGTCCCCCCCCCCTCAGGGAAGGCTAGGTGAAGAGAGAGGATGTAAAAAAGTAAAGTGTTAATGCTGGGGAATGGCTTCCGTGTCGGAGCCAGGCTTCAGACAGGAGATGCTCTGAAATAAAGCATAATTAGTGAAAGGAGCAGGCTACTTGCCATAGGAATAAATGCAGGGAGCTGGGCGTGGTGGCTCACGCCTGTAATCCCAGCATTCCTGGGAGGCCGAGGCAGGTGGATTGCTTGAGCTTTGGAGTTCAAGACCAGTCTGAGCCAGAGTGACACCCTGTCTCTACTAAAAATGGAAAAATTAGCCTATGTTGTGGAAGGCACACGTAGTCCCAGCTACTCGGGAGGCTAAGGCAACAGAATCTCTGGAGTCCAAGAGTTTGAGGTTGCTGTGAGCAATGACACCACACCACTCAACCCAGGGTGACAGTAAGACTGTGTCTCAAAAAAAAAAAAAAAAGAAGGCAATACAGGGAGAGGCACATATCGTGTTAGGTGATAGAAGATTTTATGAAGTAAATGATTTGAGCAACAAATGAAAAAAATGAGAAGTGAAGACAACATTCCAGGCAGGAAAAAGGCAGCAGCAAAACAGCTAGGAGGCAGGCTGGAATAAGCGGTTTTGATAGGAGTGGAGGGTTCCTGTGAAAGGGTGGAAATAAGACTGGGAGGCAGGATGAGGTATGTTTTTTGGGGGGTCTTCTTATGGTTCGGGTGGCCTTAGGTAAAGAAATGTTACACAAGGACAAAAACTGAATCCTAAGTTTGTGCTGAATGGAGAGTATTCAAAGCTGCCACTAATTTCTGGGTAAACATCTCACCTACAGTGTCACCAGACAGCAGGAAACCCTGATGTTTGCTTGTCCCTCTGCAAGCTGCTCTGGGGGTCTTGCAGGTGGGGAGGTCTGCAGCTGGCTGTCCTCTCCTCAGGGCTGTCGGACTGCCTCACTGTGAAGGAGAGGTGGGTGTGTTCCCTGTGGCACTGACCTATCTTTGTTTATAGGTACTTTCTACTGTGTGTGAACTATTTCTTCTACGGTGAGACAGTGACAGATTACTTCTTCACCCTGGTCCAGAGAGAGGAGCCTTTGCGGATCCTTAGTAAATACCACCGGTTCATTTCCTTTACTCTCTATCTAACAGGTATGCGTGAGTGAGTGGTTCACCAGTTGTCATGTCTGGATTATTTTTGTATGTCTGTCAAATAGCCATTGAGGATTATTTTTGTATGTCTGTCAAATAGCCATTGAGGAATGTTTTGGTTAAAGTTTTGTGGCATTAACTCTGACCATGCAGAGCTGACAGCTCTGTCCTAGGTTGATCTGTGTCAGCTTTTTACTAAGAGAAATGGAGTCTGACTGGCGCACGCAGTTGTGGGGGACTGCATTCTATGCCACCTGTCTTCATGTTCCAGTCTCTTTTTAAAGATGGCACAGCATGATTCTGTCCTGGCTCCCCTGTTGGCAGAGATTCTGCAGTGGGATGGAGACAGATCACCCAGGACCTTCCTGTCATTAGCAGAATCATCTTAGGGGAACCTCTTGAGATACAGTGCAGTGTGGTGGCAGTTTTACTAGATTTGGGCTTTAAAAGACTTTGTGACCTCACGGGGCTAGGAACTTAATCTTTCCGAGTCTCAGTTCTTCTGTAATCTAGTCCTGAAACTAGATGAGATTATTTTAAAGATTAAATCAGACTTCACAAACACTAAAGTATTATATTAATGTAAACTTGGGCAAGGCCATGCACTAATTCTAATAAAGCTAAAGGTTTTCCTAGTTGCCTTCAAAGCCAGTTTGAGGCACATGAGAAATTTGTTCTGATCCCAGTTTCTGTCTATACCTATTTTTGATCAGCCTGGTAACAGATTTTTGAATAGCCCTAAAGCTCTGTGAATGACATCTGGCTATTAATATGTAAAATGTATTGGCTCAGTGCCTGTGGCTCAAGCAGCTAAGGCGTTGGCCACATACACCTGAGCTGGTGGGTTCAAATCCAGCCCGGGCCCACCAAACAACAGTGATGGCTACAACCAAAAAATAGCCAGGCGTTGGTGGCAGGCGCCTGTAGTCCTAGCTACTTGGGAGGCAGAGGCAGGAGAATTGCTTAAGTCCAAGATTTGGAGGTTGCTGTTAGCTGTGATGCCACGGTACTCTACCCAAGGTGACAGCTTGAGGCTCTGTCTCAAAAACAAAAAAACCCCAATCCCCCACCCCCCCAAAAAAAAAATAAATGTATTGCCCAGGAGTCCACTGCTGTTGAGGATACTCAGGGAACCTGAAAGTAGCCTCCCATAGGGGATGTCAGGGTTCTGGAAGAATGAGGGGCTCAGCACACATCCAGGTAAAGGTTTTTTTCCCTCCCAGAAAAGGGGGCTGCAGACATTTTTTACCGTAATCTAGGTCAGCAGTTCTCAACCTGTGGGTTGCGACCCACAGGAACTGTATTAAAGGGCTGCAATGTTAGGAAGGTTGAGAACCACTGATGTAGGTCATCATGAGAGAGATGGAAGGTTGATCTTGACCCTATACCAAATGGATCTCCTTGCCCAACCCTATTCTCTAGGACAGATGTTAGAAAACTTCTTCTTTCTTTCTCTTTTTCTTCATCATCATCTGTTTTTGTTGTTGTTTAGACAGAATCTCATACTCTGTTATCTGGGGTATAGAGCAGTGGCTTCATCATAACTCACTGCAACCTCCTCCTGGCTGGGCTCAAGTGATCCTCCTACCTCAGCCTCCCAAGTAGCTAGGACTATAGGTGTGCACCACTATGCCCATTTAACTTTTCTGTGTTTTGTAGAGAGGTTCTCACTATGTTGCCCAGGCAGGTCTTAAACTCCTGGCTGGAAGCATTCCTCTTCCTCCCCAGATACTAGGATTATAGGCATGAGTCACTGTGCCTGGAATGGCAAACTTTTTTTTTAAGGTCCCAGTTAGTAAATATTTTAGGCTTTGGCGGCCACAGGGTCTCTGTTGCAACCATAGTCATACATCACTTAATGATGGGGATATGTTCTGAGAAATGCATTAAACAGTTTTGTTGTTGTGGGAACTGCATAGAGTGTACTTTCACAGACCTAGACAGGACAGTCTATCACACACTTCAGCTATATGGTATAGCCTCTTGCTCCCAGACTACAAATCTGTATAGCACATTACTGTATTGAGTACTCTAGGCAATTGTGACTCAATGGTATCCGTGTATCGAAACATAGGAAAGCTTTAGTAAAAATATGACATTATAATCCATGGACCCCTGGTCTGTTATTGACCACAATGTTATTATTTGCCACATAAATGTACTCAGTTCTGCCATTGTAGCTCAAAGAATCTATAGACAATGTATAAACAAATGGGCATGACTGGTTCTAATAAAACTTTATTTATAAAAATAAGCTGCTTACCTGACCACTGTTTGCTCTAGGAACAAAACATTCCTGTCTCATGAACTTCCTAAATGAAGTGTGGTCTGCAAGATAATAAAATATCACCTTCCTTGTATTGTCTTGGAGTAGTTATTTTTTCCTATGACTGTTACTCTGGATAACTAGTTTTCCTCCCCTGGGCTTTGAAATTGTGTGCTGGTTAGCTGTTGGGAAGAAATTAGCCAAAGAACCACTTCAAGCAGCTAAAGGAAATGACTAGAACAAAGATAAATGCAGCATGCAGTTCATCTTGTCCTTTTCTCTCTTCAAACTAGGATTCTGCATGTTTGTATTGAGTCTGGTCAAGAAGCATTATCGACTACAGTTCTACATGGTAAGAGGAATGTCTGTGTGAGAGGGAATTCTTGGTTTAAATGAAGTTCTGCAGAAACTCAAAAGGCCTTTACTGCTTTCTGGATTAAATTAAAACTCTGGAATAGTCTGTTCTGTGTCCATCTAGAAGGAAGAGGACCCAGTTAGGGTGGGCAGCTCTACATTGACCTCAAGCTAGTCACTGTTACTTAACTCATGCCTGAGCAGTCTCTTCACTGGGGTCCTTAAGGTGGGCTCCACATAAGGCTCAAACTGAAGCTTCAGGCGCCGCCCACAGATAATGTGGCTGGTATGTCATGTGCTACTAATCAGTCCCTGCCTCAGCTGAGAACACTTTCTTTCTGAGTACCCCAAGCACCCCATAAACAGAAAATGAAAAGTACCAGGCTCACTAATGGGCCTTTCTTTTGGTTGGGACTTGTAGATATGGGGGGAGCCCCACAATATGTTACCACCAGAAGTCTTTTCTATACCTTTTCACTTTCAGTAAGTCAGATACAAAAGCAGATATTTTTCCTGTTTCTCAGCAGTTTTTTATTTGGTATTGATTGGTCTTTGAAGTTACTTTCAAGGTAAACTGAAGGTAGAATTGATTTTTCTTCTTTTGCAGTTTGGCTGGACTCATGTAACATTACTGATTGTTGTAACCCAGTCACATCTTGTTATCCACAACCTGTTTGAAGGAATGATCTGGTGAGTGATGTCAAGGGCATGGGAGATTTTCTGTTTTATTTTGTGGGTGTTCCTCATGAACAGGTAGGCTGAGAACCCCTGCCTTATCTTCTAAGCCAGGGGTTTTCGGAATGAACACTTAGGCTCTCTTGCAAGGCTAGTTACAGATTTGGATCCACCCCTGAATTTCTGATTTAGTAGATCTGGGGGAGGGCCTGAGAACTTGAATTTCTTGTACGTTCCTAGGTGATGTGATGCTGCAAGACAGGACCCACACTCAAACAACCCCTGCTCTGGACTAACAGCTACAGGGACAGTGCAACATGTATGGCAACTTGAAAACTAGAGAAAATAATCATGATTTCCTGGGAAAGTGTATACTCAAAATCATGAACAGGGAAACTTGAATAAATCAGTAACTGTAAAAAGAGTTTTAAAAATTATGTAAGATTCCACACCTGGAGAAAGAAACAGGACCAGATAGGTTAACAGCTGAGTTTATCTAACCCTTATACCCAAGCTGATGAGGAAGGAGAGACAAGAATGATAAGCTGATTTCTTTCAAGGTTGTTTGGACAGAATCTCATACTGTGTTATCTGGGCTATAGAGCAGTGGCTTCATCATAACTCACTGCAACCTCCTTCTGGTTAGGCTCAAGTGATCCTCCTACCTCAGCCTCCTAAGTAGCTGGGACTATAGGTGTGCAAATAAGCCATTCTTTTTTTTTTTTTGTGGTTTTTGGCCGGGGCTGGGTTTGAACCTGCCACCTCCGGCATATGGGACCGGCGCCCTACTTCTTGAGCCATAGGCGCCGCCCCAAGCCATTCTAAATAAAACATTAGCAAACAGAATCTGACAGTGTCTCAAAAGAATAAAATGTTAGTAGTGAGTAGATTTTATTCCAGAAATGGAGTGGATTATCAGGAAGTCTGTCAGCATTGATAGAAATCAGCAGGCCAACTGAAGACACCAGGGGGTCTTGGAGAAAAGGAGAAAGTGTGTCCTGGTGTACAGGAGAGAGGTGTTCCTGAGGACTGTGGTTAAGATCCAGATTGTGTCTTTGTTTCCAGACCTCAGGGTTAGAATGCAGCGGTACCCACCATCTGAGAGTAAACCAGATATACGTAAAGTGCTTAGAACGGAGACTAGCTTACATTAGCCTAAGGCATTATTGTATTTAAAACAATTTTATGTTTTATAATTGATAGATAAAAGAAAATAAAGAACAATTTTAATGGCCTGGGGAGGCAAGAAACTCCTCTTGTAGTGGGATTTTTATGTTTTGTTTTTTTTTTTTTTGAGACAGAGCCTCACTCTGTCGCTGTCACCACTGGTAGAGTTCGGTAGGATCATAGCTCACAGCAACCTCAAACTCTTGGGCTCAGGTGATCCTTCTGCCTCTGCCTCCTGACTAGCTTGGACTATAGGCACCAGCATGATGCCTGGCTAGTTTTTCTATTTTTTTTTTTTTTTAAGTGGAGACAGGGTCTCACACTCTTATTAAGAGCTGCTCTCAACTCCTGAGCTCCAGCTATCCACCTGCTTCACCTAACATGTGCCTCATCCAGCATGTTAGGATTGAGGTGTGAGCCACCACGCCTGGCCAATTTTTTTTTTTTTTTAAGTGATTTCTGAAGAGTTATACCTGCTAAGTCCTCATCTTCAGGCCCAGACATACCACTCAGTTCTACAGTGAATATATTAAAATCTCTGTAATTGTTGATTTCAGACTCAATCTAGAAGACTTAATTATAATCACAGAGCAGAGAATATCTACAAAGGAAATTATATTGGGGCGGGGGTTGGGAGGTGAATGGAATAAGGAGGGTCCCCTGCTCTGTTTCTCCCTTAACAAACAGGAAGTCAGAAAATAGTGTCTGCAGTTGATGGGTCAGGAAATAGAGGTTTACATGTACAGTATTATGCTATAGTGTAATAGAAGAGCTGTAAACAAAAGTCTCAGAGAGTGGAGAGGTGATGCAAATGTGGAAACCGTGGTTAGGGGTGAGAGGGATACCCAGTAGGCAAAGGGCAGTGAGGAAAATCTAGCTGTGTGTATTGGGGTTTTGCTCTCATTGTTGTCCTAGGGAAAGGTAGGGCTCAACAAGAGCTGGTAATAAGCGGTAAAAAGATAAGTCAATTATGAAACAGACACAGAATGTATTATTTACAATTATGGATGTAACTTCTTGAATAAAAATTGGAAATGATTTAAAGTGGTTATTTTGGGGAATGGAGAAAGGGATAGAAGAATGAAGAAAAACATTTTTTTTCGTTTATAATTTAAATCTATATTATTGTGTGCATATACTACTTTACCATTGAAAAAGAACCAAAGACATTTTCTAGAATACCTCAGTAAATATTTGAATATGGGCTCGGCACCTGTGGCTCAAGCGGCTAAGGCGCCAGCCCTGGTTTGAATCCAGCCCCGGCCCGCCAAACAACAGTGATGGCTGCCACAAAAAAATAGCTGGGCGGTGTGGCAGGCGCCTGTAGTCCCAGATACTTGGGAGGCGGAGGCAGGAGAATTGCTTGAGCCCAGGAGTTGGAGGTTGCTGTGAGCTGTGATGTCACTGCACTCTACCCAGGGCAACAGCTTGAGGCTCTGTCTCAAAAAAAAAAAAGTTTGAATATGCCTATGCCAGGGATTAGGTACAGTTTTTTGCTATTTTTTTTCTTTTTAACTTACTTCTTAGTGGGGCAACAAGCACAGTACTTCATGGAATTTATGAATGGTATTGTTTTGTGGACTCAGAGCCACTATCATCTTTGAAGAGTTAGTTGATCTTTCCTTTGGTTTCTCTCCCAGGTTCATTGTCCCCATTTCTTGTGTGATCTGTAATGACATCATGGCCTATATGTTTGGCTTTTTCTTTGGTCGGACCCCACTGATCAAGGTAAATGAATTATTCTAACATGAACTATCACTGTGAGGGGAGGGTGGTGCTTTCAATATGAGTAGTTCCACTTCACACAGGGAAGAGATCTAGCTGTGTGTTTTATGGCCATGTCTTCATGTCATCCTGGGGAAAGGCTAGTAATAAATTAATTTTAAGACAAAGGCCAAAGGAAAACACTGAAAACTCATTAAAAAAGCTAAAAGAAAATATTTTTACAAACTATATATATATAGGCAGACTTTTGGGGCTTTGGTCTGGATTGGAGTGTTGTCATTTAGTCTATAGTTTTATAATGATTGAATGACTGAAGTAAGGGAGGGTTGAAGGTAGGGAACAAAGAAACCATATTTGGGGGAATTTTATTTATTTATTGTTTGTACTGTTAGTAGTGAAAGGGTCTGACTCTTGCTCAGGCTGGTTTCAAACTCCTGAGCTCAAACAATCCACTCGCCTCGGCCTACCAGAGTTCTAGGATTACAGATGTGAGCCACCATGCCCAGCCCTTATTTGGGGGAATTTTATTTAGAAGGTGGCATGGTTAACAGGATGTGGGTTTTATGATAGAAAGATTTTAAACAAGTAATTGTTTCCCCACAGTTGGAGTTACTGACACATCCTTGATAAGAACTTGTTCTCTGTCCACAGCTCTCTCCGAAGAAGACCTGGGAAGGCTTCATTGGGGGCTTCTTTGCTACTGTGGTATTTGGCCTTCTGGTAGGTGATGGCTTCTTGCTGTGGGTGGGGAGAGTAGACAGAGGCCTCACACCACCTTCCAAGGCCTGTCTAGAGCTAGAGAGTGTGTCCCAAGGCCAGGGACCCATTCTGCTGAAAATGCTGGCCTTGCCTGAAGAGGGGGCACAGGCTGGCTCTTCTTTTTTTTGTTTCCTTTTTTTTTTTTTTTTTTTTTTTTTAATTTTATTGTTGGGGATTCATTGAGGGTATAATAAGCCAGGTTACATTGATTGCATTTATTAGGTAAAGTCCCTCTTGCAATCATGTCTTGACCCCAGAAGGTGTGGCACACACCAAGGCCCCACCCCTCTCCCTCCCTCTCTCTCTCTGCTTTTCCTTCCCCCCATGACATTAATTGTCATTAATTGTCCTTATATCAAAATTGAGTACATAGGATTCATGCTTCTCCATTTTCGTGATGCTTTACTAAGAATAATGTCTTCCACTTCCATCCAGGTTAATACGAAGGATGTAAAGTCTCCATTTTTTTTAATAGCTGAATAGTATTCCATGGTATACATATACCACAGCTTGTTAATCCATTCCTGGGTTGGTGGGCATTTAGGCTGTTTCCACATTTTGGCGAATGTAAATTGAGCTGCAATAAACAGTCTAGTATAAGTGTCCTTATGATAAAAGGATTTTTTTCCTTCTGGGTAGATGCCCAGTAATGGGATTGCAGGATCAAATGGGAGGTCTAGTTTGAGTGCTTTGAGGTTTCTCCATACTTCTTTCCAGAAAGGTTGTACTAGCTTGCAGTCCCACCAGCAGTGTAAAAGTGTTCCCTCTCTCCACATCCACGCCAGCATCTGCAGTTTTGAGATTTTGTGATGTGGGCCATTCTCACTGGGGTTAGATGATATCTCAGGGTGGTTTTCATTTGCATTTCTCTAATAGATAGGATGATGAACATTTTTTGATATGTTTGTTAGCCATTCGTCTGTCTTCTTTAGAGAAGGTTCTATTCATGTCTCTTGCCCATTGATATATGGGATTGTGGGCTTTTTTCATGTGGATTAATTTGAGTTCTCTATAGATTATAGTTATCAAGCTTTTGTCTGATTGAAAATATGTAAATATCCTTTCCCATTGTGTAGGTTATCTCTTTGCTTTGGTTGTTGTTTCCTTGGCTGTACAGAAGCTTTTCTGTTTAATGAAGTCCCATTTGCTTATTTTTGTTGTTGTTGCAATTGCCATGGCAGTCTTCTTCATGAACTCTTTCCCCAGGCCAATATCTTCCAGTGTTTTTCCTATGCTTTCTTGGAGGATTTTTATTGTTTCATGCCTTAAATTTAAGTCCTTTATCCATCTTGAATCAATTTTTGTGAGTGGAGAAAGGTGTGGGTCCAGTTTCAGTCTTTTACATGTGGATATCCAGTTCTCCCAACACCATTTATTGAATAGGGAGTCTTTGCCCCAAGGTATGTTCTTGTTTGGTTTATCGAAGATTAGGTGGTTGTAAGATGTTAGTTTCATTTCTTGGTTTTCTATTCGATTCCAAGTGTCTATTTTTGTGCCAGTACCATGCTGTCTTGACCACTATGGCTTTGTAGTACAGACTAAAATCTGGTATGCTGATGCCCCCAGCTTTATTTTTATTACTAAGAACTGCCTTAGCTATACGGGTTTTTTTCTGGTTCCATACAAAATGCAAAATCATTTTTTTCCAAATCTTGAAAATACGATGTTGGTATTTTGATAGGAATGGCATTGAATAGGTAGATTGCTTTGGGAAGTATAGACATTTTAACAATGTTGATTCTGCCCATTCATGAGCATGGTGTGTTCTTCCATTTGTTAAAATGCTCTGCTATTTCCTTTCTGAAGATTTCATAATTTTCTTTATAGAGGTCCTTCACCTCCTTTCTTAGGTATATTCCTAGGTAAATTGAAACTATGGTGAAGGGAGTTGTGTGCTTCATTAGCTTCTCATCTTGACTGTTATTGGCGTATACAAAGGCTACTGACTTGTGGACATTGATTTTATATCCTTCTCATCTTAACTGTTATTGGCGTATACAAAGGCTACTGACTTGTGGACATTGATTTTATATCCTGAAACATTACTGTATTTTTTGATGACTTCTAGGAGTATTGTGGTTGAGTCTTTGGGATTCTCTAAGTATAAGATCATGTCATCAGCAAAGAGGGAGAGTTTGACCTCCTCTGCTCCCATTTGGATTCCCTTTATTTCCTTGTCTTGCCTAATTGTATTGGCTAGAACTTCCAGCACTATGTTGAATAGCTAAGGTGACAGAGGACAACCTTGTCTGGTTCCAGTTCTAAGAGGAAAAGCTTTCAGTTTTACTCCATTCAGTAAAATATTAGCTGTGGGTTTGTCATAGATAGTTTCAATCAGTTTTAGAAATGTGCCACCTATGCCCATACTCTTCAGTGTTCTAATTAGAAAAGGATGCTGGATTTTATCAAATGCTTTCTCTGCATCTATTGAGAGGATCATATGATCTTTATTTTTGCCTCTGTTAATATGATGGGTAACATTTATGGACTTGAGTATGTTAAACCAGCCTTGCATCTCTGGGATGAAACCTACTTGATCATGATCTATGACTTTTTTGATGATAAGCTGTAATCTATTGGCTAGGATTTTGTTGAGAATTTTTGCATCTATATTCATGAGTGAGATTGGTCTGAAATTCTCCTTTTTGGTTGGGTCTTTTCCTGGTTTTGGTATCAGGGTGATGTTTGCTTCATAGAATGTGTTGGGGAAGATTCCTTCTTCCTCGATTTTTTGGAATAATTTCTGCAATACAGGAATAAGCTCTTCCTTGAAGGTTTGATAGAATTCTGGTGTGAAGCCATCTGGACCAGGGCATTTTTTGGTTGGAAGCTTTTTTATTGTTTCTTTGATCTCAGTGCTTGAAATTGGTCTGTTCAGGAGCTCTATTTCTTCCTGGCTAAGTCTAGGGAGAGGGTGCGATTTCAAATATTGATACATTACCTTCACATTGTCAAATTTCTGGGTATAGAGTTTCTGGTAGTATTCAGAGATGATCTCTTGTATCTCTGTGGGATCAGTTGTTATTTTCCCTTTATTATTTCTGATTGAGGTTACTAGAGATTTTACTTTTCTATTCCTCGTTAGTCTGGCCAATGGTTTATCTATTTTATTTATTTTTTCAAAAAACCAACTCCTTGTTTCATTAATTTTCTGAATGATTCTTTTGTTTTCAATTTTATTGATCTCTGATTTGATTTTGGAGATTTCTTTTCTTCTACTGACATTAGGCTTAGATTGTTCTTCTTTTTCCAACTCCATAAGATGGGCTTGTGAGTTTGTTGACACGATCTCTTTCTGTTTTTTGAATGTAGGTATCTAAAGTGATAAATTTTCCTCTCAAAACTGCTTTTGCAGTATCCCACAGCTTTTGGTAGCTTGTGTTCATTGTTGTTATGCTTAAGGAAGTTAATGATTTCTTGTTTTATTTCTTCCTGCACCCATCTGTTATTCAACAGAAGATTGTTTAATTTCCATGTCTTTATGTGGGGTCGAACGTTTTTGTTAGAGTTGAGTTCCACCCTTAGTGCCTTATGTTCTGAGAAGATACAAGGTAAAATTTCAATTCTTTTGATTCTGTTGATATTTGTTTTGTGTCCCAGGATATGATCAATTTTGGAGAATGTTTCATGGGGTGATGAGAAGAATGTGTATTCTTTATCTTTGGGATGGAGTGTTCTATATGCGTCTGTCAAGCACAGTTGTTCTAGGGTCTCATTTAAATCTCTTATATCTTTGTTTAATTTCTGTTTAGAGGATCTGTCCAGCTCTGTAAGAGGAGTGTTAAAGTCCCCTGTTATCATGGTATTATCGGATATCATATTGCTCAGACTGAGTAAGGTCTGTTTCAAGAATCTGGGAGCATTTAAATTGGGTGCATAAATATTTAGAATTGAAACGTCTTCTTGTTGTATTTTTCCCTTGACCAATATAAAGTGACCATCTTTGTCTTTTTTGACTTTAGTTGCTTTAAATCCACATGTATCTGAAAATAAGATTGCAACTCCTCTTTTCTTCTGAATTCCATTTGCCTGAAAAATTGTCTTCCAACCCTTGACTTGGAGCTTTAATTTGTCTTTTGAAGCCAGGTGCGTTTCTTGCAGACAGCAAATGGAGGGCTTGTGTTTTTTAATCCAGTCAGCCAATCTATGTCTCTTCAGTGGGGAATTCAAGCCATTAACATTTATTGAGATAATTGATAAGTGTGGTAGTGTTCTATTCATCTTATTTTGTGAGAGTCCATTGCTTAGTTTTATCTTTTGCATCAGTGTGGAGGTTAGGTTCTGTCCTTTAATTTGTGAGTTTTAGTTTGCTGCTGATCCATTGTGATGGTCAGTGTGTAGAACAGTTTGAAGTATTTCCTGTAGAGCTGGTCTTGTTGTGGCGAATTTCCTCAATGTTTGTATATACGTAAATGATTTGATTTCTCCATCAATTTTGAAGCTTAGGTTAGCATGGTACAAAATTCTGGGCTGGAAATTGTTCTGTTTAAGTAGATTAAAGGTAGATGACCATTGTCTTCTTGCTTGGAAAGTTTCATTAGAGAAGTCTGCGGTCACTCTGATGGATTTGCCCCTCTAGGTCAACTGGCGCTTACTTCTGGCAGCTTGCAGAATCTTTTCTTTTGTCTTGACTTTGGACAGGTTCATCACAATGTGTCTTGGAGAAGCTCGGTTAGAGTTGAGGCGACCTGGGGTCCGATATCCCTCTGAAAGCAGTGTGTCAGAATCTTTGGTGATAGTTGGGAAAATTTCTTTTATAATAAATATTCTGTAGTATGGCTTCCATTCCTCTGGGGCATTCTTCTTCCCCTTGTGGGATTCCTATAACTCGTATGTTGGAACGCTTCCTAAAGTCCCATAATTCTGGCAGTGAACGTTCTGCTTTCTCTCTCTTCTTTTCTGCCTCTTTTACTATCTGAGGTATCTCAAGGACTTGTCTTCTACCTCTGAAATTCTTTCTTCTGCATGGTCTAACCTGTTGCTGATACTTTCCATTGCATTTTTAAGTTCCCTAATTGACTGCTTTAGTTCCTTCAGCTCTGCTTTATCCTTTCTATATTCTTCATATCGTTCATCTCTTATTTGATTCTGTTTTTGGATTTCCTTTTGGTTATTTTCCACTTTATTAGCAGTTTCCTTCATTGTTTCTATCATTTCCTTCATTGTTTTCATCATGTGTATTCTATATTCCCTTTCTGTCATTCCTAACATTTCTTTATTGGTGGAATCCTCTGCAGTAGCTACCTCATGGTCCCTTGGTGGGGTTGTTCTGGACTGGTCCTTCATGTTGCCTGGAGTTTTCTGCTGATTCTTCTTCATGAGTGATTTCTTTTGTCTGTTTCCTTGCCCTAATTTTCCTTTCACTTCCTCTTGCTCTTTAAGTTCCCGTGCCTGTGGACTAAGGTTTCGATGAGTCCTTTTGGTATAGGACCAGAAGGATGAGAAGGTTGAACAGCAAGAAGGGATGAAAGAAAGAAGGAAAGAACAAAAAGAAAATAGAGAAAGGAGAGGGTGTGGGTAAAAGGAATATTGACAAAAAGAAGAAAGGTACAGAAGAGGGAGACAGAGCAATATAGGTGTATAATAGGGTACTTTGACACAACCTTAAGAAATCCCAACCGCTGGGAGTGCCTAGTTGGGTGGGAACTAAAGGTCAGCAACTCTTTGCTAACGTGATCAGACACAGTACCTCACCTTCACCAAGTAGAGAGAAAAGACAAAAATGCTTTAAATCAAACCGAAACAAGCAAACAAAACTTTATGGGATAAAGTTTGGTGAACAACCAAATAATAGGGGTAGAAACACTTACAAAAATGAAATTCTAGTTATTGGAAAAGGCAGCAATGGGAAATTGTATTTGTACTAGAAAACTAGAGAAAGAAAAGAAAAAATTAGTACAGAAAAGGTTGAAATTAAAAAACCAAACAACAGCAACATCAAAATAAACAAAAAACAAACAAAATAAAACCAACCAAAAACAAACAGTATATATATCTTGTTGAATATTGTCTGGGCAACAGGTGGTCTTCTGGGGTATGAGATGTTAATTACCATGCTGATACGACTGAAGGCCTCCGCTGATTTCTCAAACCTCACAGGGTAGACACCCTAAGTCTCTCTTCAGTCCTCTTAAAAGGCACTTTAAGCTTCTAAACTTGCTAAGCAGAAGCTTTCCCAGGAAAGTGTTTGTCGCTGGAATCACTGCTGAAGTGGCCATCCAGTTACCCAGTGTGTCAAAACCCGTCTCATTCTGCCCCTGAGGGTTAAGGCTATAAGGTGACTCAGACCCTGCCTTTAGGCTGCTCAGTCACTAGGTTACTAGGTCCCGCCCGATCCTTGCTCTGCAACCCCAAGGGCGGACCTTGTTGGGGCAGTTCTCTCACAATGGCTCCCTGCAGCCCTCAGCCAAACACTATTAGCTCTGTCTGGCTCAGCGGCTCAGACTGGGCCCTAGACAATGGCCAAAGTTCTCTGCACTCCGGCTCAGACTCTCCCCAAGGCAGTTCAACTGAGCGCCAAGTCCAAAAACGCCAAAACAGTTCACAGGTAAGGCCTTTCTGGTTTGCAGTCTTGGTGCTACTGTACTTACAGGTGTTGGTGGGATTAGACCAATGGAAGACACGCCATTACTTGCCAGTTTTCCACTATTTTTGTCCTCCTCTTGGGGTCCAGAAGTCTCTTGCCTTCTCCCTGTATCCTCAAAGGGATGATTAGAGGCCGATCCCACCAGCCAGAGATGCCTGGAGTCTTATCTCCCCAGACTCACGGTGCCCAGATGCAAGGAAGCTGTTACTCGGCCACCATCTTGCTCTCCACCCTCGGCTGGCTCTTCTTTACTCAGGGTTTTGGCAGCTGGGGAACAGGGCTTGTGTACCTTGCATGTCCTCTCATGCCCAGGCATAGAGACTTTACCAGGCAGTGATCTTGTCAGACATTGATGTTCCAACATCAGGGCAGGGGCACTGAGAGTAAGGGATGAGGTAAGATGTACCCCTCTAGCCCAGATTTTTCTCCTGTGTATGCCTTGTCCAGAGGTGGGTGACCTTCCTGTCCTTTCGAGAGCACAGTTCCCTTCTCTGACCCTTGGCCAGTATTCCTTCTTCAGTGCTGTCTGGCTGCCCCTCACTGCTTCCCCCACACCATCCCAGCACTATTGCTTTCCAGCCTTCTTTGTGCCAGTGTCTGCCCCTCACTACCACTCCCATGTCCTGCCTCTGGTTATCTCACAGTTAAGAGATCCTGAGCAAAGTGGACCATAGCTCCCCAGATGGAGAGAATCCTCTTGTAATTCTTTTCTTTGTTTGTTTTTATTTTTGAAACAGGGTCTTGCTATTTTGCCTAGGCTAGAGTGCAGTAGTATCATCACAGCTTATTGCAGCCTCAAACTCCTGAGCACAAGTGAACCTCCCATCTCAGCCTCCTGAGTAGCTGGGACTACAGGTGCATGTTACTATATCCTGCTAATGTTTGTGTTTTAAAAAAAATTTTTTTTGTAGGAATGAGGTCTCACCATGTTGCTCAGGCTGATCTCAAACTCCTGGCCTCAAGTGATCCTCCCACCTCAGCCTCAGCCAAAAGTGCCAAGGTTGCAGGCACAAGCCACCACACTTGGCCTTTCTTGTAGTTCTTTGCCAAATTCTTTTAGGTCTTTGCTGGATTCTTTTAAGGACTGGTTGTTTGGACACCTGTGTGTGAGACCTCCGTGGGCAGTGAGCCTTTTTTTTTTTTTTTTTTTTTAATTCAATTAAAATACGTTCATCGTAAAATGCGAACCTTTTGATCCAGCACAAAGCTTGCAGTTAGTGGGGCGCTAGACGCTGTGAGGAACATAGCCAAACCAGGTGTCAGCTGTCTGGGCTGGATGGCTGAAACTTGTCTCTTTGCCTGACTATTCTTCCTCCTCAGCTGTCCTACGTGATGTCTGGGTACAGATGCTTTGTTTGCCCCGTGGAGTACAACAACGATACCAACAGCTTCACTGTGGACTGTGAGCCCTCGGACCTGTTTCGCCTGCAGGAGTACAACATTCCTGGGGTGATCCAGTCGGTCATTGGCTGGGTACGTGCCACTCACATGGGGCGAACACTACAAAGAGAGAACTCCCTCTACCACCACCTGCTGTCTTAAAAAGCTAGTTTACTCTTCCCAAAGCTGTTAGCTGCAGGATGATGGAGAATTGCTCAAGTCAGGCAGGAGGAGACCTTTCCCCCACTTCAGATCATGTAGATCAGTGATTCTCAAAGTGTGTTCTACAGATGGACAGCCCTGAGGTCCTTCCGGGGGAGTCTGTGAGATGACAACTGTTTTCATCATGAGACTATGACATTAGATACTTTTTTCAATGTGGTGACGTTTGCTGTGATACAGTGCAAAAGCTGTTGTGGTTAGCTACTGCTGCCTTTACATGAGTTAAGACGGTAAGTTCTTTATGTCACACATTTGTAGTACAAAAGGCTAGTTCTTGTGAATGTCTTTGAAACAGTAAAATTATTATTAAATCTTTACCTTGCATGCACAGCTTTTTAATACTCTGTCTACAGAAATGTAGTGTATGTATAAAATGTTTCTGCTAAATACTGAAGTGCAGTGCTTGCAGTTTGAGTTGTGAGCTGTATCAGCTATTTTTTCTAGAAATGTAATTTTTACTTAAAAAGAACTGACAAATTATAGTTTTTTAGACTTGAACTTGGCAGACATTTTTCTTGAAAAGAATAAAATGAGCATGTCACTTTAAGGAAAATGACAGTAATTGTTACCAATGATAAAATTTGGCTCTTAAGTGAAAATTAGAATTTAGGAAAATTCATATCTTGACAGCATCCTGATTCTTAAAGGCTTTCCATGAGATCTTTGGTGATTTTAACATATATGTGTTTGTGTGTCTTTTTACTTCATTCATTCATTCCTTGAAGAGACAGTGTCTCTGTCACCAGGCTGGAGTACAGTGGTTTGATCATAGCTCAGTGTAACCTTGGACTTCTGGGCTCAAGTGATCCTCTGCTTCTGCTTCCCAAAGAGCTGGGACTATAGGCATACACAATCACACCCAACTAATTCTTTTTTTTTTTTTTTTTTTTTGTTTGTAGAGACAGAGTTTCACTTTATTGCCATCAGTAGAGTGCCGTGGCGTCACACAGCTCACAGCAACCTCCAACTCCTGGGCTTAGGCGATTCTCCTGCCTCAGCCTCCCTAGTAGCTGGGACTACAGGCGCCCGCCACAGCGTCCAGCTATTTTTTTTTTTGTTGTTGTTGCAGTTTGGCTGGGGCTGGGTTTGAACCCGCCACCCTCGGTATATGGGGCCGGCGCCCTGCTCACTGAGCCACAGGCGCCGCCCCCCAACTAATTCTTTAAAATTTTTGTAGTGTTAGGGTCTTACTTATTGGCCAGGCTGATCTAAAACTCCTGGGCTCAAGCGAGCTTCCTGCCTCAGCACTCCCCCCCCCAAAAAAAGTGCTGATGTTACAGGTGTGAGCTCCATTGGGCTCAGCCAACCTATGATATTTTGATACTGTATAATGAAATGTATCATTTTGGAAGATTTAAGATCTCAGTGAGATGAAAGAGAACTATTGAATGAGTATTTTCTTTTCTTTTTTTTTTTTTTTTTTTGGAGACAGTCTCACTGTTACCCCGGGTAGAGTGCTGAGGCATCATAGCTCACAGCAACCTTGAACTCTTGGGCTCAAGCGATTCTCTTGCCTCAGACTCCTCAGTAGCTGGGACTATACATGCCTACCATAATGCCTGGGTATTTTTTAGAGATGAGGTCTTTCTGTTGCTGAGGCTGGTGGCTTGTGAGCTCAAGCAGTCCACCTGCCTTGGCCTCCTAGAGTGCTGGGATTATAGGTGTGAGCCACCAGGCTCGAGTTGAATGAGTCTTTTCTAAGTAGTCAATGCATGGTGTTATGCAGTCAAGCATGGGTAAAAGAATCATTTAAAATGCAAGGTAGACCAAAGGTTTTTTTTGTAAGAGTATAAAAGGTTCATTGATAGGATTTCAGATTGTACATTGTACCTGACCTTGAAGAAATGACTACTTGTCAAGTTCTGGCATAGCCGCAAGGAAGAATAGCCTATTATCTGAGAAGACTACTAAAATACTCGTCCTTTCTTCAACTATGTGTCTGTAAGGCAGGATTGTCTTCATGTACTTTCACCTAAATAATATTTTGCAGTAGATTAAATACAGACCATCTTAATGCTTCTGTTAAGTTAGATGTTGGAGATTTATAAAAATAGAAAAAAATACAGTCTTACTGATTAAAAAAATACATATAATTAGTTTCTTTGAGAGTTTTTTACAGTTACATATAGTAAGGCTGGGTGTTGGTCCACTTAGTGTTGATATGACTGCACACTTGAGGCTTGATAATCATGAAGAAGAGGGTCTGTTTAGCTTATAGCCTGCGGACTGGGAAGTAAAGGAAGCCATGTTGGCTTCTGCTTGGCTTCTTTCTTGGGTGAGCTTTTTGTTCTGGGTCATGACGTGGTGGAGGTCACAGGGGAAGCAGACACATGCAAAGAGGCAAAGCTCAAGGGACAGCCTTGTTTTATGACAACCCACTCTCTTGGGGACATTCCCAGGAGAACTAATCCAGTCTCTTGAGAATGAGAACTCATTGTCTTGAGAAAGGCATTAGCCATTCTGGAGGGATTCACTCTCAGGACTATACCGCGCCCTGCCCTGCCTCCCAGCACTGCCAACTTGGGGATGAGATTTCAATGTAAGTGTTGGTGGGGACAACTCAGCTTGCAGCCCTGGGCTTGTGTGCATGCTGACTTTTACTTGTTTTCCTCAGAAAACAGTCCGGATGTACCCCTTCCAGATTCACAGTGTTGCCCTCTCCACCTTTGCCTCACTCATCGGTCCCTTTGGAGGGTTCTTCGCAAGTGGATTCAAACGAGCCTTTAAAATCAAAGTAGGAAAGCCTCCTCTTTGTTCTCTTACCTCCTCCCTCCTCACCCAGCTCTGCCTTTTCCTTCCCTATTCCACCCCTTTCAGAATACCAGGCTGTATACCCTGAAGATTAATGTATGTTCTTCACTTTTGTGCTGAAGGACATAATTTTATTTAAGTACTTTCTCTTGTCTTCAGTTACTTAGGACAGTTGCTGGTTATTGGGGTGGACAATTGTCCTCATATCAAAGACTGTTAGGCTGAATTTGGTCATTGGCTGAACCCAGGCTCACCTTTTTCTCCTGTCTCCGATAGGACTTTGCCAATACCATTCCTGGCCATGGAGGCATCATGGATCGCTTTGACTGCCAGTATCTGATGGCCACCTTTGTCAATGTGTACATCGCCAGTTTTATCAGGTACATGCCTTTCCATATCGGGTACAGGAACCAAGTTGTGGATTTTTTTTTTTTTTTTTTTTGTGATTTTTGGCCGGGGCTGGGTTTGAACCCGCCACCTCCAGCATATGGGACCGGCGCCCTACTCCTTGAGCCACAGGCATCGCCCGTGGATTTTTAAATATGTCGCAATTCTAGAATTTTAGTTATGTCAAAGTTTCCGTGAAAAGCATCCCAAATATGATGCAGTTTTTCCTTTTTTTTTTTTTTTTTTTTTAATTGTTAGGGATTCATTGAGGGTACAAGAAACCAGGTTACACTGATTGCATTTGTTAGGTAAAGTCCCTCTTACAATCACGTCTTGCCTCCAAAAGGTGTATCACACAGCAAGACCCCACTCCACTTCCTCCTTCCCTCTCTCTGCTCTTCCTTTCCCCACTCCTCCCTCCTCCTTTCTCTCTCTGCTCTCCCCTTCCCCCACCCCCACCGTGTCCTTACCTGTCCTCATATCAAAACTGAGTACATAGGATTCATGGTTCTCCATTCTTGTGATGCTTTACTAACAATAATGTGTTCCACTTCCATCCAGGTTAATACAAAGGCTGTAAAGTCTCTATTTTTTTTTAATGCTGAATAGTATTCCATGGTGTACATATAGCACAGCTTGTTAATCCATTCCTGGGTTGGAGGGCATTTAGGCTGTTTCCACATTTTAGCGATTGTAAATTGAGCTGCGATAAACAGTCTAGTGCAAGTGTCCTTATGATAAAAGGATTTTTTTCCTTCTGGGTAGATGCCCAGTAATGGGATTGCAGGATCAAATGGGAGTTTGATCAACCTTGAGTTCTTTGAGGTTTCTCCATACTTCCTTCCAAAAAGGTTGTATCAGTTTGCAGTCCCACCAGCAGTGTGAAAGTATTCCCTTCTTTCCACATCCACACCAGCATCTGCAGTTTTGAGATTTTATAATGTGGGCCATTCTCACCGGGGTTAGACGGTATCTCAGGGTGGTTTTGATTTGCATTTCTCTAATAAATAGGGATGATGAGCATTTTTTAATATGTTTGTTAGCCATTCTTCTGTCTTCTTTAGAGAAGGTTCTATTCATGTCTCTTGCCCATTAATATATGGTATTGTTGGCTTTTTCCATGTGGGTTAATTTGAGTTCTCTATAGATCCTAGTTATCAAGCTTTGTCTGAATCAAAATACGCAAATATCCTTTCCCATTGTGTAGGTTGTCTATTTGCTTTGGTTGTTGTCTCCTTAGCTGTACAGAAGCTTTTCAGTTTAATTATGTCCCATTTGTTTATTTTTGTTGTTGTTGCAATTGCCATGGCAGTCTTTTTCATGATGTCTTTCCCCAGGCCAATATCTTCTAGTGTTTTTACTATACTTTCTTTGAGGATTTTTTTATTGTTTTATGCCTTAAATTTAAGTCCTTTATCCATCTTGAATCAATTTTTGTGAGTGGAGAAAGGTGTGGGTCCAGTTTCTGTGTTTTACATGTGGCTATCCAGTTCTCCGAGCACTATTTATTGAATAGGGAGTCTTTCCCCGAAGGTATGTTCTTGTTTGGTTTATTGAAGATTGGGTAGTTGTAAGATGTTAGTTTTCACTTCCTATGTCTCTAGTTTTCTGCCAGTACCATGCTATCTTGACTGCTGTGGTTTTGTAGTACAGCCTAAAATCTGGTATTGTGATGCCCCCAGTTTTATTTTTATTACTAAGAACTGCCTTAGCTATACGGTTTTTTGCAGTTTCTGGCCAGGGCTGGGTTTGAACCCGCCACCCCCGGCATATAGGGCCAGCACCCTACTCCTTTGAGCCACAGGTGCCACCCTTAGCTATACATTTTTTTTTTCTGATTCCATACAAAATGCAGAATCATTTTTTCCAAATCTTGAAAATACAATATTGGTATTTTAATAGGAATGGCACTGAATAGTTAGATTGCTTTGGGAAGTATAGACATTTTAACAATGTTGATTCTTCCCAGCCATGAGTATGGTATGTTACTCCATTTGTTAATATCCTCTATTTCCTTTCTTAGGATTTCATAATTTTTTTTATAGCGGTCCTTTACCTCCTTTGCTGGGTATATTCCTAGGTATTTCATTTTCTTTGAAGCTATGGTGAAGGGAGTTGTGTCCTTAATTAGCTTTTCATCTACAGGCGTATACAAAGGCAACTGACTTGTGGACATTGATTTTGTATCCTGAGACATTACTATATATTTTTATGACTTCCAGGAGTCTTGTGGTTGAGTCTTTGGCGTTTTCTTAAGTATAAGATCATGTTGTTGGCAAAGAGGAAGAGTTTGACTTCCTCTGCTCCCATTTGGATTCCCTTTATTTCCTTGTCTTGCCTAATTATATTGGCTAGAACTTCCAGCACTTCGTTGAATAGTAATGGTGACAGAGGACAACCTTGTCTGGTTCCAGTTCTAAGAGGAAACGCTTTCAGTTTTACTCCATTTAGTAAAATATTAGTTGTGGGTTTGTCATAGATAGCTTCAATCAGTTTCAGAAATGTGCCACCTATGCCTATACTCTTCAGTGTTAATTAGGAAAGGATGCTGGATTCGAAAAATCGAATGCTTTTTCTGCATCTATTGAGAGGATCATATGGTCTTTATTTTTGCTTCTGTTAAATGGTGGATAACGTTTATGGACTTTCATATGTTAAACCAGCTTTCATCCCTGGGATGAAACGTATTTGATCATGATGTATGACTTTTTTGATGATAAGCTATAATCTGTTGGCTAGGATTTTATTGAGAATTTTTGCATCTATATTCATTAGTGAAATTGGTCTGAAATTCTCCTTTTTAGTTGGGTCTTTTCCTGGTTTTGGTATCAGGGTGATGTTTGCTTCATGGAACATGCTGGAGAAGATTCCTTCCTCCTCAATATTTTGGAATAATTTCTGTAGTATGGGAATAGCTCTTCCCTGAAGGTTTGATAGAATTCTGGTGTGACTAGGGCACTTTTTTGGTTGGAAGCTTTTTTATTGTTTCTTTAATCTCAGTGCTTGAAATTGGTCTGTTCAGGAGCTCTATTTCTTCCTGTCTAAGCCTAGGGAGAGGGTGTGATCCCAAATATTGATCCATTTCCTTCACATTGTCACATTTCTGGGCATAGAGTTTCTAGTAGTATTCAGAGATGATTTCTTGTATCTCTGTGGGATCAGTTGTTATTTCCCCTTTATCATTTCTGATTGAGGTTTTACTCAATTGAGAGTAAATCAGGTTTTACTCTGATTGAGATTTTACTTTTCTGTGTCTTGTTAGTCTGGCCAAAGGTTTATCTGTTTTATTTATTTTTTCAAAAAACCAACTCCTTCTTTCATTAATTTTCTGAATGATTCTTTTGTTTTCAATTTCATTGATCTCTGATTTAATTTGGGATATTTCTTTTCTTCTGCTGGGTTTAGGCTTAGATTGTTCTTCTTTTTCCAATTTCATAAGATGGCTTGTGAGTTTGTTGATGTGCTCTCTTTCTGTTTTTCGAATGTAGGCATCTAAAGCAATAAATTTCCTTCTCAAAACTGCTTTAGCAGTATCCCACAGGTTTTGGTAGCTTGTGTTGTCATTGTTGTTATGCTCAAGGAAATTAATGACTTCCTGTTTTATGTCTTTCTGCATCCAACTGTCATTCAACAGAAGGTTGTTTAATTTCCATGTCTTTGTGTGGGGTGGAATGTTTTTGTTGGAGTTGAGTTCCACCTTTGTGTCTTGTGGTCTGAGAAGATACAAGGCAAAATTTCAATTCTTTTGATTCTGTTGAGGTTTGTTTTGTGTCCTATGATAGGATCAATTTTGGAGAATGTTCTATGAGGCAATGAGAAGAATGTATATTCTTTATCTTTGGATTGGAGTGTTCTATATGCGTCTATCAAGCACAGTTGTTCTGGGGTCTCATTTAAGTCCCTTATATCTTTGTTTAATTTTTGTTTAGAGGATTTGTCCAACTCTGTAAGAAGAATGTTAAAGTCCCCTGTTATTATGGTATTATATGATACCATATTGCTCAGACTGAATGAGGTCTGTTTTAAGAATCTGAGAGCATTTAAATTGGTGCATAAATATTTAGAATTGAAACGTCTTCTTGTTGTATTTTTCCCTTGACCAATGTAAAGTGATCATCTTTGTCTTTGACTTTAGTTGCTTTAAATCCACATGTATCTGAAAATAAGATTGCAACTCCTCTTTTCTTCTGAATTCCGTTTGCCTGAAAATTGTCTTCCAACCCTTAACTCGGATTTTTAATTTGTCTTTTGAAGCTACGTATGTTTCCTGCAGATGGCAAATGGATGGCTTGTGTTTTTTAATCCAGTCAGCCAATCTATGCCTCTTCAGTGGGGAATTCAAGCCATTAACATTTATTGAGATAATTGATAAGTGTGGTAGTGTTCTATTCATCTTATTTTGTGAGAGCCCATTGCTTGGTTTTATCTTTTGCATCAGTATGGAAGTTAGGTTCTGTCCTGTAATTGCTGAGTTCTTACTTTGCTGTTGATCCATTGTGATCGTCAGTGTGTAGAACAGTTTGAAGTATTTCCTGTAGAGCTGGTCTTGTTGTGGCAAATTTCCTCAATGTTTGTATATCAGTAAATGATTTGATTTCTCCATCAATTTTAAAACTTAGCAGGAAATAGAATTCTGGGCTGGAAATTGTTCTGTGTAAGTAGATTGAAGGTAGATGACCATTGTCTTCTTGCTTGGAAAGTTTCATTAGAGAAGGCTGCAGTCACCCTGATGGATTTTCCCTGTAGGTCAACTGGCGCTTACTCCTGGCGGCTTGAGGAATCTTTTCTTTTGCCTTGACTTTGAACAGGGTCATCACAATGTGTCTTGGAGAAGCTTGGTTAGAGTTGAGGCGACCTGAGGTCTGATATCCCTCTGAAAGGAGTGTGTCAGAATCTTTGGTGATAGTTGGGAAGTTTTCATTTATAATATTCTCTAGTATGGCTTCCATTCCCTTGGGGTGTTCTTCTTCCCCTTCTGGGATACCTATCACTTATATGTTTGAACGCTTCAGAAAGTCCCATAATTCTGTCGGCGAATGTTCTGCTTTCTCTCTCTTCTTTCTGCCTCTTTAACTATCTGAGTTATCTTGAGAGCTTTGTCCTCTACCTCCAAGAGTCTTTCTTTTGCATGGTCTAATCTGTTGTTGATACTTTCTGTTGCATCCTTAATTCCCTAATTGACTGCTTCAGTTCCTTCAGCTCTGCTATATCCTTTCTATATTCTTCATATCATTCATCTCTTATTTGATTCTGTTTTTGGATTTCCTTTTGGTTATTTTCCACTTTATTAGCAGTTTCCTTCATTGTTTTCATCATCTGTATTCTAAATTCCCTTTCTGTTATTTCTAACATTTCTTTATAGGTGGAATCCTCTGCAGTAGCTACCTCATGGTCCCTTGGGGGGGTTGCTCTGGACTGGTTTTTCATGTTGCCAGGATTTTTCTGCTGATTCTTCCTCACGAGTGATTTCTTTTATCTGTTTCCTTGCCCTAATTTTCCTTTCACTTCCTCTTGTTCTTTAAGTTGTCGTGCCTCTGGACTAGGGTTGCCGGGGTAGTTCTCCCACAGTTGGCTCAGTGGGGCCCACAGCCAAACACTATTAGTTCCATCTGGCTCAGCAGCTCAGTGTGGGGCCCTAGACAACGCTTAAAGTCCTCTGTGCTCTTGCCCAACTTCTCCCAAGGTAGTTCAATTGAGTGCCAAGTCCAAAAAAAAAAAAAACAGAACAGCTCACAGGTAAGGCCTTTCCTGTTTGTAATCTCACTGCTGCTGGACTTACAGCTGCCGGCAGGATTAGACAGAACGAACGCATGCAACTACTTGCCAGTCCTCCAGTGCTTTTGTCCTCCTCATGGGGTCCAGAAGTCTCTCACTGACTCCCTGTGTCCTCAAAGGGATGTTTATGGGCAGATCCCACCAGCCAGAGATGCCTGGAGTCTTGTCTCCCCAGACTCACCGTGCCCAGTTGTAAGGAAGCTCTTACTTGGCCACCATCTTGCTCCTCCTCCTTTCATGATGCAGTTTTTTAGTTTTTACTGCTATGGATTTTTTGAGGCCTCCTCATACCTGCCAATATTAGAGAGTCTAGAGATCAAAGCAACACTTGGATAATCAGGCCTTAGGAACTTCTGGGCCCCTGCTCAGAGCTGTTTCTTCATGTTCTATTCTAGAGGCCCTAATCCGAGCAAACTGATTCAGCAGTTCCTGACCTTGAGGCCAGATCAGCAGCTCCACATCTTCAACACTCTTCGGTCTCACCTGATTGACAAAGGGATGCTGACAGCTGCCACAGAGGACGAGTAGGGACCACCAGGGCTGGGAGAACAGGAACAGGACTGAGCGAGGGACGGGTCTCCAAGGCAAGCCCTGCTGCCATGACTAACACAATGACAAGGCTTCAACTCACTATCTTTTTTTTTGTTTTGTTTTTTGTAGGATGTTTTTTATTTGTGGATTCAAAAAAACCTGTATATATAGTCTATGATTTTATGACTTGGGTTGTGAGTAAGCTGTAGCTTTGAGTTGGAAAGAAGTCACGGGGGTAAAACCATTTGAGTTTTTTAAACAAAAGTATTCAACAATCTGGAAGACGATGATGCCCAGCTCAGGAGTGTGTCTGCTTGGTGGTTCAAGACTCCATCAACTGAACTGTCTCTGAGCGCATACAGACACAGACGTTCACCTGTGTCTGACCAGTTTGGAGGGCTTCTGCACTGTGTCAGGGGTCACAGCGCGACTGTCTTTGCTGTACTGGAGATCTTTTCACCTGGTCTTTTCTAGAAATCCCAGCTTGGAGCCTTGGGAGGGTTGCCTTCTGTAGGAAGGACAGATGGATACTTATTAATCAGATAAATACTCTGTCCTGCACAGTGTAAATTAGCTCTGCTTTATAGTATGGTTTTACCTTACTTCATCAGACTGAAAGAAAGTTTCAGTTTTTATTTTTTTCAGAAAGCACGAAAAATTATTTATAATAGTCTGGAGAAAAAACACACTGTACTATTTCAAATGTATGCAGTAGAATGTACTGTAACTGAGCCCTTTGCCACGTGTTTTCAGCTCAAGTGTCTCCTGTAGGGCAGTCAGCTAACTGTGTTATTTTCAGGGACAATGCCGGCCACATTTGTGCTGTAGACTGCTGCTGCCGAGTCCTTTCTGGGGCCTTCCCTTTAGGCAGGGAGCAGAGGCCTGTCGATCATGCACCCTTTGCCTGAACACCCATGTAGCTGCTGTGTTATGTATATTTCACTTGTATATATATCTGTGAATTTATTTTAAAAGTCACTTATTTCTTACAGTAATGTTAGTTGTACCACAACTTCTTCATTGAAATCACAAAGTCCTGCTTAAAAGTATGGAAAACTTAACCTGATTAGAGGCTCGATTATTTTGAAGATTAAATGCACACTTTTTATATAATGTGACCGGTTTAAATGTATTTTGTATTTGACTGGGATACCTTTTGTTGTTATTTGCTTAAGCTGATTTATTTTTTCCCTCCCTAATTATAGGGGTGAGATTGATTTCAGGAAGACAGATTAGTCTTTGTCAGACCAACAAGCGATGGAGCATGGGGGAGAGAACATGTTACCCAAATGTGTTAAATTATTCTGTGCCACAGCTGCTTTCATTGCCAATGACTTGCTTCAGCATGTTGGTCTAGTCCTAGTTTGTGTTGTTTTTGCTTGTAAATTAGCCTCACTGCCTCCCTCAAAGCTCATGGTCAGCCCAGGCCTCCCAGTCTCCAAGGCATTGGGTAGACAACAGAGCCCTCAAGGTGTTTCAGCCCATGTGTCACTGTGTGACTTCCCACATGCATGCAGGGTTGAAGTGGCTTCTTTCCTTTGAACTTTTACTTCATTTCAGCTTTTTGGCTTTTCCTGTTTAGGTCCAAGGCCTTCTTAAAAACCAAACATGTGTGGTCTTGGGCAGGATGCGTTGCACTCAGGGGCCTCACTTTCCCGTGCTGGCTTCCCATGTCTCTGTTCTGCAGTTCGGGCTCAGCAAGTTCACATCCCTAGAGGCTCCTGTGGGTACCAAGTTATGTCCCGGGTGCCCAAAAGGGAAGTGCTTTCAGGCTTTTCTGAACGCTTGTCCTCAAGACAAATCAGTATCTCAGCAGTAGTGACAGGTGATCAGTAATGAGATTGTAGTTTTCTGATTGGAGAGTGAACCCTGGATCACCAAACTAGATACAGCAGGGCATCCATTTGTCTCTATTGTGCCACTGTGGGCAAATTATAGAGTCCTTGAGAATAGTAGTCTCACTGGTACCCAACAGCAGAGGCTCTCCTCCAGTGGGGCAGCCTTAGGGGTCGGAGCCTGGCAGCAGCATGTGAAGCTTGCGTTCCTTTGTGGACAGGTCACTGATAAGGTTCTTGGAAGCAGAAGCCAAATGCTCACTGGAGCTGCCCCCAGGAAGTCCAGGGGATTGGCTGGGCCTTAGTTTCTTCTGATTTCTCCTTTGCTTCCCTGTCGTCAGGAGAGCAGCACCATCTTTTGTCTGTGGAGCACGGTGCACCTCCTCCTGTGTACAGACAGATGCCGCTGTGCTGACACACACTCACGCCGGGCTTAATGAGTGGCACAACTTGCTTTATATACACTTTTTTTTTTTTTTAATCAGAAATAAAGTGTGACTGAAACCATGCGCCCCTCCTTGTGTGAATTCACTGTTTACTACTTCCATGCATGGTTCTAAACAACCTTTGATTAGGTATTATTTATTTATAAATACTGTATTTATAAATTTCTGTATTCAGAAATACCGCATAGACCTGATTTAGATGTTTTTCTTTGTTTTCTAACTTGTATCCTCTGCATTTTCACAGCCACTTTCTAAGATGCCTCAGGTGAGAGTCACAAATACCGGGGAGGGAACTTCCCGGGTGTGACGTGGTGCTGTCAGGATGACTTCAGTCCACAGGACTAGCCCTGCCTGCCTTTGGGCGTGGAGTGTGAGTGCGCCTGGGATGTGGTGCTTTTCCCTCTCTCCAGTCATGAGGCCTGGCCTGAGCCAAGTTGGAGCTTAAACTGCTATTAGCTCATAACTGATGGAATAAGGAGTTGATGAAGGAAGGATCTCAGAAACCACTGCTGACACTTAAAATGAGAAGGTGGCTGTCCCCACACAGGAGCTCTGCCTGTGACTGCTCACAGGGCACCAGGCCTTTTCCTTAGTGTATGTGCATGTGGCCCTCTTAACTGCTTTCCGCATCTCAAAAGTACATGCTTCACGTTTTATGCCTAAAAGTGAAATCCTCTAAGGCAGTCTGGGTCTTATGTATGTTTTTTATTATTATTTTTCATTTGGCCATCTGTTTATGTGTTGTCTATATGTTTATTATTTTTGTCTGTTGCATGGTCTGAGCATTTTAGTAGCCACCATATTAACTACATATAAAATGTATCTGTTCTTAGAGTTGTACAGTTCTGTGTAATGTAATGTATGAGAACTACTCTTCACATCCATTGAAACTAGTCTCTTTTCATGGGGGTGAAATGTAACTTTTAACCTATACAGGTGGACTTTGAAGCCTTCTTTATGGAATTTATACCCCCCCCCACACACACACACTGGGCTTTTATCCTGTAACTTGACCTGTATTATGCAAGAAAATTCCCAAAATGTATTTTAAGGGAGACTGTACCGATTCTGCAATTTGAGTTTAAGCTGGTTGCTGAGTTGGCCAGAGCCTGATTCAAAAGGACCCTTGAGCTCAATGGACCCTTGAGATCTTTGCATTGTCAGTGAGCTCCTGGCTGGCTCAGGTCCATCCTTGCTGTTGACAGAGTTGGGCAGGGGAAGAATGTGAATGGCTCAGGGCAAAAACTGGCCTTGCTCAGAGAATTGTTCAGCAGTGGCCTGTTCCTTATGAAGCCAGCCCTAGGTGGATTTCTAAGGGAGTAGATTTTTATCACTCTATGAATGAGGTCCATTCCTGCTGGAACACTGAGTTTTAGTAACATCTTAGGCTCTGTTGTCTTACATTTGGGCCCACATTTCTTGCATACTGGGAGTATGTGCTGAGGAAAGAGTGGGGTGGGGAGGGGGGTGATTTCGCTTGGATCCAGGCTTCTGTTCTTCTGAGGCCAGGGTGAGGAGGAAAGGCTAGGGGAAGGATGCAGGTGACCATTGTGGACACATCACAAGACAGTAAGCTGTGGCTGGATTTGGCACTTGTTCTTGTCTGGGCACAAGGCTCCAGAGAGCAGCTAGAACCAACCATCAGCTCCTGAAGACAGGGACTAATACTGGGCAGAGCCTCATGTTCTTCCCTGCCTTGGCCAAACAATCTTCCTTTTCCCTTTATCACCCTCCACATAGCTGCCCAGCTTCCACTTTTTAAAGAAATTAACAGTTCCCACTTCCTAACTTAGTCCCCCTTGTTGGGTTGGGGCCCCACGGCACAGGCTGTATGGGGTGTTGGGGTTTGGGCCAAGTGGTGATGAGGGGTTCTTATGTTAGGGCTCTGCCCACCCTACCTCCTTTTGGGCCTGGACTTTTCCCTCCCATATCCCTCCAAAGGGTGGGCCTCACTCTCAGGAAGAGTCCCAGCTGCTGTTTCTACATCAGGCTGGCCAGTAGTGGCCTTGCTCACCTGGGCTCAAGGTGGGTGGAGCCTGTTCTCACCTGGGGCTGTCTCTTTATGAAGCCTCTCACCTGTTTGTATGGGGACCATGTTTTCTAAGGCACAGACATTTCCACTTTGAGGGTAGTTCAGAAGGTGTACATGCTTCAGATGCTGAAGTGTGGGGATTTTTAGGACCTGTGGATGATTTATGAGAATAGAGAGGCAGACTATGTACAGTCTAAGGTTTTATGGACAGTGGATTTTAAATCTTTTTGCTGTTTGAAGACTCTATCCTCTCCCCTTCTCTTCTCCACCAGATAGAGGCCCTATCTACTGAGATGCCTACTCTTTTTATTCATGAGCCAGTGAGATATCAGCAGTGTGTTCATTAATGATTGCAATATTATAGTGCTTGATATGTGCCAGGCACAGTGCTAAGGGTTTACATACGTTATCCCTTTTAATCCCGAGAACAACCTTTGATGGGGTATTATCCATTTTACAGATGAGGAAACTAAGGCATTGTGACTGAGGTTGAGAGCAGTGGTTAAGAAGACAGACTTTGGGCTCATACAGCCCTAGGTCAGAGCAAGTTCCTAGGCTGCTTTAAGTTCTCGCCTCCAACCTGGTTGGCTCTTATAATAGTGCCTTGTCTATGGGGGTTCTGACAATTTAAAGAGATAAAGCATGTAAGCAATTAGCACAGTGCCTGGCACATAGTAAGTGCTCAATAAATGATAGTTTCTTCTCTTGAACTCAGCTAGTAGCTTGATCCAGCTTGGTGTATGCCAGAGGCTGGGTTCTTAGCCACGACACTGCTACCATCCAGCACACAGCCCAGGTTCTTCTTAGAGGAGCAAACTAACCTTATCACCCCCTGGCAGCATCTAGGCGTGCCTCACATGTCATTAAGAAGGACAGCCTAACAAAAGGAAGGAGGCAGTGAGGGTGTTTGGAAATTCTGTCCTTAATGGGAATGGCTGCCCTGACAATCTTGCCCACTTCCTGTGCCCGTGGTTTAGACCGCCCATGGGAAGGAGGCCAGTTCCTCTTGCCTGGTGGTGCATCCACTCTGGGCAGTGAAGGCCTGTCTGTGACGTGCTCTGGACCCCATTTTCTCCTCTGACCAACACTGTACCTTGTACACACAGCTCGAGAACCTGCAGCAGTTTGTACGTTGTGGGGCGGGGAGGCTGAGAAGAGTAGGGAAAATAAAACTGCAGTGAGTGTGGGAACTGTACACACCAAAAGTCTGAAAGACCTGCCCACACCGGTACAACGCAGTCAAGTGGGGCCTTGTGTTTCCTTCTTTCTTAAAAGTATTAACATGATAGATGTGGGCAACCCATTGAGAACAGCTGGTGTACGGTGTTTCTGTCAGATTCTAGGTTAGCAGAGGATCAAATGCGTGATTCACACAGAACTGAGTGAAAAAGTTCCTGTAAGTTAATTTTCTGAACAGAGACGGGAATTGGGAAGGGTGTGTGTGTGAAGGGAGGCTTCGTCACTTTGAAGGCCCAGTGGAATTCTTAAGCTAACTGAATAGTAACAGTGTAGAGCTGTGGGCCTGAGTGTGGATTATTTCCTGGTGTTAGTGGGACCTGATAGCCCATTGCTGGCATTTGAATTGGTCTCTCTCCTTCAGTTAATGAGTGAAGTAATGATAGTGCCATGAAATAGGAGAAGATGGCTTGGGGGTCTCAGCAGCAGCTACTGTGATGGGTTAATCTTGAGCTTGCCCTAGAGGGTCCCCTTGCCCTTCTGGGCTCATGTTTCCAGGTCTGATGCTTCCTCCCTCATTTTTCCATCGAATGGACCCAGGGCAGACTTTTGTCCACAGAAAAGTCTCCACACAGGTGGAGGGCAAGGGACCTCTGGACAAGAGCCTGCAGCCGAGGGCCAACTCTAACAGAGGCAGCCCAGCGAACGCTTATATGGCTGTTGGGACCAGAAAACAACTTGGAAATCTCATGCAGGGAAGTTTGAAGCTCATCAATTGTTTTTCAGAGTTGATGCTGATTGCAAGTTTTAATTTTTACTAATGTTTAATACCTTCTAAAACAGATGGAGAAGATCACACAGGAATCCCCTCTGTTTTGGGAGAGTCTTAGGGAAACCTGGTGTTTTTGGTGAGTTATGCATAGCTGTGGACGTCCTTCTTAATTCTCTTCACTTTGAGAATTTATTTAACCTGAAAGTGCCCCAAACATAGAAATGGCCTTCCCACCCGCTTTGGGAGCCACCTGTGCTCGGAGTGCCAGGTAGTCATATGGGGCCATTCCCAGTGAACAAGCCTCCCAGAGGTCGGCTGTGTGTGCCCTGGCCCTCCTGCCTCTGTGACGAGGCAGAGCACCCCCCAGTCAGTTTCTCTGCTTCTCCCTTTGTAAAGTAGATGGACACTGTGGAATTTGTCCTGTACTGATAGGCTGTGTGTTGATACTCGGTTTTACCATCCTCAGACAGCGACTTGCAACAGCGCTTGGGGGTGTGGGTCCACGTGGCAGTCCTTGTAGCCTCCCCACGTAGGTGTGTGCCTGTGCGCTCCTGCTGTGCTGTCTCCCCAGCTTGATGTCCACTCAGTCACCATGTGCTGCGGTTGATCTTCCTCTGTGCACTTCTGACCAGTGTCGACCGATACATGTAGGTTCTTTCTTCACACGGTGTTAACATGATACGTGTACATTGGAAAGTATTTAACTTATTTATATATCTGAATGTTCCTACTACACAAATAAACATATATTAAATTCTAGATCGTATGTGACTTTTTATTTTGGGGGACACATTTTGAAGGCTTCAGGGGGTGTAGAAGTGGTGTGCTGACCTGGTGCGAGTGTCCAGGTTGCTTTTGTAGAACCAGTGTGACTTCCAGGATGCCCCTGATCACTCCCTGCTTCTAGCAACCCCTGTGCCCTGGGCCTTCCCAGCCTGCTCCCTGGCTTCTTCCACCCCTCTCTGCCCAGCTCTTTGGCCATTCCTTCTTGGCCTTATTTTTGGGGAATCCCTTCCACCCCTCCCTTAGATGGTGCCACTCTGCCCAAAGCTCTCATTCCCTCTCTAACTCTGCCCTGGTGTTCCCGCCCACTCCCAGGGCTCTAATTACCCCCTCACATCAGTAGTTCCAAAGTCTATATCTGGCTCACGTGGGCCAGGATTTCCAGTTACCTGTGAGGCCTCCCATGTGACCAAACGCAAAGCCATGCCCTTTTCTTGCCCTGCCCCAAATCCAGTGTTCTGTCACAAATGCCAGTAACCTGAGTGATCTTAGTGACCAAGGCTTGCCCATACTGCCTTTATTCATTCATTCATTTTTTTTTTTTTTTTTTGTAGAGACAGAGTCTCACTGTACCGCCCTCGGGTAGAGTGCCGTGGCATCACACGGCTCACAGCAACCTCTTAACTTTTGGGCTTACGTGATTCTCTTGCCTCAGCCTCCCGAGCAGCTGGGACTACAGGCGCCCGCCACAACGCCCGGCTATTTTTTGGTTGCAGTTTGGCCGGGGCTGGGTTTGAACCTGCCACCCTCGGCATATGGGGCTGGCGCCCTATTCACTGAGCCACAGGCGCCGCCCCCATTCATTCATTTTTTGAGATAGAGTCTCAGTTGCCCTGGGTGAGTGTCATGGCATTGTAGCTCACAGCAACCTCAAACTCTTGGGCTCAAGCAATCCTCTTGCCTCAGCCTCCCAAGTAGTTGGGGCTACAGGATCCTGCTGCAACACCTGGCTATTTTTAGAGATGGGGGTCTCGCTCTTGCTCAGGCTGGTCTTATCAGATCAAGCAATCTGCCTGCCTCAGCCTCCCAAAGAGGATTACAGGCGTGAGCCACCTTGCCTGGCACCATACTGCCTTCTAATATCCTTCACCCTTTCTGCCAAGCCCCTCTCTCCGGAACTTCTCTGGCAGCCTCTACTGTTTCCCTGCAGCCTGGCCATCTCTGCCCATCTGCTCCTCACACTGTGGCCCAGGGTAAGGGGGGAGAGAACTTGCTTTGTTTGCAACCCTTTGGCTCTTCAGGTTAAAGTTGGTTTCTGAGACCACTTGTGAGCTGGCCCCCTCTGACCTGCACACTTGGGCCCTGTTTCCTTCCAGCCATAGTTGCCGCTTGTCTATCTTCATTCCAGGCTCCTCTCCTGGCCTCAGCATGTGCTATTTCTCTGAGTGATATCTCCTCTTCCCCAGCCCTCCCTCAGCCCCTGACCTTGCTCTCTGCAGGTCTCACTGTCAGCAGCACTGGCTCAGGGAGGTCTCCCGTGCCTCCTGCACCGGGCCTGTTTTCCTGGGAGGCGGCAGGCCAGTCTCACTAAGGGGCTTAAGTGAGCCTCTAGATGGCTTGCCTTTTGGACAGAGGCCTCTGCTTTTTTCACAGGGAACCTGCCCTTGGGACTTCCAGACTAAATCGCTTGCCAGTGCTCAAGTTTCAGACATTACTGCATTTACTCACTTTCTTGGACCCAAAAGGTTCTAAGTCTAAGCCACCTCCAAGACTGATGAGATCCCTGGGTGCCTTGCTCCCTTCTGCTGAACCAGGAGTCAAGGGTTCAGGTGGTGCTGGGGAAGTGGTGGAGACACCTGGTCTCTAGTCCATCAGCTGAGTGCTCTGCCGTCCAGGCCTCTGAAGGCCATAGGATGCCCGTGGCCAGTGACATCGGGGTACCTGTGTGTTGCTTGCACTGTCCTCTTCCACCTCAGAGCCCAAGCATGTGGGCTTGGTGCTCTCCGTGTGTCCTGCAAACCTATGGGAGGCCCGCTCTGTGCTGGTCCCCACCTAGACTCTGGGGATGCAGCAACAAATAAAAAGCCTCCATTTTCATGGAGCTCATTGTAGAGCAGAGCAAACAGGTGGAAAATGTAGTATGTAGCTAAAAAATGTAGCCAGGTGAAGGAGTGCTTGTGGGAGAGGTTGCAATGGGGTGATAGGGGAAGGCCTTGATGCAAAGGTGGTGTTTGTGCAAATGGACACACCTGAAGGATATGGAGGAAGGTGTTCCTTGGGCAGATGTGTAGCAAATGCAGCTGTGTCGAGGAGCTGCAGAGTGGATGAAGCGGGCATGAGGTGGGACAGTGGCAGGAAGTGAAGTCCCAAGGAGAATGGGTGACTATGTATGGCCAAGGCCCTTGGCTTCTACTCTGAGCAGGAAGCTGTTGGAGAGCTCTGGGCTGAAGAGTGACCTGATCTGGTGTTTGTTTGCAAAGGGGCCAGTTGGCTGCCGTGTTGGAACAGACTGCAGGGGGTGAGGGTGGGAGGAGGAAGGCCAGAGAAGAAGGGGCAGCTGCAATCCTGGTGGGAGAGGTAGTGATTGTCAGAATTTACTGAAGGATAAGACATGGAAGTAGGTGGGGGAAGAGGAGTCAAATGTGGACCACTGGAAGATTGGCATTGCTGTTTCTCAGCTGTGGGAGGCCATGAGGGGACAGGGTGGGTTTGAGGTGGGCCAGAGAGGGCCAATCAGGGGTTTAGTTCTGGGCACATTCTGGTCAACTTGCCTGTGAAATATTCCCAAGGGAGTGTCCAGTGCAGCGAAGTGGTCCAGGGTGGAAATACAGGGTGTCCCAAAAGTCACCACCAAAGTTGCAATATATAGGGAAAATGGAAAATTGTAGCTAAATGCACCTTTATTTACAAGATATTCAGTATAAAATTTTACAAAATATTTACAAAATATTCTTCACCTGTTGAACACCTCTTTGTAAAATCTTATAATGAATGTTTTGTGAGTAAAAGTAAATTTAGCTATGATTTCCCATTTCCCCTATGTGTGGTGACTTTAGGGGCAACTTTGGAGATACCTTGTAGAAACTTGAGCAAGATTAGGTGTGGATGTTAGTCTGCACTAAGAGCCAGGGGACGGGATAAGATCACTGACAGAAGAGTTGAGTTCCAAAGATGAGTCCCTCATTGTTCTGGACTTACAGGTCCACTTTGTAGGTAGGAACACTCTTCCCCTTCAGTGAGACTCTCCTTCCTCCCTGCCTCAGACCGTTCAGTTTCAGGTCAGGACAGAAGCCTGAATGGGGTTGGCCTCAGGTGTCCCCACTTCCACCTGACAGCAGAGACAGCTGTTAATTTCATCCTGGGGAATTCTAGAGGCCTGGGCGCCCTTTTTGAATTAGCTTTTTGTTCTCCTGGGGGAAAGAGGGAAAGGGAAACAGGACAAGAGTGGTTTCTGTGTTTGATTATCCATTGGCCAGGCAGTTGAGGTGGGAAGCCTCAGCTGTGACTGATGGTCTGGCCACCATGTGCTAAATCACAAGTCTCTCCCCTTCCCATATGTACCAAAGGACGTTTTACCAATTATCCCAGTAATATCCTTCGTAGAATGATATGTATATTTTTGACTGATGCAATTGGAGGGTCTCCTAAGGGGCTCTGAGAACAGGAAATACTTGTTATATATATAATATATATACAAGTATGTAAAATGTATACATACATTAAATATGTAATAATATGAATATTATTTATATACATGTATTATATTATTTATATACATATTACAAATATGTATACAAAAATAATATGTATATTTTTGACTGATGCCGTTGGAGGGTCTCCTCGGGGGCTCTGAGAACAAGAAAAACCCTCCTTATCTCCTCCCCTCCAGCCCCATCCCTTACCTGATGGATACAGTCCTGGGGCCACTGATCTACCGGTCTAGGTAAAATGCGGTACCCAGCACAGTGAGGCAGTGCTGCTGCGCGCCCAGCAGAGGGCAGTAACGAGCCAGATGTAAAGTGCTGCGCTTTGGCTGAGACTTGTAGGGGAGAATCCTGCCGCAGCATTCACTAACTTCCTTACCTTGAACAAAACACTCAATCGCTCAGCCTCTTCTAGAAAATAGGGATAAATGAGAAAACCTGGGAAGCTCTTGTCCAGCTCCAAGCACCTAGTAATCATTCAACAGATTACCTTTTATTTGTAATCTTACCACCTTGGTGGGAGAAGAGAATTTCTCAGGAGTACTGGGGAAATCTTGGAAGGGGTTGGCACCAATACTCCACTGAAGGTAGGGGCAGGGCTGGACGTGCAGCTTGGGGCACAGAGAGGGAAGGGAGCCTTAGGAATGAAGGGCATGGGAAACGAAGTTTTTTTTTTTTGTAGAGACAGAGTCTCACTGTACTGCCCTCGGGTAGAGTGCCGTGGCGTCACACGGCTCACAGCAACCTCTAACTCTTGGGCTTATGTGATTCTCTTGCCTTAGCCTCCCGAGCAGCTGGGACTACAGGCGCCCGCCACAACCCCCGGCTATTTTTTTGTTGCAGTTTGGCTGGGGCTGGGTTTGAACCCTCCACCCTCGGTATATGGGGCCGGCGCCCTACTCACTGAGCCACAGGCACCGCCCGGGAAACGAAGTTTTAACTGTGTCTGAGTTTATTCATCTTGGGCAACTTAAGGCCCATTGGAATTAAAGTCCACACAAAGTGTTGGCTGAGCATTTGTGGCATTGTCTAGGTTCTCACCAGCTGCTAGAATCCCCCTCTGTAGCCATCCTTAACAAATCCATGAAAGACCAATGGTTTGTCTTCTTTTCCATTCTGACTGGGGGAGTGCCTGAGCTCAATTCCTGACTTCATCACTTACTGGCTTTGTGGCTTTGAGCAAATTAGTTAAACTCTCTGTGCTTTGGTTTCCTCATCTATCAAATGGAGGATAGTACATGGAATAGTATCTGCCCCATACAATCATTGTGAGGATTAAAGAAGTCAATACTTGTAAAGAGAGTAGACTAGCTTCTGGCATACAGCAAGCAAGTTTTCATAAATATTAGCTTTTGTGATTTTGGTGGTTCCCCCCACCCTCTGCTGACCTGCTTTTCTTCCTGATACACCTCCACCTATTATGGATGGGGGAGTTACTCTTGGGTCTGCACCTCCTACCCAGGAACATAGCAATTGTATAAGTGGCTGTTCATACTGAACTTCCCACCAGCCAACCATGTGGAACTTTTATCCGACCAAGAGTTTTCTATCTGTCCATTAGCTATTGATGCAAACATGTCATAAAGAAAGGAAGCTATAAAAACAAAACAAAACAAAAAGGTAGGGTCATGTCAAAATGATGGTGCCAACAAGAAGGAGCTCTCCCAAAGATGGACCATTTTGAACATCAGTAAAGGTGATAACTGCAATTGATTGAAACATACGAATCATGTTTAAATGCATGAATTCATAATAATACTTAAGCTCAATTGATAACCATTAGAGGATGGAAGTAAACAAAATCTATTTCTAAAAGTAGTAAATAAATGGAAAGAATCAAGCATTTATCCCCCTTCTTCTAAACAAAATGTACCATTGCAGTGGAATACCTGTTATATCAAGATGGACCAACTAGCAAGTTAGGTAGTAATTATTTTTTAACACTTATTTTTATTAACTTTTTTTTTTTTTCAGTTTTTGGCTGGGGCTGGGTTTGAACCCACCACCTCCAGCATATGGGACTGGCGTCCTATTCCTTTGAGCCACAGGTGCCGCCATTAGGTAGTAATTTTAAAACTGGTAAATACAGTAACAGAATTAAAAGCAGGGAAACAGCACTACTCATATATGGTGATTTGATTTATGCAATGGTGATAGTGCAGTGGGGACAGGGTGGTCTTTTCAATAAACATGCTGGATCATGTGCATATCAATGTGAAAAAATTACCTTATACTTCACACTGCACACACAAAAAAATCAATCTCAGATGACAGTTCTAAATGTGAAAGGTAAAACAATAAAGCTACTGAAGAAAGCACAGGACCACCTTCATGACCTTGAGTAGGCAAAAATTTGAACAGGACTATAAATGAGAAAAAAATTGACGAATTAGACTAAAAGTGTGCTGTGTTAGGTACCTTAAAGGGTACAATGACTGAAACCTGGTTCTATCTTCATGAACTTCATAATTAAGATTGTTGCTTTCTTTTTCTTTTTGTTAAGAGTAGAGCTTTTAGAAAAGCAAGTATTCTGTGTACTCGATACTAATATGAAACCAGAAGAGGAAGACAATTAAACTCAACTGGGGAGCGAGAGAAGGAAGGGGACAGAGAGGAGGAGGGAGGGGGATTGGTGTGTTTTCACCTAATGGGCACAAAGTAAAGGTAGATGACGCACCTCTTGGTGAGCGGCACAACTACCTAACAAATGCAAACAATGTAACCTAATCATCTGTACTCTCATATTAATTGTAAAAAAATATTATTGCCTTGAAACAATTGGTTAATGCCCAAGAAAGTCTTTTGGACCATCTAATGAAGTTGTAAAGTCCTCCCAATACCCCGTTCACTTTCCTTTGCCTCTAATGTCAAAGTTGTGTGATGCCAACATTAAATCAAGTCAAAACTTTGGGGGAAAAAAAAAAGAGTAGAGCTTTTAAAGCTATCATCAGGCTCCCCGTCCTACTCTCCCTGAGTAGAGGGCTGCCTCCCTCAGGCGCCCTGCTGTAAGCTTGCAAAGAGTCCCCAGGGAGCCTGCTGAATGACTGATTTGTTTTTCTGTTGCCTGTCCTAGATCAGCTGCTATTTGGAAATGTGGTTTGGTGGTTGAAGAATGAGAATGGGGTGAGAGGGGACAAACAAACAGGTCTTCTCTATATTACTGACAGCTGATTTCTGTTGTCAGCTAAGACTGTGAAATTGTCAATCAGTGATTAAGATTCTGTTGGGGTCTTGTGGTGAGGAGAGAGGTGGTAGCTTCTGAGAACATAAGAAAGCCTTTAGGGAAATGGAGAAGTTGCCATACAGGGCTTCAGGTAATCATTCACTGAACTCAGATGGGACCCCTATGCACCTCTCCCCTGCCTCCCCTTCCCTCTCTCTGTACTGCAGATGTGAGGAGGTGTGGACCGTGAGTATTGGTAGGAATCAGGACAAACTCAGGGCCCTAGGATTACTCTTTCATTTGTTCACCAAAAAAATATGCAAAAGGAAATAAACCACACATTTAAAATGGACCTTGTAACAGAATTAACTTAGTGGTTAATTATCAATGACATTTTTGAAAGCTTTCCTTGGACCATCTATCATGATTGACCCTTTATTTGTGCTGTGTCCTTCAATCCTTACATCATCACAAGAGCTAAATATTATTCTACCTATTTCACAGATTATGAAAGTTCATAATCATGAGTTCCTAAGGATTTAGCAATTTGGCCAAGTATATTGTTAAGGGTCCCAAGACAATCCTCTTTACAGGTCCTAGCCCTTCAATCAAGTACTGTTTGGCAATACATCTTTCTTATTTTGTTATCAAACTGTCACCCAAATTATCTGAAGCCTAAGGCCTTAATTAAAAATCTGGCTGATGCATTTATACAAATTATAATGCGTCAGAGTGCTGACGCTATAATTGAAAGAACATGATTCATATTTTTAGTTACATGTTTAAAAAGGATTAATGGTGGCTATTTGTGCCTCAGGGTGGCATCCCCTTGAAGCCAAACCACTCCCAAGGGGAGTTAGGGCTATAGCTAGCTGACCACAAATATGGAAAGAGTAAGGATTATCTTTCTGGAGTGGCCGAGGCACAGGATACAAACATATCCATGCTACCACAACTGCTCCTGCTGAGACACTCTGAGTAAAGTACTGTCTTCCCCTGACAAATTTATTTTTCAATAAATGCAGGAAAAACATCTGATGAAACTCAATACCTTTTCATGATAAAAACACTCAACAAACTGGGAAAAGAAAGGAACTTCCTTAACCTGATAAAAAATATTTACATAAAAGCCACCTCTGATGTCCTCCATCATGATGACTGCCTGCTTTCCCTCTAAGATTAAGAACAGGACAAGGAGGTCTTCTTCCACTACTTCTATTCAACATTGTCCTGGAGGTTCTAACTAGAGCAGTCAGGCAAGACAAATAAATCAAAGTCATCTTAGAAGTATCTAAGGCAGTGGTCCCCAACCCTCTTGGCACCAAGGACTGGTTTCATGGAAGAAAATTTTTCCAGGGACTGTGGTGTGGAGAGATGGTTTTGATATGAGTCTGCAAGAAAATGATTTATTATGATCTCTGTATGGTCAAATCTCTTTGCTAATGATAATTTGTATTTGCAGCCACTCCCCAGTGCTAGCATCACTTCCTCAGCCATACCTCAGATCATCAGGCATTAGTTCTCATAAGGAGCAGGCAACCTAGATCCCCCACATGCCCAGTTTACGGTAGGGTTTGAGCTCCTATGGGAATCTAATGTCACCGCTGATCTGCAGGAGTTGGAGCTCAGATAGCGATGCAAGTGATGGGGAGAGGGTGTAAAAACAGATGAAGCTTCACTTGCTCACATCCTGCTGAGCAGCCCAGTTCCTAAAAGGCCAGGGACTGGTACCGTGGACTGAGATCCAGGGGGTTGGGGACTGCAGATCTAAGGAATCCACTGAAAAACTGTTAGAAGTTCAGCAAAGTTGTAGGACCCAAGATAAATATACAAAAATTAATTGTATTTGTGTACATCAGCAATGGGCTGTCCAAAAATGAAATTAATGGCCAGGGGTAGTGGCTTATGCCCATAAACCTAGCACTCTGAGAGGTAAAGGTGGGAGGAGTTCTTGAGCTCAGGAGTTTGAGACCAGCCTGAGCAAGAGTGTGACCCCCATCTTTATTAAAAATAGAAAAATTAGGTGGGCATTGTGGCAAGGGCCTGTAGTCCAACCTACTTGGGAGGCTGAGGCAGGAGGATCACTCAAACCCAGGAGTTTGAGGTTGTTTTGAGGATGGCAGCAACCTCTGAGTGAGACTCTGTCTTCAACAAAACAAAACAAAGCAAAACAAAAACAAAAAAAATAAAATATTTCATTTACAATAGCATCAGAAAGAATAAAATACTTAGGGATAAACTAAACCAAGGAGATGAAAGACTTGTACAATGAAAATGACAAAACATTAATGAAATAAATTAGACATAAACAAATGGAAAGACATTTCTTATTCCTTGACTGCAAGATACTATTGTTAAGATGTTTATAGTACTGAAGCTCTCTATAGATACAACATAATTCCTATCAAAATCGCAATGGCATTTTTTACAAAAGTAGAAAAACAGTTTTAAAATTCATATAGAACCACCAAAGACCTCAAATAGCCAAACCAATATTGAAAAAGAAGAACAAAGCAGGAGGCATCATACTTCCTGGTTTCAAAATACATTACAAAGTTACAGTAATTAAAACAATGTGGTACTGGGCTAAAAAATAGACACAAAGACTGATGGGACAGAAGAGATAACCCCATAATAACTCCACGGCCAACTGGTCTTTTTTTTTTTTAATTAAATCATAGCTGTGTACATTAATATATTCATGGGGCATCATTCACTAGCTTCACAGACCGTTTACCAAGTTTCACATATACCCTTGTAAGATGCACTGCTGGTGTAATCCCACCAATCCCGTTCCCTCTACCCACCTCCCTCCTCCCTCCCCTCCCTTTCCCCCTTCCCCCTATTCTTAGGTTGTAACTGGGTTATAGCTCTCATGTGAAAACCCTAAATTAGTTTCATAGTAGGGCTGAGTACATTGGGTACTTTTTCTTCCATTCTTGAGACACTTTACTAAGAAGAATATGTTCCAGCTCCATCCATGTAAACATGAAAGAGGTAAAGTCTCCATCTTTCTTTAAGGCTGCATAATATTCCATGGTGTACATATACCACAATTTATTAATCCATGCATGGATCGATGGGCACTTGGGCTTTTTCCATGACTTAGCAATTATGAATAGGGCTGCAATAAACATTCTGGTACAAATATCTTTGTTATGATGTGATTTTTGGTCTTCTGGGTATATGCCCAGTAGAGGGATTACAGGATTGAATGGCAGATCTATTTTTAGATCTCTAAGTGTTCTCCATATCTCTTTCCAAAAGGAATGTATTAATTTGCATTCCCACCAGCAGTGCAAAAGTGTTCCCTTTTCTCCACATCCGCGCCAACATCTCTGGTCTTGGGATTTTGTGATATAGGCTAGTCTCACTGGAGTTAGATGGTATCTCAAAGTAGTTTTGATTTGCATTTCTCTGATGATTAAAGATGATGAGCATTTTTTCATATGTTTGAAGGCCATGCGCCTGTCTTCTTCAGAGAAGTTTCTCTTCAAATCCCTTGCCCAGCCTGCGATGGGATCCCTTGTTCTATTCTTGCTTATGCGTTTGAGTTCTCTGTGGATTCTGGTTATTAAACCTTTGTTGGAGACATAACCTACAAATATCTTCTCCCATTCTGAGGGCTGTTTGCTTGCTTTACTTACTGTGTTCTAGGCTGTGCAGAAGCTTTTTAGTTTGATCAAGTCCCAGTAGTGTATTTTTGAAGCTGCTTCAATTGCCCGGGGGGTCCTCCTCATAAAATACTCGCCCAGACCGATTTCTTCAAGGGTTTTCCCTGCACTCTCCTCTAGTATCTTTATAGTTTCATGTCTTAAGTTTAAATCTTTGATCCAGTGAGAATCTATCTTAGTTAATGGTGAAAGGTGTGGGTCCACTTTCAGTCTTCTACAGGTTGCCAGCCAGTTCACCCAGCACCATTTGTTAAATAGGGAATCTTTTCCCCACTGAATGTTTTTAATTGTCTTGTCAAAGATTAAATAACAGTAAGTAGCTGGGTTCATCTCTTGGTTCTGTATTCTGTTCCAGACGTCTACTTCTTTGTTTCTGTGCCAATACCATGCTGTTTTGATCACTGTCGATTTGTAGTATAGTCTGAGGTCTGGTAGCATAATTCCTCCTGCTTTGTTTTTATTTCTGAGTAATGTCTTGGCTATTTGAGGTTTTTTCTGATTCATATAAAATGAAGTATTGTTTTTTCAAGATCTTTAAAGTATAACAGTGGAGCTTTAATAGGGATTGCATTGAAATTATATATTGCTTTGGGTAGTATGGACATTTTAACAATGTTGATTCTTCCCAGCCATGAGCATGGTATGTTTTTCCATTTGTTAATATTTTCAGCTATTTCTTTTCTTAGAGTTTCATAGTTCTCTTTATAGAGATCTTTCACGTCCTTTGTTAGGTAAATTCCCAAATATTTCATCTTCTTTGGCACAGATGAATGGGATAGAGTCCTTAACTGTTTTTTCAACTTGACTATTGTTGGTATATATAAAGGCTACTGATTTATGAATGTTGATTTTGTAACCTGAGATGCTGCTGTATTCCTTGATCCCTTCTAAGAGTTTTGTAGTAGAGTCCCTAGTGTTTTCCAGAAATACAATCATATCATCTGCGAAGAGCGAAAGTTTGATCTCTTCTGACCCTATATGGATACCCTTGATCGCCTTTTCTTCCCTAATTGCGGTGGCTAAAACTTCCATTACAATGTTAAAAAGCAATGGAGACAATAGGCAGCCTTGTCTGGTTCCTGATCTGAGTGGAAATGATTCCAATTTAACTCCATTCAATATGATATTGGCTGTGGGTTTGCTGTAGATGGTCTCTATCAGTTTAAGAAATGTCCCTTCTATACCGATTTTCTTAAGTGTTCTGATCATGAAGGGATGCTGGATATTATCAAAAGCTTTTTCTGCATCGATTGAGAGAATCATATGGTCTTTGTTTTTTAATTTGCTTATGTGCTGGATTACATTTATAGATTTACGTATATTGAACCAGCCTTGAGATCCTGGGATAAAACCGACTTGGTCATGATGTATAATTTTTTTGATGTGTTGCTGGATTCTGTTTGTTAGGATCTTGTTGAATATTTTTGCATCTATATTCATTAGTGATATTGGTCTATAATTTTCTTTTCTTGTTGAGTCTTTTCCTGGTTTGGGGATAAGGGTGATGTTTGCTTCATAGAATGTGTTAGGTAGTCTTCCTTCTTTTTCTACCTTTTGGAACAGGTTGAGTAATATAGGTACTAATTCCTCTTTACAAGTTTGGTAGAATTCTGACGTGAAACCATCTGGTCCCGGGCTTTTCTTTTTAGGGAGGTTTTGTATGGTTGATGCTATTTCCAAACTTGATATGGGCCTGTTCAACATTTCCACTTGATTCTGGCTAAGTCTTGGAAGGTGATGTACTTCCAAGTATCAGTCAATTTCCTTCAGATTTTCATATTTCTGAGAATACATTTTCTTGTAATATTCATTAAGGATTTTTTTTTGATTTCTGAGGAGTCGGTTGTTATTTTGTCTTTGTTGTTTCTGATTGATGAGATTAGAGATTTTACTCTTTTTTTCCTGATTAGGTTGGCCAAAGGTTTATCTATTTTATTGACCTTTTCGAAAAACCAGCTTTTTGATTTATTGATCTGTTGTATTATTCTTTTGTTTTCAATTTCATTTAATTCTGCTCTAATTTTGGTTATTTCTTTTCTTCTACTGGGTTTGGGGTTGGAATATTCTTCCTTTTCCAGTTGCTTGAGATGTCCCATTAAGTTGTTAACTTCCTCTCTTTCCGTTCTCTTGAGGAAGGCTTGCAGTGCTATAAATTTCCCTCTTAGAACTGCCTTTATGGTGTCCCAGATGTTCTGATAGTTCATGTCTTCATTGTTGTTTTGTTCCAAAAAGTTGGCAATTTCTTTCCTAATCTCATCTCTGACCCAGCTATCATTCAGCATAAGGTTATTTAACTTCCATGTTTTTGTATGATTATGCAGATTCCTGTTGTTACTCAGCTCAAGTTTTATTCCATGGTGGTCCGAGAAGATGCATGGATAATTTCTATTCCTTTAAATTTACTGAGGTTAGACTTGTGACCTAAGATGTGATCGATTTTGGAGTAAGTTCCGTGGGCTGATGAGAAGTATGTGTATTCAGTTTTGTTGGGATGAAATGTTCTGTAGATGTCTGCTAAATCCAAATGTTGGATGGTTAGGTTTAAATCTAAGATTTCTTTGCTCAGCTTCTTGTTGGAGGATCGATCCAACACTGCCAAAGGAGTGTCGAAATCTCCGACTATTATGGAGCTGGAGGAAATTAAGTTGCTCATGTCTGTTAGAGTTTCTCTTATAAATTGAGGTGCATTCTGGTTGGGTGCATAGATATTAATAATTGAGATCTCATCATATTGAGTATTACCCTTAAGAAATATGAAGTGACCATTCTTGTCCTTCCTTACTTTTGTTGGTTTAAAGCCTATTGTATCTGCGAATAAAATTGCAACACCTGCTTTTTTCTGATTACCATTTGCCTGAAATATGGATGACCATCGTTTCACCCTGAGTCTGTATTTGTCTTTTAAGTTAAGATGTGACTCTTGTATGCAACAGATATCTGGCCTGAGTTTTTGTATCCAATCAGCTAACCTATGCCTCTTTAGAGGACAGTTTAAGCCGTTCACATTAATGGAGAATATTGATAAGTTTGGTGAAGTTTTGGGTATTGAGTTTTCCAAAAGTCCAGTGGGCATTTTTAATCCTTTCACCAGTGTGGAAATTGGAGTTTGATCCGAAGTTTCTGAGTGAGTTTACTTTTGTGGTATAGTGTTGGGTTGGTCATTATGGAGGATAGGTCTGAGAATATCCTGAAGAGCTGGTTTGGTTATGGCAAATTTCTTCAACATATGAATGTCATTAAAGTATTTAATTTCTCCATCATAAATGAAACTCAGTTTAGCTGGATACAAGATCCGGGGTTGAAAGTTATTTTGCTTTAGGAGATTAAAAGTCGGTGACCACCCTCTTCTGGCTTGAAAAGTTTCAGCAGAGAGATCTGCAGTCATTCTAATATTCTTCCCTTTGAAGGTAATGGTTTTCTTTCTCCTGGCAGCTTTGAGGATTTTCTCCTTCATATTAACTTTAGTGAAGTTAATTATGATATGCCTTGGGGATATCTTATTGGGGTTGAGTCGTGCTGGGGTTCTGAAACTGTCTGCTATCTGAATTTCAGAATCTCTAGGCATGTCTGGAAAATTCTCTTTCATAATTTCATGCAGAAGGGCCTCTGTGCCCAGCGAGGGCACTTCATCTGTTTGTGGAACTCCTATGATTCAGATATTCGCCTTCTTTGAATTATCCCAGAGCTCTCAGAGAGAGTGATCCGTTTTTGCTCTCCATTTCTCTTCCTCTTTGAGAGTTCGGGAGCGTTCAAAGGTTTTGTCTTCGATGTCAGAAATCCTTTCTTCTGCTTGCTCCATTCTGTTGCTGAGGGATTCTACTATATTTTTCATATTTTTGAGGGCTGCAAATTCTTGCTTCAGTGTGTCTAAGTCTTTGGTGGTTTTGTCTTTAAATCATTAAATTCTTGAGACAACTTTTGAATTTCTCCTCGAATTCCTAATTCCACTTTGTTAATCTTGTCTGCAATCCAAATTCTGAATTCGATTTCTGACATCTCAGCCAGTTGTTTATGAATGGGATCTTCAATTGCATCTGCCATATCTTTCCTTGGGGGGGTGGGTTGATCTATTCTGGTTATTCATGTTACGAGAGTTTTTCCACTGATTCCGCCCCATGGTTGTTTTACTCCCTTTGATTTTTTCCCCTGGGGCTTTGTCGAGGGCCTGTACAGTGTTGTGGTCTGAGAAACTGGGGCCCTGTCTGGTGTGGTGGGGTTAAGTGGTTCTGTCTTGTTTTCAGCTGGTTTCTGTTCCACCCTAGTGAAAGAGATACTCTGGATTGAAGTCTTAGCTGTGGAGTAATATCAGCAATTAAGTCACCCCACCCCCCACCGGCAAACAATTGGAAAAGAAAAATCAAACCTTCCTACCATCGTGCAACCAGGGCACCACCTGATTTGTCCTCAGGCGATTGGTTCAGTTCAAAAAGTCCAAATCAATTGTCTCAGTCTGCACCTGTCTCGGGTGAGAGAGTTTAAGAGGTCTCTGGGAACTGGATCACAGGGGTCTGGTGACTACTCTGGTGTGGTTTGCTCCAGTGCTACGTGGAGTCAGGAGGAGCCACCCAGCCAATAGATCAGTCTGGGAAGGTTGATGCCTCCTTCCCACCTTGCACCGCTGTCACACCCCATCACTGATAGCCCTGCAGTTGACTGACCCAGTTGCCTGTAGTGAATCGGTACTCTAGGAGTTTGCAACTGCCTGAATCACAAGGAAGTCTGCCAGGCCACTGTGCACTGCCTCTCTCTAGCAGGAGGAGGTGAGGCCTGACAACCTTGGGTGTTTGATGAAGGTTGGGGGGTTTTCTCTCAGGTCCAGTCTCGCCCCTGATTAATGTTACTGACAGAACAGAACAGAACAACTCTGCGGTTCCCCTGCAGAAGAGAAGCTGAATTAAGTTCCAAATCAGCTTGTCTTTGCTCTTGTATTGTCTATAGGCTGACGATCCCCTGAGGGCCAGGTGCGTCTTAGGTTTAGTAAAGCGGACCTCTGGGTCAGCCCCGCCCTGGGAGTTTCCCCGGTTTGCAAATTGGAGTAGCCTCAGGCAAATCCTATACTCAGAGTCTCTGGTTGCCCAGGGAGACAGGGGGTGTGGCTTCAGAATATTTGGTAGTAAACCGTATTGCTAGCAAAAGAGGGCTGCTGTTTTATGGCTCAGGCAACCACTGCTCTGGTTAGCTTCCTTCTGGCCAACCGTCCTCTCTCTGCTCCCATACCCCAGAGTCTGCACTGACTGGCTGCAGCCCAGCACTGTCTACACCCCTCGAGCAATCGCCCAAGAGTCTGGACCCCTGGGGGACAGGCCTCCAGACTTTGGAGTGAGAGCAGAGGGGAGTGCGGGGAGCGCTGGGAGCCTGGGGGTGCGGGCAGAGAACACACAGCTGTATGCCTGGCCGTAATTTCACCAAAAGATGGCTGTCTCACTATGCCTCAGGGAACTGCCACTCTGGTGCGGTCCCCTGTCCACCGACCATGAGTGGCCTCCAGACCTCAGTGTGAGTAAAGGGGAGCGCTGGGAGCTCAGAATTCCAGGTAGAGACTATATACAGTTTATACAGTTTTATGCCTGGCAGGAGGACGCCATGGCACCCTAGTAGGGGAGGTAGGTCCAGTTTTTAGAGGGTCTCTCCTGTGGAGTGTAGTGGGAGGAACTTTGAACTCTGCCCAATTGTTTGTGGGGCACTCTGAGCCGTTCTCATGGGGGAGGGCACTCCCATCTGCTTGGTGATGGATTTTGTACCTTTTGTTTATATTCTTGTGGTCGCAGCTCACCTTAGTGGGGTTGACGTGCATTCTTCAACTTTCTCTCTTAGTGCAGCTCAAATCCACCAACCTCAAATCCAGGTTACTTGCTGAATTTTTGTCCTTTAACTCTCCTACTGGACGGGAGTCTCTGTAGAAAGCTGGCTTCAGTCAGCCATCTTGTCTCCTCCCCAGTCTACGGCATTTTGTTATGGCATCCTGAGTTGACTAGGACAAGGTCTCATGTAGAAAAGTCAAATTCTTATCTTTGGATGGATTTGAGGCAGGTATCTCGAATTTTCTGTGAACGATGATGGTTCCACTCAGAATTGATGAATTGCCCTTATGGCCATGGCAATCAGGTGTTATGGTGGGGGCCTGTGGTCCCAGCTATCTGGGTGTCTGAGGCTTGAGTATTGCTTGAGCCCAAGGGTTTGAAATTGCTGTGAGTTATGATGTCACGGTATTCTCCCCACATCCACAGAGTGTGCCTTTGCGAGTTGCTGTGCTGGAGCTCCAAGGCACCAGTGGCTTTGAGGCAGGAGTGGGTGCGGCGGCAGCAGCCAGTAGGGTGGACTTGAGAAAGACTCAGGGAACCCGGTGCTTCCAGAGCTGACTGGCTCCCCAGGCACTTTCCCCCTCTGCCAAAACTTTGGGTCTAGAGAGGTGGGGGTGAGGGTCGCAGCCAGTCAACTGGTCTTTAAGAGCACCAAGAATGCACATGGGGAAAAGGATAGTCCCTTCAACAAATGATGTTGGGAAAACATCTGCAAAAGAATAAAATTGAAACTTTTTTTTTTAACCAATCCATTTTTTTTAATTCTTAAATTTTTGACATTATAGAACTAAACTGAAATTTAGTTTATAGAAAATTCTTTTAGAAAAGAGTTTAATTTCAAGGTGCCAGCCACATACACTTGAGCTGGTGGGATCGAATCCAGCCCGGCCTGCCAAACAAAGATGGCTGCAACCAAAAAATAGCTAGGCATTGTGGCGGGCGCCTGTAGTCCCAGCTGCTTGGGAGGTGGAGGCAGGAGAATCACTTGAGCCAGGAGTTGGAGGTTGCTGTGAGCTGTGATGCCACGGCACTCTACCCAGGGCAACAGCTTGAGGCTCTGTCTCAAAAAAAGAAAAGAGTTTAATTTCACTCTTAACATTTATCGACAAGCAGAAATAAAATTCCTGGGCCAAAAACCCCAAACAAAACTAAAAACAGGGAAAAGGTTATGAAACTAAATATGGATTTTAGCATTAACAGCTGAATAGAGAATGTGATTTTTAAATTCTTAGCAGATGATAAAGTTGTGTAGAAACTGAACACTTACAAATTATTTAAAACCTGGAATCATTGACCAGAAATTACACAGTTGGATCATGGGAAAACAGCAGAAAGGGGTTATACACATCATATATAAAAGTTAGCACAAAATGGATTAAAGATTTGAATGTAAGACCTGCAACTTATAAAACTCCTGTAAGAAAACATAGGAGGAGGCGGTGCCTGTGGCTCAAGGAGTAGGGCGCCGGTCCCATATGCCGGAGGTGGCAGGTTCAAACCCAGCCCCGGCCAAAAACCACAAAAAAAAAAGAAAACATAGGAGGAAAACATTATGACATTGAATTTGGTAATGATTTCTTACATGTATAGATGTGTAACCAAAAGCATGAGCAACAAAAGCAAAAAATAAATAAATAAATAAATAAGACGTTACATCAAACTATTTAATTCAATTCCAATTAATTAACATTTAAATTGTTCTGCCTGATTCAAGGGGTCAGGATGGTAGGATATTCATCTAATTGATCTACCAGTTGTGGGACTTCATCGGTTGGGGGCTGCTCTGTGGGGATTCCTCAGCACTCTGGGGCTGCTGGGAGAAGGCTCCAGGGCAGCTTCAGGTGGTTATAGTGAGAAGCTGCCGCCTGTGATAGAACTTACAGGATTTGCCTCTTTCTAGAATGGAAGCCACCCGTTTCATGTTGCTAATGAACACTTAAAATTTGGCTAGTCTGAGCCGAGATGTACTGTGAGTGTAAAATACATCAAAGATTTTGAAGACTCAGTACACAGAAGAAAGAATGCAAAAGACTTAAGTAATGAATTTTTTTTTTTTTTTGAGACAGTCTCACTCTTTTGCCCTGGGGTTGAGTGCTGTGTCTTCATAGCTCACAACAACCTTAAACTCCTGTGCTCAAGCAATCCCCTTGCTTCAGTTTCCCAAGTAGCTGGGACTACAGGTGCCTGTCACCTCACCTGGCTAGTTTTTCTATTTTTAGTAGAGAGGGGTTCTTTCTCTTGCTTAGGCTGGTCTGGAACTCCTGAGCTGAGGCAGTCTATCTGCCTTGGCTTCTTAGAGTGTTAGGGTTACTGTGTCCAGCGTCATTGATGATTTTTGATATAGATAGTCCCTGGGCCATGGACAACCCGATTTATGGTGTTCCTTATGTATGAATGAGTTCCTTACTTGCGAATGGGCTCCTTAGACTGCCCATAAAGATAATTTATAATAAAGCAATTAAATTAATAATTTGGGGACTGGTTTCTTCTGTACATGTAAACAAAACCTCATTGCATGAGCAGTTCATTGGTGCAGCATCTTTACGCTGGGGGGCCGATCCCATAGACAGAGAAGCAGCTGATGGAAACACAAGAACACAAAGAATAAGAAGCTCTAGCACCAAGACAGTTTGTGCCAAAAGAATTAGCTGAAGCCTTCCATCTCATTGAAGCAGGATTTGCTAATGTTGGGGAGCAAGATCCTAACACCGAGGGTTTACAAAGGTTTGCTGTGCACTCAGAACATCAGCTACCGCAAGACCATTTTATGAAAAAAGAAAAAGGCTGTGTAAACAACCCTAGATACTTTTTCCGGAAAATGACTTCAGTGGTATGCTCTCTTCCTTTGGAAACAGAATTAAACCCTGCTTCTCCAGCACCCACCCCATCTAGCACCATCTCCATCATCATCTTCCCACTAACATCAGCCCACCTTCCTACCTCAAAGGTACCCCCTTTTGGCAAACATGACATTGATGCAACATTGGGTGGGTGTTAACCTTCACCATTCATTTTTGAAACTTCTTCTATCTCCTATCTAAACTTTTTGTATGGATTTTTTTTTTATGTTTGTTTGAATTTAAAGAAAGAGCATAATAGTTTCTGTAACATTATTACAGTAAAGGGGTATAATTATTATGACAATATTCTACTGTATTATTCTTGCCACAGGTAAGTCATCCTAGTATTGTTATTACTGTTATGACTGTATGTATATGTGCTGTCCATCAGGGATCTGAGTAACATATGAATCCAACCTAAAAAAAAACTCAGGCACATGACTTGTCGGTAACTTGGGGACTGTCTGTATTGATTACATATTGAAATGATATTTTGGATATAATGTGTTAAATAAATGCATTAGTAAATTTAAATTCATCTGTTTCTTTTTATTTTTTGAATGTGGTTACTAGAAAATTTAAAGTTACCTCACCACCAACCATGTTCTCCACATCTTTCTCACCAAAGCTTACTTGTGATTAAAGCACCTTACTATTTATCATCTACAAAGGGACTCTTTTGGGAGTGAAAGCAGTGCTATTAATAATTGCTCCGGAACAGGCATAAAATTGAACTGTCTTGGACAATTGAAAGTGTAGGATCACTCTTCCAATGATATTCCCAATTCTGCTACAAACTGCTCTTAGTAAGCATTAACATGCCGGAGAGATACTAGAAGCTGGAAGGAGCAGTGGGGAGGGGGATGCGGAGATGTTGGTTTATGAGTACCAACATACACTTAGAAGACATAAGACTTGGTGTTCAATAGATCAGTAGGGTGACCACAGTTAATGTTAACTGATTGTATATTTCAAAATAGAAGAGAATAATTTGAATGCTCCTATCATAAAGAAAAGATAAATATTTAAGGTAATGGATAGCCCAATGACCATAATTTGACTACATGACTATATCAAATTATTACATGTACCCCCCAAATAGTAATACATATCAGTGAAAAAATAGGATGGGAAGAATAAATTAATTTGTGTTTTAAGAGCTGATAATGGGGCTGAATTCTCTATTCATCCTGGGGGTGATAGATTATTTTATTTATTTCTATATTTACTTATTTATTTATTTTTGAGAGAGAGTCTCAAGCTATTGCCTTTTGGTAGAGTGCCGTGGTGTCATAGCTCACAGAAACCTCCAACTCAGGCTCAAGTGATCCTCTTGCCTCAGTTTTTCTATTTTTAGTAGAGATGGGGTCTTGCTTTTGCTCAGGCTGGTCTCCAACTTGTGGGCTAAAGCAATCCTCCCACCTCAGCCTCCCAGAGTGCTAGGATTACAGGTGTGTGCCACTGCGCTTGGCTGTGATGGATTATTTTAATCTGACACCATATTCCAATATTTCCAAAAGTCCTTTTTGTCTATTCCACTCGTTGTCTATAACTGTTTACAGAAAGAGGCCTCTGGTCAAAGAATTTTGAGTAACTCTAGGATAAACCAAATTAAACAGTTTTTTACCTCAAAGCGTCTCAGAATCTTCCAAGTAGGATATAGTATAAAGAGTTTCTTGAATATGTTTGATGTGGAATACCACCCTTTTCTTTTTTTAGAAGGTGAGATTTGGCAGAAGAATCGCTCAGGACTGGTGTTCTGTGGAACCTACTTGGAACCACATTTTTAATCCAAAAGAATGAATTTCTATCTTGCAGTAAAGGTCAGTGTAAGGGAGGTTTAGAAGCAAAAGTCTTCCCGCGTCCCTTAGATTCTACTTTCTCTTTCTTCAAGCATCAAACCATGTACCAAGAAGCTATTTAGGAATGTGGTCCAGAAATAACCCCTTAGGCAAAAGGAAATGTCTTCATTTCTTTGGGATGTAATAACAAAAATACTATAAAATGGGTGGCTTCTTTTTTTTTTTTTTGAGACAGAGTTTCACTGTGTCACCCTGGGTAGTATGCTGTGGCATAATAGCTCACAGCAACCTCAAACTCCTGGGTTCAGGTGATCCTCTTGCCTCAACCTACCAAATAGCTGGAACTACAGGTGTCCACCATGATGATTGGCTAATTTTTTCTATTTTAAATAAAGGCCAGGTCTTACTCTTGCTTGGGCTGGTCTCAAACTCCTGAGCTCAAGCAATCCATCTGCCTCGGCCTTGCAGAGCGCTAGGATTACAGGTGAGGGCCACTGCTCCTGGCCTGGGTAGTTTTTTAAACAACAGAAATTTGTTTCCCTTGGTTCTGGAGGCTGGTAAGTCCAAGGTCAGGGTGCTGGCAGATTCAGTGTCTGGTGTCTTCCTCATAGCCAGCCTCTCCTTCCTGTGTCCTCACATGATGGGGGGGGGGTGAGTGAGCTCTCTGGGGTCTCTTTTATAGGGGCACTAATTCCAATTCACCAGGATTCTTCCCTCATCACCTAATTACTTCCCAAAGGCCCCACATCCAATTATCTCTGCACTGAACGTTAAGATTTTAACATGTGAATGCGGAGGGTGGGGCATAAACATTCAGTCCATTGCAGAAAAATAACAACAGGGAAAGCAAAGTAGAATCATAAGCCCCTATACCAGTGGGGCCAAATAAATGCTATTAATAAGATTTTTTTCCCCTTTAAAATCCTTAAGATTCTGACATTTCTGGCACATGATGGAGAGACAGGATCTTTGCAAGGAATTAATATGCTCACCATGATATGAAAATTAAGTCAAATGATTGCATAAAAGAATTATATTAAAAAGAATTAGGGATGTTTGTACTTGCAGGACACATTTTTCTCAAAGTGCTTGACAAGATTTAATAATGAATTTACCCTCACAACGTATAAGGCAGGCAATTACTACTAAATTCTACGTCATGGAAATTAGCCTTGAAAAGTATCTTCCCTTATTAATTCTCCAGTTTTTAATCTCTTTCAAGTCCTTGCTGAGTGGCAGAAATGCTGTAATTCTTACTTTGTGGTGGGGACTGGACATTTCTGTTGCAAGTCCTTCAGGTTACTTTTAACTCAGAATATCTGTACTCTATCTGTCATGAGACAAGGCAGAGAGTCCAAGTGGCCTAACCAAGGTAGGACAAACTTAGAATTTAGCTTGTTGGATCCCAATCTTGTAATTAAGTAATGCTGGCTGGTGCAGTGGCACATGCCTGTAATCCTAGCACTCTGGGAGGCTGAAGCAGGAAGATCACGTAAGGCAAGGAATTGGAGATCAGTCTGAGCAAAAGTGAGACCCTGTCTCTACAAAAATAGAGGAAAAATCAGCTGGGTGTGGTGGTGCATTTCCGTAGTCTTTGCTACTCAGGAGTCTGGGGCAGGAGGATCACTTGAGCCCAGGAGTTTGAGGTTCCCACAAGCAACTATACTGTTTTCTGTCCAGCTGACAGAGTGAGATTCTATCTCTAAATAAATAAATAAATAAATAAATAAAATTATTCTAATGCTAGTTGGTGAAGAGGGAAATGGACTCTCTGACCAGCTGATTAGTGAGGCATTCAATGTCCTCAAATTCTTTTCTTTTTTTTAATTAATTTTTTTATTGTTAAATTATAGCTGTGTACATTAGTGCAATCAAGGGGTACAATGTGGTGGTTTCATATATAGTCTGAAATAGTCTCATCAAACTGTTCAATGTAGCCTTCAAGGCATTTTCTTAGTTACTGTATGTAGACATTTGTATTCTGCCTTTAGTAAGTTTCGCCTGTACCCATTCTAAGATGCACCATAGGTGTGGCCCTACTCATTACCCTCCCTCCACCAATACCTCCCCGCTCCCTTCTCCTTCCTTGGCCCTTTCCTCATATTCTTGTGCTATAGTTGGGTTATAGCCTTCATGTGAAAGCTATAATTTAGCTTCATAGTAGGACTGAGTACATTGGATACTTTTTCTTCCATTCCTGAGATACTTTGCTAAGAAGAGTATGTTCCAGCTCCATCCATGTAAACATGAAAGAGGTAAAGTCTCCATCTTTCTTTAAGGCTGCATAATGTTCTATGGTGTACATGTACCACAATTTGCTAGTCCATTCATGGGTCCATGGGCACTTGAGCTTCTTCTATGACTTAGCAATTATGAATTGGGCTACAATAAACATTCTGGTACAGATGTCTGTTATATTGTGATTTTTGGTCTTCTGGGTATAAACCTAGTAAAGGAATTCTAGGATCGAATGGCAGGTCTATTTTTAGATCTCTAAGTATTCTCCAAACATCCTTCCAGAAGGAATGTATTAGTGTGCATTCCCACCAGCAGTGTAGAACTGTGCCCTTTCCTCCACATCCACGCCAACATCTCTGGTTTTGGGATTTTGTTATGTGGGCTACTCTTACTGGGGTTAGGTGATATCTCAAAGTAGTTTTGATTTGCATTTCTCTCATGAATAAGGATGATGAGCTTCTTTTCATGTGTTTGTAGATTGTGCGTCTGTCTTCTTTAGAGAAGTTTCTCTTCAAGTCCCTTGCCCACCCTGAGATGGGGTCACGTGTTCTTTTCTTGCTAATATGTTTGAGTTCTCTGTGGATTCTGGTTATTAGACCTTTATTGGAGGTATAACCTGCAAATATTTTCTCCCATTCTGAGGGCTGTCTGCTTGCTTTACTTACTATGTTCTTGGCTGTGCAGGAGCTTTTTAGTTCGATCAGGTCCCAGTAGTGTATTTTTGATACTGCTTCAATTGCCTGGGGAGTCTGCCTCATAAAATATTCACCCAGGCCGATTCCTTCAAGAGTTTTCCCTGCACTTTCTTCAAGTACTTTTATAGTTTCATGTCTTAAGTTTAAATCATTTATCTAGTGAGTGTCTATCTTAATTAATGGTGAAAGGTGTGGGTCCAGTTTCAATCTTCCACAGGTTGCCAGGCAGTTCACCCAGCACCATTTGTTAAATAGGGAATCTTTTCTCCACTGAATGTTTTTAATTGGCTTGTCAAAGATCAAATAATGGTAAGTAGCTGGATTCATCTCTTGGTTCTCTATTCTGTTCCAGACATCTACTTCTCTGTTCTTGTGCCAGTACCATGCTGTTTTGATCACTATGGATTTATAGTCTCAGGTCTGGTAGTATGATTCCTCCTGCTTTGTTTTTATTGCTGAGTAATGTTTTGGCTATTTGAGGTTTTTTCTGATTCCATATAAAATGAAGTATTATTTTTTTAAGATCTTTAAAATATGACAATGGAGCTTTAATAGAAATTGCATTAAAATTATATATTGATTTGGTAGTATAAACATTTTAACAATGTTGATTCTTCCCAGCCATAAGCATGGTGTGTTTTTCCATTTGTTAACATCTTCAGCTATTTCTTTTCTTAAAGTTTCATAGTTCTCTTTCTGGAGATCTTTCATGTCCTTTGTTAGGTAAATTCCCAAATATTTCATCTTCTTTGGCACTACTGTGAAAGGAACAGAGTCCTTGACTGTTTGTTCGGCTTGGTTATTGTTGGTATATATAAAGGCTACAGATTTATGGGTGTTGATTTTGTAGCCTGAGACATTGCTGTATTCCTTGATCACTTCTAAAAGTTTTGTACTAGAATCCCTAGTGTTTTTCAGATATACGCTCATATCATCTGCAAAGAGTGAAAGTTTGATCTCTTCTGACCCTATGTAGATACCCTTGATCGCCTTTTCTTCCTTAATTGCAATGGCTAAAACTTCCATTACAATGTTAAAGAGCAATGGAGACAATGGGCAACCTTGCCTGGTGCCTGATCTAAGTGGAAATGATTCCAATTTAACTCCATTGAATACGATATTGGCTGTGGGTTTGCTGTAGATGGCCTCTATCAGTTTAAGAAATGTCCCTTCTATACCAATTTTCTTAAGTGTTCTGATCATGAAGAGATGCTGGATATTATCAAAAGCTTTTTCTGCATCAATTGAAAGTATCA